>NC_056744.1:1676804837-1677129837 GCF_019279795.1 Protopterus annectens | reverse complement strand
TCTATAACTTTATTTTTTCTGTACCAAGCATGTGGCTGAAAGGCCCCCCTACCCAGTAAATTAAGAAAGTAAATATAGTGCTGTCTCTGCTGAAGGACCGCACATTATATGTTGAATATAATAAACACTGAAGAGGATTTTTCTCCTTTCAGGTACCAGAAACCTTTGAAGATGTCACTGTTACTTTCACAGAAGAGGAGTGGGAAATGTTAAGGAAACAAGATAAGGAACTGTACAGGGACGTGATGGTACAGAACTACGAAACCTGTGTTTCCGTTGGTAAGTGAGAGCTGGCTTATGAAGTGAGGTCATTATTCTGAAAGTTATAAGTATAATATGAAAATGTGCTTGAATAATTCAGAACGGTGCACTTCACTCTTGTTTGGTGAAGGGGATATGGCATCTCTCTCTCTTTCTCTGTCTCTATTCTTATTCCAAAGGGTTCTGACATAATTAACATCTGTCTCCATTGACCTGTATGGATTCTCACAACTGATCACCATCCCTACCCACTATAGTAAAAATGCTACTGGTTCCACAATTTACTGGATCTTGACCAACTCTCCAAACAACCTTTATAACACTTCTAACTTCCCTGATACTATTAGTGACCATTCTTCCGTCTCTGTCTTAAGGCACTCTCCTCCTCTCTCTAAGCACCATCTCTACAGACATTGTAGGAAACTGACTAACTTTTCCCCTGAAACAAATTATAGGCTCTCTGCCATCAACTGGTCTTTCCTAAAAGCTCTCCCGCTCAATGATCCTTTTACTCTTGGCTGGTTCCAATCCTACCTTACTGGCACAAAAGAAGCTGTTAGATGGCAGCAGGCTTTCTCACCCTTCTTTGCTGTTCAAACAGGAGTACCCCAAGGCTCCATACGTGGACCGCTCCTTTTCAACATTTTTACCAACAACCTACATTCATCCTGCAGTCTCTCATCTGTAATATAATATGCAGAAGAGTCTTCTCTCTTATCTACCTCCAATACTATTTCTGAACTGCACAACACTAACACAGAATTCCTTTATCTCTGTTAAAAAATGGCTCAGAAAATAATCAACTAATCCTTAACCCGAAGAAAACAGCTCCTTCTCTTCCTACCTCAGACACTCTCTCACCTTAAATCCAACTTTTCTCTTTCCTCCCTAGATGGTACCACTACCTCCCCTCCCTCACACACCAAACTCCTTCGGGTAATAATTGATGAGCAACTAAAATTTGACTTGCACATACAACAGGCCATCAAAAAAAAAAAAACACCAAAAACTTGGACTACTTTATAGGAACAAAAAATTCCTCACTACTGCCACTAAATGCACTCTTGCACAGGCATTTCCCTTACCTAGTCTTCTATATGCTTTCTCGATCCTTACCAATATCCAAACTATCTCAATGCAGAAACTGGAACAAACGTACAACAAAATTGCCAGGTTTATGCTAAACCAGCCACTCTCATCGCATCACTGCCTGTCTCTAAACAAACTTCAGTGGTTGGAATTTCTGCATCTTCTCCTACAATTGCAGCTCCACACTACCTTTTCCATACTCAGCAGCAACCCCTCTGCCTGCCCTGCTTTCACCTCCCATGTTATTCTCCTCTCCCCCCGGCCTCTCCGGAGTGCTGATCAGCATCTTCTCTCAGTTTATAAACCCAAAAGGAATATTGCCAAACTACTTTACAAACACTCTGTCTCATTAAATTGGAACAAACTCCCATCTCCATATTAGATCCAACCTCTCCTTTCCCTGTTTTGAAAAGGAGCCTAAATCTTTGCTTATGTTTGCTGGGGCTCTTTCCCCTTGGGTCTCCACTGAAAACAGTTTGCTTACAATCAATGCAATGCAAATAGTTAATAACCTTTTCTTTTTTACAACTATTTTGTATTGTGATTGTTATTTAATATTTGTATTTTGTCACTGTATCTTTACTTATGTTTGCTGGGGTTTTCCCCTCTGGTCTCCACTGAAAATGGGTTTGTTTGCAAACTCAGTTGGCCTAGCCCAGTTAACAAATGTGAATTAAATAAATGAGTGATCCATCTCGTTCTTGTCTACAATGATTCTTCTCAAGCATTAGCACTTCTTTCTCTGATTTAACATTCTTGTTCTGCTACTGTAGGTGTATATTGCATTATAATATCATGCTTCTTTTCAGTTTTTAAACTCTTTACCTGTACTGCATGACATTTTTGACCATCTGTTCCTTTTCTGCATAAAATAGCCACCTCTTAGATAGGCTGTTTTGTTGGTTAGGTAGTTAATGTCCCTTTTTATCCTCGTGTACCCCATGGATAACATATTGTGATCAGGCAGTCTCCTGTGAGGATGTGACCAGTTAGAGGTCTGTACCTCATTTTATAGATAAAGAAACTTTGGCTTCATTAAAGTAATTTCTCAAAATCACACAGTTTGAAATCTGTGAAACAAACCCAAGCCTGAAAGGTGCAGTTTATTTACAGCTTTTTAAAATAAAATGCTATTCTATGTTATCGTATGTTTACCTGCATTGTTTTTAACACCATAAATGTCTGCTGTGTAAAATGTTAAGCAAGCATTAAGAAAGACCTGTCATCTTCTATAACATTTGTGTAAGCTGTTAAGATGGACTATTTTAGCTCCATGTTGCTCTGTCGTTATTAAATGTCTGTGTGCTTCTAACGGTTTTCTCCTAGTTTTGAGTGTACAGACATTCATTTAGATTAATATTTGCTCTGCTGTGCTAGGATGGCATTAAAAGCTTGTTTTTTTTTTTTTTTTTGTTAAAAATTTTGAATCTAGTGATTATCTGTTTGCTGGTTTGATGCAGATTGTATTGGGCAGTTTGTTCCCATGTTCTTCTTGCCTGGATGAATCTGTTTAGCTGCTAATCATCTGTTAGAAATAACTGTGAGATAACATTTCCCTGATTTGTTGTTCTGTTGGAATTATGTTATTTATGGAGGGTCCTCAGTTCACACACACTTCCCAGTGAAAGACATGCACTTCACCACCTGTGCAAAACATATTATAACTATGCCTTGCCCTTTGTACATAGTAACTTGGGTTGCCTGTGTCTGATGCACAGTGCAGATAGCCTGTGTATGGGTAACCACAGTCATATTTTTGTATGCATCAGTTTTACTACAGTGTCTGCTTAACTTTTGTACAGTTATGTGGCAAAGCTATGTGCAGTGTACTACTTCCTTGCTTGTGCCATGGCATACTGTGCCCACCTACATCTGGCATGATCATCCCATGCTGCTGCCTTCCCCCTCTGATTCCTTGCCTGTCTCAGCCTCTGCTGCCTGTCCTGCTAGGAACTACTGTACCTATGAGAGGCCATCCTGCTGTAACTGCTTCCTTATTATAACATTGTTTAATATTACATAACACGGTCAGTTCTTTAGCATTAGTTTGTTTGTCTTTTCGGATTTTTCCCAGTTAGGGGTCGCCACAGCAGAACTTCGGTCCGCTAATGATTGGCAGTCGATTTTTATGGTGCCGAGTTGCCAGCCCAACACCCAACCTTCAACAAAGGCACGCCCATTCACGCATGTCTTTCAGAGGCCATTCGACCGCGGGAAGGACATGCAGACTCCACACAGAAGGCACTCCAGCCGAGAATCGAACAGGAGAACCTCTTGCTGTGAGGCAACAATGCTACTGCTGTATCACCACCATGGCTTCTTGCAACGCAACAACTGGGCAAATCAAGACAGTAAAAGTATGCCTTTAACAGTCCAAATGCATGTTCTGTAATGTTTTTGTATTGTGATAGTACATGAATGTCACCCTGGTCTGTCTGATTGTGTAGACTTATTAAACCAAGGTTCCAGTGCATGTCCAGCATCCCCAGCAAGATAGAAGTGAGTGAAGTCAGCCCTCAGAAACAGCTGGTACAGGTCACAAGTGTGCCGTATGTGAGAGTTGAGGTAACTACCTGAGTAGCCAGCACACACATTGTAGATGATACCTTGTGCATTACAAACCACCTGGAGTTTAGGGAGTGAAACCTTTTGTTGTTCACATACCTCCTTCCCTCTTCCGCAGGTGAGTTCAGTCTATTGCCCCTAATACCTTAAGAAAACAGGCTATGTCATAGAACTCCCACATAGTCTTGGCTGTCTTCTAGGGTGTGTGGAAACTACACATGAAGCATGGTGTTAATAATGGAATATTTTGGAGACAGAAGCCTGGGATACCCTTAGTGTGTTCCCAAAAGGTCACTGAAAAGTCGGTATGGCTAATATGCCAAAGCAATACATATAGTGGTATCCACTAGGATATGTACTACAAGAATCCCATGGGGCTGCAAAAAAGACTGACACGTGCCCACATTCTGTTACTTGGTGTGATTGCAATGCAGGACCAGTCCAATATGTTGTTATCATGGAAGGCATGACATGATATGTGTGATCTGATGATTCATCGTCTCCAGAGATGGCATTGTGCACCACCATGCATAGCATCTGCAATGAGAACATCAGGCAGGCACACAATTGCTATGGCTGCCACAACCCTTAACATAATTCAGTGATTTACTTGGCCTGAACACTGGCATTTATTCATGTTCAAATATACAGTAGGCACAGCTCAGAGGCATGATATTTAAACATTTCTGAATCGGTGCATTAGCTTGGTTTATTATATGTTCATTAGCACATAGTACTGCTGTGTGCACCTTGCTAGTCAACTCTTGTTGCACAGATTTGCTGTCATGTTTATCTGTAACTGCTGGGTGAGGTGGTAGCTCTGTTTAGTAAGTAACTTACCCTCTTGCTTTCTCAGTTTAGGGTCACTGTATGGCTTTGCATGATTGTTACTCAATGCAGGATTACTGTGATTTATGTGAAGCAACTTGGAAACAGTAGCCACATAGTAAAATAGTCCATTGCTCAAAGCTGAAATGGAATACATGGCAGTCATTTTATCTATACCTGCTAGACAGGGGTGGGAGCTAGTAAGTGATCATTTTGCTGTTTTCTCAGTTTAAAGAGTCAATATCTGTTTTACAAGACTAATGTGCATTTGCAGAAATAATGTAATTTCTGTGAAGCAACTTGGAATACTGTATTGTATGGCTGCTTTCTGCATGGAAGCTGTCAAAACTGAAATACAACACATAATCACCATTTTTAAACAAAGTTGTCTGAAGTGCACACAGAAGTAACTATAACTGCTGAGTGGGGTTTGGAGTTGTCTGTTGAAAGTAACTGACCTCGTGTTCTTTACTCAGTTTAAACAGTCACCCATCTGGCTTTCAAGACTAGTAATCAGTTTTGTGACGCTGGATGGATTACTTAACTAGACATATTAAATATGCACAAAAAAGGAACTATAATTGTTGAGGCTGTTTCTAGTGGAAAATGACTAGTTGCATTTGCTGCATCCTCATTATTCTGGAATTGCAGAACTATTGTAAAATGCGCAAAGCAACTTGGAATACTTCTTTGTGAACTGCATTACGTAGCCATCTTCTGTTGCAATCATAATGTCTGAATTGTACACAGAACTGGCTATAACTTCTTGTTGGGTCCGGGGCAGATGTCTGGGTTTCAGTAATTGATCCTCTTGTCATCTTTCAGAGCAGTAAGGCATAAAATACATTGTCGAACATCCAGACCTTCAGAGTTTCTGAGGGCATAGTCGTACTCATACTGCATAATAGTATAAGTGGATTTTAATGCAGGCTTTGTAGTGGCCTCTGTCCTGAGCATCACCTAGTCAGAGGCTGGAGACACCTTGCAGATTTCTTTAATTTTCTTCCCAAACCTCATAAGTGTGCACAGGTCACTATAGCTTGTGCTGGGCTGGTCATTATTCAACTTTAGTCGTATTATCTAGCTCTGTTTTAACTGTCCAGTGGGTAGACATGTAATGGGAATGTGCAACATATTATGTATCTGTGGTGACTCAACCAATGTTGTCTGAATATTCCCACTTAGGACAATGCCCACTTGTGTCCCCAGCCTACACTAAGGATCTAATGTAAGGAGCAGCAGGGGGGCCCCCTCCTCAAGGTAAGCATGCTCCTTCTCCTGCCATTCCTCAGATGCCTAAGAAGCTAATTGAACCCCAGTAGCCTGCACCATTGTTGGGGATTTACCCCTTTATGCTACCTTGATGCTGAAATCCAAATTTAAGAGAAAAACATAAATGGGTTCTTTAAAGGCAATTTTTATTTGCTAGAAACATTTATCAGTATCAAAAACAATATGATGTTCTTCGTGTTTCACTGTTGCAGTCAAGACTTTGATTCTGAAACTTAAAAATGAAAATTTCAGGAGTCGGCCGACCGGCACTTGCAAACTGCTTCTGCTTCGCGCACCGCACGGCAAGGAAGACTGATGTAATGGCGTCGGCTGCATGTTTTATACCCCTGACAAACTGATGTCATGAAAGAACGCACAGCAACCAATACAGGACCCAAGACTTTGTTAATCAAGCCGACTGAGGGCAACCTGTAAGCAGATTACCCAAATGTAATGGCTGCAACAGTGAATACACTCGAACATCTACATTTATGGTAAGTGTACACAACTGTACTTTATATACTTTCAGAAACATCTGACTTAGTTTCTCCTGTAAATTTCAAAATGCTTAGTCATAAGAAGAAATAAAAAACGCTCAAAAAAGTTTAGAAAATAGACACTGATATCATCTTTAAAATGTGAGAGGATTCATTGAGCCTGAAGACCTCCTTTAGTTGAAAGGAGGAGACAATTGAAAAGGTTTGCTGAGAGGCCTGATCACATGCAGGAGTCCATTGTAGGAACATTTGTGGAGAAATGCTAATGAATGCTGAGAACAGAAATGTAATACTGCCAGCCAAATAAATGGTAATATGATTAGGATAATTATACGTTGGATGCAAACTATTTATTTGTTCTTATTCTGCTAAAACAAAGGAGGACTATGTTAGAAGCAGGTAGAGTTGTACATCTTGTCAGCTGTGCATTTCATTAAGAAATGTAACAATTGGGAAGTTAGAGCTGTATTGTTAGGAAGCCTCAGAATGGGAAACAAATCCTTAAGTGGAATTGCTGAGCATGCAGAACTTTCAAAAGGTTTCAGCCTGAGAAGCTGTCCGAGTTTACAAGGAATCTCTGATGAAAGAGTTCATGACCAAGAAAGAGAAGAATAAGTAAGTCACTTTTTCTGAATTATATTTGACTAATGGTAGAAGTTATTTATTCAAACTGTAAGAATTCAAACCGTAAGGACAAATAGTTTGAAATGTAATAGGACTGAACATAAATATGAGTAAGGAAGGTATTGTCTTGGGCTGCCTCTCCCCTTCCCTCTTTCTGCTAGTTTGAAGGATACCTCAAAGTAATACTACAGAAGGGGCTAGTACTTCAGAAATATAATGCTTAAAAGGCTTGTCATTGTAGCAGCTACTGTTAAAAGTAAATGTTGAAGGTTAAAAAAAGGGAATTGTGTAATTCTGGAAGTTCAGCCACATTTATGAATTGTCTACAGTTCTGGTATGTGATGTTTGTGTACCAGCCCAGCAGAATTGTTTACTCACTTTCTGAAACAATGGACAATTTGACTGGGGGGATGATGGAGACCTTAATGATCTGTGGAAGGGCAACAGGTAGAACTCGAGGGGGGGGGATAAACTTACTGAAAGGATCCTAAACATAAAGCAATACCTAAGTGATAATATAGGAAGAAGTAATAACATTGGCATAATGTTATGGGGTCTATTTTATATATTCAAACACATAAATGTTCGAATCACTAAAGATCAAACTTTAGTGATCGAACATTTAAATGTTAGAATATATTAAAAAAATTTAAAAAAAAACTAAAAAAAATGAAACTAAAGGGTGTATGCAGGGGGGGCTGTGCCCCCCTGCACCCCCACACCCCCCGCTAGTTAAATATACCAACTTCAAGATCGCGCTACAGTGTAGGAAATGGGAAATTTTCCATTTCTGCACCGTAGCACACTGAAGTGCGATCTCGGAGTTGGTATATTTAAGTAGTGGTGGGTGTGGGGGGGGCGCAAGGGGGCTTGCCCCCCTACTTAAACTCTTTACTTTTATTTAAATAGTAATTTTTAAGATATTCGAACATTTAAAAGTTTGATCTTTAGTGACTCGAACTTTTAAGCGTTCGACTATATAAAATAGAGCCAATATTAGGTGCACTGAAGGGGTGGAGTTTACCTTTAAGGGGTTAAGGTAAAAATGTAGCATTTTTACTGTTAGGAACACTCAACTTAATATTCACAAATGCATATATCTAGTCTGTGGTCTGACTAGTTGATTGGAAGCCTGTGTCCTGGGAAGCTTCTCTATAGCTTCCTTGGTTTACATTTTATTACCAACAACTTTTGATTTTAACATTTACTTTGTTGCCCAGCACATTGGTTGGTATTTTATCATCTTCAGTTGTTTTCTTTGCCCTATTAAAGTATCCAATATGTTGGACATAAGTCATTATTCATAAGTGATGTCAACAACAACCTGTTCACTAGTGTCCAAGACAACCAAGGCAGATGGAAGGAGTGTTTCCAGTAGCTTCAGAATTAAGAAAACACAGCAAAGAGTGTACTGCCACATGCCCATACAAAGTCTATGATGAAAGAGGAAGAAGAGCCCACCCTAAATTTGGGAGTAAGAACAGCACTAAGGAAAATTGTCAGGGAAAACATCAGGCCTAGATGAAGTCACTGCAGATATGATCAAGATGTTGGCTAAGAAAGAGGAGAAGTGACTACAGAGGCTACTCATAGCAGTAAGGAGAGAAAGGTGTATCCCAGATTACTGGAGAATACGCATTTTAGGGCTAGTGTACAAAAAGGTGATATTCAGAACTGTGGGCAGTATAGAGGTATCATATCCCTGTCACATTGCATGAACGTGCTAGAGAGGGCGACTGATAAACTAATACACAAAGTTGGGAAATAAGCAACTTGACTTCAGATCAGGACACAACACAACTGAGCCAATGTCTGTTGAAAGGTTTGGCTTCAGATCAGGATACAGCACAACTGAACCAATGTCTGCAGTGAGATAGATTTTGTAGAGGAAGCTAGAGATAAGGAAATAGTCCAACTGAGCAGTCCTAAACTTGGAGAAAGCATTTGACAACATCACAGTAAAGGTGATTTACACAGTCCTGAGATGGTTTGAAGTCACAGAAATATTGGTACAGGTAATGCAGACTATGTACAAGCATCCTCTGACATAAGTACTAAATGTTCAGATTCAGGGTTTCCGGTAGCAGTGGGTGTGCATCATGGATCACTGCTATTCGTATTGGTCATGGGACTACATTAAGAAACAGTTTGAATGAGACACATCAACAAAGTTTATGTATGCAGACAATATTGCATTACAGCCAGACTCTGAACAAAACCTTCAGTTTTACATTCCTTTCCCCTACTATTTTCCGAAGACATATCAGATTAAACTGAGTACAGACCAGACCATTTTCATGGCAACAATGTTTAACATTTTCTTGAGGGTAGTTTATGGAAATGTAAGTCTGAATGAGGAGATCAACGCTAGAATCAGAGGAGCTGCAAACCATCTAGCTGAGAGTGTCAGGCATAGTGTATGACAGAAGAGTGACACAGAAGTTGAAAAGTTAAGTGTAGCAAACAGTAGTGTAACCAGTACTACCATGTGGTACAGAAACCTGGGCAGTGAAGGCAAAGCAGTTGAGGAAGCTAAAGGTAATAGACACAAAGTACCTGAAACAAGTGGTAGGATGCACACTGTGGGACAGACGAATAAAATGTTGACATCAGAGCAGAAGTCAGAGTAGCTCCAATTAAAGACAGTTTGGTGAAAATGATTGGGGAATGGCGCTGAAAGGAAGATGAAACTGGGATGTGCAACAAAACATGGCTGGATTTTGAGAGAGGCAACCTGTGATAGCCAGGCATCACTGTCAAAGTAAGAAAGTGGTACTGAATTGAGAGAGAGAAAGATGGTGGCAGTTGACATGACACTCATCCACTTGTTGAAAATGGGGAAAAAGGATTTGATGATGATATTGCCTGCAGGCAGATCCCTAAGGACCCACAAACTAAACTCATTGAACTACAGATCACTCTGGATAGGAATAATTAGCAACTAATGGGTTAATACAAACGCATCTTATTTGTGTCACAGTCAGCATGTAATATTCCTTAACATTTTAAATGATGTCCCTGTTAAAACATACTTCATTACTCTGGGTGCCTTCAGCTACCCTTCAGTAAACTGGGACACATGTACCTCCAATGGAGGATGTATTCAAAAACTCCTAGACTTAATAAACAAGAATTCTGTTAAGCAGTTGGTAAATAAACCTTGTAGAAAACACATCATTCTTTACCTGATACAAAATGACGGCCTCTTGCACTTCTCTGGTATCTTATTCCCCATTGATGTCTGACAACAAATTTGTGACCTCCTTTAAAATCCTGAAAGTCCCTACTGCAAGCCCCACTGAAGACCACAGTCACACTGACCTTAAGCTACTATGTGACAAAATATTGAAATTCACTTGTGACTGCTCTTCCACTGAGCTTAATACAGCAGTAAGACTTACTAGAAAATTCTATATCCATTTACAAAAATGTACAAAAATCCTTTGAGCTAGCAGGTCCTACCAGACTCAAGTATCAAGGGAAAATTCAAAAACACCAAGCCCGTTGGTCCACCACCATAAATTTATACAACAAAAGAAAAACTCCTTAAATTATTCAATAGGTGCAAAAAATTACTAAATAACATTATCAGGTCTACTAAATGAGACCATGAACTTTAGGTTGTCATCTGTAGCCAAAGATAATTATAAATCCTTCAGCTGTGTTAGAAAACTAAGAAAGAATACCTTACACTGCTCTGAATGTATTCATAATGATGTCTTCTATGCTGATCCAGTAGGCACTAACAGTATCCTGCAAACAAATGTATTGTTGACCTCAATTCTGAGACTTTAATGTACAGCCCTGATGTATCTAAATCCCTGATTGCTCCAGTTTATCTCAAAAGATAGTTTACTGAAAATGCTAAACAAGGACAAAATACTTCATCCATGGCACTTGACAGAATCCTTGGTTTGCTTAATTAATGGTGGTAAACATGCCCTTGCAGGCACACTGTCCTTTAACTGTTTAGCCCAAGTTCAGCTACTGTTTTGCCCCTAATGAGCAGTGGACCACAGTGTTGATGCCACCCAGTAAGGGTGACCATACAACTGACCTTGGAAATTACAGACCTATCAGACCTAGAAGACTCATCTGTAAAACCACAGCATGCATTAGAACTGACCTAATAAATTGTGATATCAGGACTTTTTAAATATTGTTATTAGTTATTTATTGCCAGACAGTATTAATTGTAAAAGGTCAAATTAATTTCTAAATTAAACGTCAAATTAATATAACATTTGCAATAATTTTTATTTCAAAATGAAAATAAAATATTACAAATATTTACAGTGGTGCCTAGGACTCAAAATTGTTTTGCAGTATTTTTCATCTTCTATACGCTGTGATGATTCAGAAGATTTGATGTTTAATTCCATTGTCTCTAGTAGTGATATCAAGAACCTTAGACTTTATCCAACAGTTTGGCTATGTGAATGGTAATTTGTATCTATTCAATCTGGTAATCTTCTTCAAAATGGTTACTAAAGCTGTAGACAGTGACTGTGTAGTACATGTGACATACTTTGATCTGCCAAGGTCTTTGATGCCATTCCCCATGCTGGCATCATACAGGAGCTAAATTCTTTGAAAAGAATTCCATATGTGGTAAGGTGGGCAACAAACTGGCTGAAAGACAGAACCCATGTAATGTGGGCAGCAGGTGCCCCAGCAGAAAGAATAAAAGTGACTAGTTGTGCCTCAAGGAGAGAGAGAGACAAGACCTCTGGTTAACAAAGTTTGCAAATGACAGCAGATAGGGTCTTGTCAAGTCACACCCTAATATTGACCTCTCCCTACTAAATTTGTGATGTACTAAAAGTGTGTGTAAACTAGCTGATAAAAAGTGTAATCTCATCACTTTTGTCCTCCATCGTATTGTATAGGCAACACGCCACTAGAAAACAAAAACATAGTCAGGGGCCTACAAACTTAGATGAATAACTGTCTCTTTTGACCATAATATGATAACAGTAGTCAGGAATTCTTTCTTTTTAGTACAGCTAATTACTAGTGTAATATCTTTAAGGTTTAAACTGGAAACACTCCCCTGTATGTGGCATTAGTCAGACTAATTATTGAATACAATGCCTCCTTCAGAATGCATCTTACTTAACATGTCATCTGAAAGATCTGAAAGGTTCCTAGCAAAAGAGAGCAGAGGCCTGAAATCCATAAACTATCAAGAGAGACTGCAAGCTCTGTCCTTTTATTCAGTGTGTTATAAACTTGTAGTGGGAGTTCTGTTTCACTTGCCACAGAGTCCATGTTGTCCTAGACTTCCTGTTTCTCTGCAGTCCAATATTTCACCATTGCTAAAACCACAGACCTAAAGTTTCATTAATAGATAAGTAAAACAAAGTAGAGAATTAGGTTTAGAACTCAGTACCTCCCAAACTTTATTAGTTAAGTGAGATTCATTATCTTCCTTTTAAATTAAGTCTGGATAGGTATCCACAAATTTACTCTGGGATTGGCTGGTATGACCCTCCTGAAGTTACAGCATAAGATGGGGGATATTAGGAAGGTGTGAATGGTGAAAAGACTAACCTTGGAATATCTGGGAATCTATTTTGAACTATTTCCAAAAAATGTGCAGAACTGCTATAGTTTTGGGCAAAGTTACTCATTAACGTCAGCTGTGTTAATAATACGGTTAATCAAACCTGCAGTGCTAGTTGCATGGACTGCCTTGTCCCATTTAAGCTAACACTGCTGGAAAAGCAGACCATGCAGAGCACTTTTGCTGTACTACAAATTAGCGGCTGTACTGAATTTGCAGTATTCAGTTCCTCAGTTAAGCAGATTAATCAGAGAAAGTTACAATTCAAAGTTATGATTTTCTTGCTTAGTTGAAAGATGTTCCCACATTTAGTTTTCCTTTCTGCTTTCAGCACAAGGCAGTAGCTGTCTTGCCTATTGGCAACCAAGAATGTGTCATCTAATTAATTAATTGCTGGTAGGCATTAATGAGTTAATTAAAAAAAAATACAAAATCTTGAATACAGACTAGAGTTAACATAACTGCATTTAAAAATACAGATATGGAATATTAGCCTTGGAAATTATGTCCTTATTTTTATTGTGTCTGCATGGCTTGATTTGTTCAGTTTGCCAAAAAACAGGATCAACAATATTCGAATATAATTAAATAAAAAGAACAGTTACATTCTGCTGTTCATAAAGTATAGTTGCCAACAATCAGTGTCCTGTAGCTTTATAAGCTGTTTACTTTATTAACTATTTTACAATTTCTGTCCTGTCTGTTCCCCACTCTGTACCTTAAGCACTTAACCCATCTCAGATCTTTCAGTTTAAAGCACAAAAACACACTTCAGTGAGTCACTTTTCATTCCTTAAAAAAAAAAAAAAAAAAAGTCACTTTCATTCCTTAAAAAAAAAAAAAAAAAAACAATATATGTAATTAAGCTGCAGTGACATAGTACAAGAAACTAGTCAGGAACTTTACCTCCATCAGTCATGTTCATGTGGTGTTACCTAACTAATTGATATCAATATCTCCCATTGCAATACATCTTTGAATATTTTGCTGTTAATTTTGTTTAGCGTCTGTATTCCCATTTTGCACCTACAACCCCTTCCCCACCCCAAGGCACCCTCCTACTGCTTACCTAATTGCAGGTCTTCCTATAGTACTACTTATCTGACTTATGTTTTCCTGTATTAACCACATCATCATGTTTGTCTTATTCCAGTCACGACCTGCCATCCCTTCCTTTGTGTTCCTTCACTATCTTCATCAGCTGCTTTGCATAGTTATTTGCATAGAAACTCCCCCTTCCATGCAACTATGTAGTAACAAAGTAGTATACCTCTCTCTGTATCCTCACTCATTCCCTCTGTTATAGCTTCATGTCGGATAAATTATATTGCTCGTATATTTGGTCTGATATTTAGAATATACCTTTTCTTACTACTCTTCTCCTACTCCATCCTTTTACATGGTCCCTAAACTCTTAACTCATTTATTTCTGTTTGCCTCTTTTGTTTTCTTTCTAATAACTGCATGATACAACTTCCTATTTCTGCTGTGCATTTCTCCTCTACTGTATTTTCTGTTAATCCCCCCCCCCCGGCATTTCTGTGTTCATTTCCAACCATATGGTTAACACTGACTTGTTAAGGATTAGTAATACCTAAGGATGTTGTCATTTCCAACCATATGGTTAGCACTGACTGGTTAAGGATTAGTAATACCTAAGGATGTTGTCATTTCCAACCATATGGTTAGCACTGACTTGTTAAGGATTAGTAATATCTAAGGATGTTGTCATTTCCAACCATATGGTTAGCACTGACTTGTTAAGGATTAGTAATATCTAAGGATGTTGTCATTTCCAACCATATGGTTAGCACTGACTTGTTAAGGATTAGTAATATCTAAGGATGTTGTCATTTCCAACCATATGGTTAGCACTGACTTGTTAAGGATTAGTAATATCTAAGGATGTTGGATGTTGTCATTTCCAACCATATGGTTAGCACTGACTTGTTAAGGATTAGTAATATCTAAGGATGTTGTCATTTGCTTCCCCATTGCATCTGTGATGACTAATCTAGTTCTGTTACCATCTGCAGTAACGTTCAGGGTCTGTATGACAAACATCGTACATTATCCTGTTAATATACTCTTTCAGTTTGCATTTTTTTGTCTTCATTCCCCTACTAAAGTGATCCTTGTCCAGTTGTCATAGACTAATTAGTAATTATGTTTATATTTTTATATGCAGGATACAAAATTCCTCCAGAGAAGTTATTACGGCTTTTTAAAGCAGATGAAGTTCCAAAGGATATTGTGACAGGAATAAATATCACGAAGCAGAAGGATCATTTTGAAGACAATGTCAACAGTATGTAAATAATTTATTAATTGTATTTTACATAAATTTGTTCTTTTTAACTGATGTTTTAAATATTTTAGGAAAAGTGAAAACGTGCATGATGTTAGAGGACTAAATGGTGCGACACAACAAGGAAAATTCTGATAAGATATGTTAATGTAAATATGAAAAACTAAGATCTTTTTAAAACAAAAAGGATTATTCCCGTGACTGTGGCACTTGACCAGCAGTTAGTGTGTGGAAGACGTGGACATTATAGAAAAGAGTGCTTTTACAGTTTTGTGTAAACTAGTATAAAAATGCAGAATTTGTACTCTGTGAACACTTGTAAAAGACTGATTGCTATTGACTTCATCACATATATGGGTTACTGATGCTTCCACTATAAGACATTGTTATATTTGTACATATCTCCAACCAGACTAACATAACTGGTCATGTACATTTCCAGATGGAAAACATAATCAGAAGTTTGTTTTTTTTCCCCATAGGACAAGCCCCTGTACACCCTATGTAATGGACTTCATGCCCCCATACTTACTCGTAATACTAACTCCACTGTCACACAATCACAGAGACAAGTGAAAACTGTAAAACACAGTGAATCATTGCCAGCTCTGTAACAGAAGCAGTGTTAGTAATGATTCTCTTAGAGAAAATAAGATTTATGAGGTGCAAATCCTCCATTTATGATCACCAGCTACAGCTTCATCCACTTTACACTTAGTCACTATTAGGGAAACCAGCACTAACTTGGGAAGATTTTCCTCTCTTCATTAACTTTATACTGAGTGACATTGAAATCAGATGGCACATATGTCACTAATACACTGGAGATTAGCCACTGTTTCAGTGATGCAGCCTCTGAGTTAAATGTACAGAATGTGTTGTTAGAATATCCCAACATTAATGACCTCAGTGTTACTATCGGGTGATCATGTGGAACTCCGTATAAATACTGCTTATTATTTTAGAATTCCTACATACAGTTTTCAATTTGTTATATATAATGTTTTGCCTTTGCAGTCTTTCTTCTGCTTGCTTCAGAAAGCACAAATAAAAACATTTTTTTGCCTCAGGTGAACCCATGTAAATTCCCATGTCATGAACACCTAATACTCAGATACAGTGTGAGAGATGTACTTATATAAAGACAATTTAGGAAAAGTTTTCACATGAAGTCAATGCAAACTACAAGCAGGTTGTCAGTAGTACACAACACCAGTCATATGCAGCACAGATGAAACACATAGACCTACCTAGACTCTTAAAAGTAACCTAACTAAACCAAGAATATGTCTTAAATGTAACCTCAAAAACAGGCTCCCTCAGCAGCATCACAAACACACAGCACAAGAAGTACTTACTGTGAAACATTACCTAAGAGTAACAGTATCTCACCTCAAAAGCCCATAAGGAAGATCTTTGCACAATAAAACATCCTAATCATAGTGGCTCCATAGTGAAACATACCAATGTATCACTCACCGGTTTGAGCAAGGAAAGGATTATGATCAGTTGCATATCAGATATCAGGATTCACCACATTGTGTCTTTGCACAAGTAGTCAGCCATTGTGCATGTAGGTGTAAGTAACCTGAGCTGTACCTCACTGGACTATATGAAGAAAGATATGATGGTGTCCAAGATAGGTATGAGCCTAGCCTTGAGCAGCATTCTACCATCACCAAGAAAGATGTAGCAGTATGAAAAATAAATTATTGAGATCAGTAATTGGCTTAGCTTCTGGTGTCATTCAAAAGGTTATCTTCTTGGGGGAGATATGGGAGATGGACCAAACTGCTTTGCCAAGGGTGGTCTGCAGTTGTCCCACAAGGATTTTGTACAGTACCTAAATCCTTACCCACCCTTGTAGTGCCTTTTGTAGGCTATGTTAGTCTTCTAAACCTTCCAACATAACAAAACGGAATCAGGAAAACTTAAAGGTATTGCTGCTGTCCATGCCAGGTGTCATGATGAAAAACTTCACTCCCTACAAGCACGTCTCACCCTGAAAATCATAGATACATGCCCTGTCAGTGAGACCTAATTCAAGGTCAATTAGTGCACCCTAGCAGTGTAGGGTTTCAACTATTTCCATACATATATATTCACTGCATTACATGAAGGCACTATAGGTGGTGATGCCTCCATATCCATAAGAAACCATTTGAACTCCAGACACATTAGACAAGACAACGACCTGGAACTCCTCCATGTCCAAATTACCATTAACAAAACCTCTTACCATGTCATAGCAAATAATACAACCCCCTCTGTGTCTGTAACAACCCACACACCTCCTACTTAATGTGTATGGAGGCCCTATGCATTAAAGAAAACACCATTTTCCTCAGGGGCTTCAACTATCCTTCCTCAGACTGGGAGACGTAGACATCCTAAAATGTGTATACCCAGAGATTTCTGGATTTCTTCAGTACAAACTCCCTGGACCAACTGGTCAACACCGCAATGAAGGGCAAAAAATTCTCAAAAATGGTTTTCAGCAATATAGGACAACACTTTGCACCCTATCAGTTCTAGCTTCCTGACTGGTCAAATCAGTCCACATATTTGTCACATTCATCATAAAACTAAAGCCAGAAGCATCCTCAAAATAACGTACATCAATTAGAAATGAGTGATGACTTGGCTAAATTCAAAACTCTCTCCGTATTTAATGACCCTACTGCTTACATAGAATACTTTACAGCTAAATTCTATGAACAGCTGCATCGATACATCTGTACACTCCAAAGTAAATACAATGCCAGATTTAAAAACAAACCCTTATGGTGCAACCCAGTTATATAATAATAATAAATCATTGCATGTAAAAATAAATGCAACTCCCATGATACCAAAGTATTGTTAATCTCTGACCACGATGTACCTTGCTGTCGGTTTTGTGCTTTATTTAATCAGTGCACTATCCGCCATCTGTACATTTTTGCCTCTAAATATTTTGGTTCTCTTTTTAATTATCCAGAAATGTCGTCGGTTAGCCATCCGACTACCAAGATTCCGAAAAAACACAAAGATAAAGACAGAGACAGGCCGCCAAGGTCCATAATTGCCGACAATGCTTCTCGTAAGCTAGCCGCCAGTTTGACGGTACTCAGTGAGGTGCTTTCACAGCCCCTGATGCCCGCTACTTCTGATTCACAGGCCTCTACTGAGACCCATTCTGAGTCCAGTATGCTGCGAGATGCTTCACCTATGGAACCCGTGGATGTCTCTACCTTGGATGGGTCCAGAACCGCAGTGCAGGCACTGGCTTCTGAGGGTGTATTCAGGCCTACAGACTTGCATATTAAATCGACTCCATCTTCATTACTAAGGCCTAAATGTTGATCTATGTCTAAAAAAGGACGCCCAGGCCACATGTTCAGGCCCCTGTGCCTAAAAAACAAATGCTCAAAATGGCTGAAGATCTAATTACTCTAATCAGGGGTAGTCAACCCCCCCCCCTCCTAAGAGGCCTAGGGCTGAACTTGATTATTAATCTTCTGATCAGGATTCTGTTTCTTCTGACTCTTCTAATGACCTGGATTTGTCCATACCTACCTATGAGGATTCTGATGCAGAGGATTCCATTCCCTCTGCTTCCCCTCCTAAGGATTTTTCTTTTGGGGAAACATTACATACCTTAAGGGAGCATTTCCACTGGGAAAGTCAAGAATTTTCTGATTCAAAAAAGAGGCTTGGGGATTTCCTTCTTCTACCTCAGCGTAGGCCTTTGGCTATACCTTCTGTACCAGACGTTGTTGATGATGTGTTTTCGGAATCCAGTCTGGCCCCTGACTCCCTGCCTCTGGCTCCTAGTAAACCTGACCGATACTACAGGGTTCCTAAGTCCCACGAGTTCCTTTTCAAACCATTTCTCAGGGGCCCAAGGGCATTAAGGCTTCTACTGTTAAAAATCCTACCCCTTCTGATAGAGACTCCAGGGCGCTGGATAGATGGGGTAAAAAGGTTTATACTTCTGCAACCGTGGCAATTGGGGCTTTAAACTGCCAATTTCATATGTTAAAATATTAACAGCATATTATTGGACTGCTTAAACAGAAAATGATGTTGATTTCTGACTGTGTGAAAAATAAAGATTTACAGGATTTATTGCATTCTGCTGAACAAGTTGGAAAACGTACTTTGCAATATGTTTTTGATTCTTTAGAGGCCTCCTGCAGAGCTGCTGTTACTGGGTTTGTGCTTAGAAGGCATGCTTGGCTTAAGGAGCAATCTCTGCCTGATCATGTTAAAGCGAAATTGTTGGATGCTCCTTTAAATCAGGACCACCTATTTGGCAATAAGGCTGAAGAAGTTCTAAAAAAGATGGAAGACAAAGCTAAATTTATGCAAACTGTTAAAGATTTCTTACAAGTACAACCTCCAAGATTTAGTATACACTGGCCTACTAAGAATTTGTCTTTTCCAGCTCCTTCCAGATCCTCTCAAGCCAAACCCAGACACGGCAAAAACATCAGATTTCAGTCCCAGGGGACTCTCAGAACTAAGCAATGGGGGGGCCTCCACTTGCAAATCTGGAAATAACAAGAAACCCCTCGTATGGTAAACGGTCTCAATGACTTTCCTTTAAAATTACCAAGCACTTACCTTTTAGCTGCCCCTTTGGGGGGAAAGATTGCTCTTCATGCAAAAAACTGGGAACTCATAACCCAGGACAAATGGGTTTTAAATATAGTGTCCCAGGATACAGATTTCATTTCCACACATTGCCAACACCAGACGGGTGGCCAGACCTTCCCCCAAATCAGTGGGCAGAGGCGCAAAAACAAGTACTTTCCCTCTTAAACATGGGGGCTATTCAACCAGTGCCAGAAGAGGAAAAGGGACATGGTTTCTATTCCAGGCTTTTCCTGGTACCCAGAAAAGACAAATCATGGCATCCAATTCTGGACCTGTCTACTCTAAACACCTTTCTGGACATTCCAAAATTCAAAATGCTGACTCTTCACCAGTTACTTCCTATGCTAGGCAAAGATGCCTGGTTGGCAACTCTAGATTTAAAAGAAGCATGCCTGCACATCCCACTCAGGAAATCTTTCAGAATATACCTATGCTTCAAAGCAGGCTACTTGCATTATCAGTTCTCTGCACTGCCCTTTGGCTTTTCTACTGTGCCCAGGGTATTCACAAAGTGCCTGGCTCCAGTTATTGCATTTTGCAGGCAAATGAATATTCAAATATATCCATACCTGGACAATTGTCTTTCAAGCAGAAAACCAGGGCATACTTCTAAATCATCTGGGGTTTGTAAAAAAGGTTCTAACTTGTCTGGGGTACACCATAAACAAAAAGAAATCACAGCTGGTACCCACTCAACAGATTACATTCCTGGGCGCAAGCTTGAATACAACTACCCAGATGGCTTTCCTCATGCCAGAGAAGCAAATTCATTTGGTAATTTACTTCAACCAAGTGGCCACAAAAACCCTACTATCTGCAAGACAAATACTGCAAGCCTTGGGGTTCATGGCCTCCTGCATTCTTCTAATTCTGTATGCAAGACTGCATATGAGGAAACTACAGTGGTACTTAAAACGTCTGTGGAGTCAACATTGTCACAGCCTGGAAACAATGATTCCTATCATACCTTGCCTACGCCTGGAGTTCCTATGGTGGGCAGAGGTCTGCCACCAAAGCAAGGGACTGCCATTCACACTACCCCCTGCCACCCAAACCCTAACTACAGATGCATCAGACTATGCATGGGGGGCTCACCTGGCAGGGAAGTGCATTCAGGGCAAATGGAACCCAAATCAAATGCACCTACATATCAATCAAAAATAAATGTTCGCTGTACAGAATGCTCGGACAGCTTTCAAGTACTACATTCTTCCAGGACAACTAATGGTAAAGACGGACAACACCACGGTTATGTGGTACATAGACAAGCAGGGGGGGTACACATTCCTACCCCCTCTGCATACTAGCCATGGCATTGTGGAACACAGCCTTGAGCTACCAAGTGCACCTACAAGCTCAATTCCTGTCAGGAAAATTGAATACACTGGCAGATGGACTAAGCAGAATTCTCATGGACCCACACGAGTGGAAACTGGAACCTTGGATTTTCAACATGTTGACAAGCAAATGGGGGAACCCAAACATAGATCTATTTGCCTCCCCCCAGAACTACCAGTTGGACAAGTTTTGCACAAGGACTCCCCACACAGAAGCCTGGAAAGTGGATGCTCTGTCATTCAGCTGGAAAAATCTATCAGTCTACGCCTTTCTCCCTCTGCTCTCCAAAGTTCTGCTAAAAGTCAAACAGGACAAACCAAGAATGATTTTGATTGCTCCAGACTGGCCACACCAACACTGGTACCCACTCCTGCACAGTGTGTTACAAATATCTCCGATGCACCTGCCTAAGACCCCTTCCTTGCTGTCTCAGCAGGAGAACCAAATTCTGTACCCTCAGCTTCCAACATTGAACCTTGCAGCCTGGCTAATCACTTAAATTCACCCTTATTATCCCTCAGAAAACCTGTGATGGATGTCATTTTGGGGGCGAGAAGACCTAGTACTAGAAAATCTTATGCGGACAAGTGGAAAAGATTCTCTGCCTGTAACCAATCTTTAGGGATGAACACAGCAGCACCCAATTTACTTCAGATTTTGCAATACTTAACTGAGATGCTTCACAAGGGTCTGTCTTTTTCCCTCTATTAAAATCCACACTTCAGCTATTTCAGCTCACTATAACACAGAGCCACCCCTCTTCTCTCATCCCCTGCTCAAGCAGTATCTCAGAGGGGCAAAGAACTTGAGACCACCCAGGAGAGCTCCTACCCCTGCCTGGCACCTTAAGGAGAAGCTCACTCTACCTCCTTTTGAGACAGCTGCTACTGCAGACTTAAATTTTCTTTCTTGGAAAACATCCTTCCTTTTAGCAATCACTTCAGTTAGAAGGATATCTGAATTACAGGCCTTTATGGCAGTGGAGCCTTTCATCATCTTTCATGCGGACAGGGTATCTCTGAGGACCAATCCATACTTCATGCCCAAGGTGGTTTCCAGTGTGGCTCATAATCAGTCCATTCATTTGCCAACTTTCTTTCCCAATCCACAGAACAAAGGGGAATGGATTCTGCATTCCTTGGATGTGCACAGACAACTTAGATTCTACTTGGGCAGGACTATATTTCGAAGAAAATCTGAACAATTGCTAGTAGCATTTGCTGCTGGGGCAGAGGGGAAGGCTATTTCAAAACAAACCATTTCTAAATGGATAAGCCATTGCATTCATTTCCACTATAAGCACCATGGAAAACCTATCCCCCAGGGGATCAGATCTTACTCCACCAGGGCTACAGCTACTTCTGCAGCCTTTCTCAGAGGTGTTCCTACCAGGGATATTCTAGAAGCTGCTACCTGGAGTTCTGTACATACTATCACCAAGCATCATCATTTACCCATCTTCTCTAAATCCAGAGCTGGCTTTGCCACTGCTGTCTTGCAGGGCCTTATAGCTGGTCCTAATGCTGTATAAATTCCTCCTCCCAACCATAGCTTTTGTAATCTACCCAAATGTAATGACTGCAACAGTGAAACACGAAGAACATAGTACAGTTGTGTACACTTACAATAAATGTAGACGTATTCACTGTTGCAGTCCTGGTTACATGTGCCTCATACTTTTCTCTGGCTATACCTCTACTTTCTTTTACTATGCTTAAAAACTTTAGTGGTGTATTTGCTTTTGGCTGGAGGTATACTTTTGTGTTTTTAATTTTATTTGCTCCCAATAAGGGGGGCACCTGACATCTGAGTCAAGAAAAACTGAAGTAATGGCGTCGGCTGCATGTTTTATACCCCTGACGACCTGACATCATGGAAGAAGGGACAGCAACTGACGCAGGACCCACGACATTGTTAATCAGGCCGACTGAGGGCAACCTGCCAGCAGATTACCGAAATGTAATGACTGCAACAGTGAATACTCTTGAACATCTACATTTATGGTAAGTGTACACAACTGTACTTTTTAAGTTTTCTTTTACTTTCTCCATTTAGGTTAAGCCACATGGACACCGTAAAGCATATATAATCTCTTCTGTGTCACAGTTATAAAAATCATAAGCGTAAAAAGGAACACCATTAATAAATGAAAAAGTCCTCACAATATACCTACATTCACAACAGTGACCACATGGATAAGTCCCTAGAGGGGCAAGAGAAGTAGAAGGGGCAACAGGGGGCAAACAAAAATAATTATGAACTAAGATGTCTGTCAAATAATTTGAAACATCCTCCCTTCCAGAGTAGCAATTAGTTTACCCTAAAGACAATACAGAAAGCTTCCTAGTACAGACTTTATTTGGCTGCATTGAGAACTGTAAGATACAAGCCTTATGGCCCATCCCAGGTAATTTAATTTTATACTAGTTTCAAAGTTGTGGATTGAGATTAACCTGTTCCCTTCCAGTATCCTCTGTTAAAACATATTCATGTAAACAGTTACAATAATGCATGTAAATGTCTTTTTCTGTCCAGCAGGGCATGCTGATGGCACATGTTCAACACAAGCATCTGTGCAAATCAGTTTGATATTCAAATAATATAATTCTTTACTAAATTCCAGCTAGCTTGCTGGTGTGTGTTGCATATCACTGCCCTACTTCTCCTGGTATAGCTGGCAATACCTCTCATCATCACATCTGTTAAAAAAAAAAAAAAAAGTCATTGCTTTAACAAATTCCACTCAGTTGCACTTATACTAAATTACTAGAAAAATGGTTATAGATACCATATGGTACAGCATTCTGCTTTTGGAATGGGTGACTGAGCTTGACAGATGTCTTCTTTCTTAGTATGCATTGGTAGTGTGTTAACAGGTATTACTGTAGCATTTGATGATGGAAGACCATACGGTTGAGGGTTTGGGCTGTACACCAGGTGCTTTGCTTCATTTTCTATTACTGACTGTGCAGGACAGCACAAAGGGGTACTGCACTCCTAATATTCCGACTTTCAGATGGTACCTTGTAATGTGTTCGCACATGCCTGACCTCATGGTAGGTCAAGTAAATGTGAAAGTTCATGTCACATTCATTGAAAAGGAAAGGGACTATAGTAAATGTATTTTTTCATGTAGTATAACTTTTCAAAAGTTACCAATTTCCTGTATCATACAGTTTTCCACATAATTATTTTCCATGTATTCATTTTATTTTCTGTTACTCTGCTTAATTATTTTCCTCTTTACCTACATTTCCTTATAGTATTAAGTATCATTTTTAAAATCCACGGTACTTACTTTATTTTTTGCACTTATTCAAAAAGCCCCTATGGCTCTGTCTCCATAACCTGTACAAAACACGTTTAGCCTTTCTGTCTGTTTCTTACTTTAACTTACTTAATGTTTATTAATGTCCACATGCTGTAACATCACCTGCCATATCCCTTAACATTTCTATTTTTAACTTTTTCTTCCATATCACACCGTATCTCCCATAAGTCTCTCTTAAAAATGTTTTGTTGCCATGTGTCTTCAGCCCTAAAACATTTTACGTTGTTATATATTCCCTTCCGATGTCACCACTGCTCTTTTGTCTTCCCCTTAACCCATTAAGTTGCCTACTTAACAGATTATGACATGACTACAATTTGGCTCTCAGAAAACAAACTGTAATGACTTTTCATCTTATTTTTATAGATGATTTAAAACTGTATTGCTTATCAGGTGAGTGACTGAAAGCACAACTGCAAGTGGTCACAACTTTTTTCAGATGATATAACATTGTCATTTGTTCTTGATAAATGTGCAAAGGCAGCCTTTAAAGCAGAAATGCTGCAGTGCCAAAAAACAGCAGTCTGGGACAGGAATGTGATGTAAAAGAACTTCAGCAAAAGGGAGTATATAAATATTTGTGAATTGATGAAGGATCAGCAATAAAACATTAACAAATGTGAATAATACTTGGTAAGGAATATTTTAGAAGACTACAATTAATACTGAAATCAGCACTGATATCTAGGAACAAAGTCCAAGCTATAAAACAGTTTGTTTTTTTCTGTTCTAATTTTCAATTTTGGGATGATTGATTGGCCACAAAAGGTGTTGGGTCACTTGGACAGGAAAACAAGAAAAATGCTTCACACTTATCAAATGGTGTATAAAAATAAGTGAATACCAAGTTAATATAGTCCTCATTTTGAAGGAGGTATGGGCCTCCATGAAAATGATTATATGTATAGATCTGCAATTGTAGGACTGCATACGTATCTGCTGACTTCATCAGATCCAAACATAGTGAAAGTTTTTAAACATGAAGAGAACAAGTCTAAGATGACTTCCCTGCTTAGTTTAGGAGAATCGTATCAATGTCAAGTTGGATTGAAAATCAAACCAGGAGGAGACAAAAATCAAACAAAAACTAAAAGTTCCAAAAAAAGAAAAAAAAAAAGAATTTAATGAGAAGTGTTGGATGAGAAGAAAAGAAATGTGGAAAAGGCATGAATATTCTGGTAGGTACAAAAAAGTACTGGAACCAACCTCATGTTGATCAGAATTTGATTCATAAATGGTTAAGGAAATGTAAATTTAAACCAAAAGATGTAAGGTTAATATTAGTGTCCCAGGAGAGTGAATTATGTACAAGTTGGTTTACAAAGTCCCAACATGTGAGAGAAAGAGACAAATGCGGGTTTTGTAAAACAGAATTGGAAACAGTTGCACATCTTGTTGCTGGGTGGGATATATTAGTGGCAGAGGACCTGTATACTGAAAGGCATTATAATGTGGCAAGACTATTGCATTTGGGATTGTGCAAACATTATAATATTGAAGTAGCTGAGAAGCACTGGAAACATGGGCCACATAGCATTATAGAGAATGATGAAGTTAATATCACCTGGGATCACCCATTACTTAACCGTTCAGAAGATTAATACAAGAAAAACAGATATAGTTGTCCATGAAAAGAAGACTAAAGTAGCATTGATAATTGAAATTGCAATTCCCAGTGATTATATTGTCTTACAGAGATACAAAATCATAAAATACCAGGAATTGCAGGGAGAAACGAGAGCAATGTGGAAGAAACATACCAAAATAGTTGCAGTTAGTAGCTGGAGCAATGGGTCTCATAAAAACAGTTTACAGTAATATTTAGATATGCTACCAATACATGTACTGTAACTCCATATGAATTGCAGGAGGAGTTAATTCAGGGCACATTGTCTGTGAAGAGCACTTTTGGCTAACATCAAAGATTGAAACAATTCTAATTTCATGAACTTTAATATTAAGTCCATACCTATCATGGTATTAGAAACCCAAAAGACTTGGAGAAATTAAACCAGGAGTAAACTAAATAAATGTAAACCAACATGTATGTAGCTTTGCTATTTAATTTCTCCAACTCTTGGGTTTCTAATACCATGATGGGAATGGACCCCATTCCTAAGTCAAAGTATGATTAAAGTTCATAAAATTAGTATTGTTTTGCTCTTTGATGTCAGCCAAAAGTGCTGTTCGCAGCAACCACAATGTGCCCAGTAATGACCCCTTCTGCAATTTGTACAGTTACATGTATTGGTAGC
The DNA here is from genome assembly GCF_019279795.1 of Protopterus annectens. Taxonomy (NCBI): domain Eukaryota; kingdom Metazoa; phylum Chordata; order Ceratodontiformes; family Protopteridae; genus Protopterus; species Protopterus annectens. The sequence goes on along the minus strand of NC_056744.1, from coordinate 1,677,103,262 downwards.
ATATCTAAATATAATTGTAGACTATTTTTTATAAGTCCCATTGCTCCAACTACTATTAAAACTATCTGTGTATCTTTCTTTCACATTGCTGTCATTTCTGCTTGCAAACCCTGATATTTTATGACTTTGTGTCTCTCTGTATGCAGGAGACTGTAGTCACTGAGTGTGGCAATTTCAATGATCAGTGCTACTTTTGTCTTCTTTTCTTGGACCACTATCTCCGGTTTTCTAGCATCTGTCTTTTGAGCTGTTGGTATTGGATGATCACATGTGATGTAGAGTTAATCATTTTCTGTGATGCTTTGTGGCTCATGTTTTCAATGTTTTTCAGCCACTTCAGTACCATAATGTTTGCACAATTCCCAGTGCCACAGTCTCACCACATTATTATGCTTTTCAGTATACAGTCCTTTCACCATCAGTATGCCGCAACCAGCAAAGAGATGTGCAACTGTTTTCCAATTCTATTTTGCAAAACCTACATTTGTCTGTTTCTCCCACATGTTCAGTGGACTTTGTAAACCAACATGTACGTAGCCCACTGTCTTCTGCCACCAGTATTAACTTTTCATCTCTTGGTTTGAATTTGCCTCTTCTTAGCCATTCCTGTCTTCTTTAATGATTTATTTATTTATTTATTTTTTATTTTACATTTTAACCGAGGAGTCCTGATTATGGACACCATTTTTTTTTGAGGGTCTGGGAGAAAAGCTCCAGGTACATCATGATCAACATGAGGTACTACCAGATTTTCTGTACTTGCAACTATATCTATGCATTTTCCAGATTTGTTGCCTTCTCGTCTGGCCCTTCACCTTCTGTTCTTCTTTTGTTTCTTGGTATATTCATTTGCTGCCTGTTTTTTACCTACTTGTGGTTTGATTTCCATTCCTGCTTGATGCCGATATGCTTCTGCTAGATTAAGTACGGAAGGCATCTTTGATTTATTCTCCTCATGTTTCAAAACGTTTACTACATTTGGGTCTTGTGAGGTCAGCAGATATGTGTGGAATCCCATGATTGCAGATCTCCACATGTAATCAATTTCAAGGAGGCCCATCCCACATTCAGAACGGGGAATATATAATCTTGGCATGCACCGATTTTTATAAATCATTTGGTGAGCATGAAGCATCCTTCTTGTTTTCCTATCTAATCTATCCAACACATTTTGGGGCCAGTCAATCACTCAAAAACTGTAAGTTAGGACAGGAAGAGCAAACTGGTTTATAGCCTAGATTTTGCTCCTAGATATCAATGCTGTTTTCAGGACTAATTTAAGTCTTCTAAAGTACTCCTTACTAAGTTTTATTCACATTTGTTCATGTTTTATTGTTGATCCTTCATCAATTCCCAAATATTTATACACTCCCTCTTGCTCAAGTTCTTTTATATCACATTCTTGTCACAAACTGATGTTTTCTTGGTACTGCAGTTTTCCTTATTTAAAGGTAGCTTTTGCACATTTATCAAGACCAAATGACATTCTTATATCATCTGAAAAGTTTTGACAACTTACAGTTGTACTTTCAGTTCCTCGTCTTATGAGCTATACAGTTTTAAATTATCAACTGAGAGAAGATGAGAAGTCTTTACACTTTGTTGTTTGTTAGGAGCCAGATTGTAGCCATGGCCAAAGTTAAGTAAACAGCTTAATGGGTTAATGGCAAGGCAGAATAGCAACGGTGACAGAGTGTCACCCTGAAATATCCCCCTTTGAATTTTATCCCTGGGATAATAATCTGTCCTTTATCATTGCTTAATTGCAAAGTGGTCTGCCACTGTTTCATGGTTACTGTAATGTAGTCGATCAGTGTAGGGTGCATTTTATACATTTTAACCACTCTTTTATCCATGAATGAGGGATACTATCAAATGTTTTTTTATAGTCAGTGCATGCCATACTTAAATTCTTCCCCTTTTCACAGTTCTCCAGTATGACTTTAACAACAAACAGTCCTTTGTTCCATATCCACTTTTATTAAGCATCTGTTTGAGTTGTTTGATTCTGATAATTTGTTTGCAGTTAAAAGCTTTCTCTAAAGGCTCTTTTATCTGTTTAAAACTTTCATTTAAAGGCTCACTGCTGCTTTTCTGCTGTGAGAAACATTTCTGCAGTTTGTTTCTACCTAAGTAGTGTGTATATTTGTAGCATTGTCCATATTCAGGCCTGTGTTTGGACCTAGTGTTTGTGGAGGCTGTGTGTTTGAGCACATGTTCAAGGACATCTTGGTTTAGCCAAAGCCATTAGGCATTTCAGTGAGAGAGGATTGTTTAAGGTCATTGGCTGACTGGGGTCACCTGGACTACAGCTTACAGTAAGCACCTCATTGGTTCTTTTCTCAGGTTTCAACTTTCTGTTACCTAAGAAGATAAGTTGTGAGTGTTTCTGCCATTTCACACTGAGCTAATCGAAGAAAGGACACTGAGCAAACTCAGATCTATAATATATAACATTAAGTATCCTATTTTTTTGCTTATTTTTTTTAAGTTATTTATAGCACTTTGTCTGCTGTATATTTTTCTAACTAGTTTCACTGTGTGTGAGGTATTAACTGGAAAGTGTCCTCTTTTATTAAGCATCTGTTTGGGTTGTTTGATTCTGATAACTTGTTTGCAGTTAAAAGCTTTCTCTAGAGGCTCCTTTAACTGTTTAAAACTTTCATTTAAAGGCTCGCTACTGCTTTTCTGCTGTGAGAAACATTTCTGCAGTTTGTTTCCCATCATCCCTCCTTATTTGTATGCTGTTCTTATAATTGGTGGCTTTGCAGCTGCCTGCCCCTACTGTAAATGTGATTTGGGACACTCCTCCCAGTCTAGTGTTATTACCTCATTCTACCTGATACAGGAAGAACATTTGAGAAGGCCAATCCACGTAGTTTCTGCTCTTAATTTCTCTCTTTCCACTTAAAAATTTTTTTTTTCTAAGCTTGTTTCCTGCCTTCCCTGTGGGTATTCTAGTCTGGATACTGATTTGCTGTGTCCAGGACTATGTTTGTGGGCTTCTGAGCCCCAAGTCTTTCTTTGTTGGAGGGAAGCCTTCAAGCGTAATTTTGTTTCTTAGAACTAGCCAGTTTTTTAGTTTCAGCACTCACGTCTGTTTCTTTGAGCTCAGCACTTGTTCAGAACTCGTTGTAAGCACTAAATAAGCTACAAATGACTACAGCACTCAACTTTCTTCAGTTGTCTAGAGGAAAACAGTATCTAGTACTTAACAAGTAAGCACCTATCCAGGCATGTCTAAGTGTCAGCTCCCAGTGTTTTCTCCTGTCTACCTAATTAATCTGGGCATCTTGGGGCAATGCAGCAATTGCCTCATGCACACAGACAACTCTCTCCTCCTACCACCCAACACTACAACCTGTGAGAGATGCACTTATACAGCCAAACTGAAAGCAAAGCTGTCTTCACCCAAGACTGGATTAGACAGTCAAGAGGAGAAGGTAAACACTTGCATCACACCACACTCATCACATAGTCCCTCAAAACTTAAACCACAAAAACACACACATAGAAACACACAAAACATACACCTACATTTGTGGAGGCTCTCAGTAAAAACCTGCCCAAGCAACAGGGACCTCCAAAGCAGAAACACAAGCAACCTCCATCCCCCAACACAACCCAAATGAAACATAGCCCACAAACACAGTGTGTCACTCAACCTCAGCCCATAAGGCATAACAACGTATCCAACACTCTAGTCATAGGTGACTCTATAGTCAGGCACACTGATGTTCCACTTACCAGGATAAACAAGGAGAAAGTTACTTTCAGCTGCCTGTCTGGTGCCAGGATCTGTCACATAATGCATGCACTCAGGTCACTCCACAACAAGTGCAAATATGACTGTGTCATTGTCCATTTTGGTGTGAATGACCTGAGACGTACCTCCCTGGACTACATGAAAAGGGACATGGTGGAGCTGTCCAATCTTGTAGCCCAGTCAGGTATGACCCTAGCCCTGAGTAGCATCTTTCCATCACCCAGAATGATACCACAGTACAAGGGCAAAATGACTGACTTCAACAATTGGCTAAGCTTCAGGTGTCATTGTAAGGGGATCCAGTATCTGTCTGCCTGGGATGACATGATTGACAAACCACGATGCTTTGCCAGAGATGGCCTGCACCTGTCGCCCCTGCGATTCTGGATACTGACTAAGGCTCTAGCCACCCCTGTAGTGCCTTTTTTAGGCAAGGTTCAAATGACAAATTCACCACCGTAACAGGTACAAGCAAGCAGATTCTGAGGGTTTTGCTACTCAATGCTAGAAGTCTAAACCTGAAAATGCACTCACTCAAGGCACTCCTTTAAAATGGAGAACATCGACATCTGTGCAGTGACAGAGACCTGGTTCAAGGCTCCAGAGAGTACCCCTGCATTACCAGGCTACAATTCATACCACACCTTTCGACCACCTAACCTGGAACAAAACACTAAAGGTGGAGGCGTGTCCATATTCATTAAGGATATCCACACCTCCAGGCTAGTTGCTCAGCATAATGCATCTGAGATTATCCAAGTGCAACTAACTCTGGGCAAGACCGCAATCCAAATTGTAGCTTGCTACAGATCTCCCACTGTGCCCCAGGATTCCCACTCCTCATTTCTTGATACACTGGAAAATATTAGGGTACAACCTAACACCCTAATAATGGGTGATTTCAACTGCCCCACCATTAATTGGGAAAACTACTCATGTACCAACTCTTGTGCTAAACGTTTTCTGGAATTCAAAAATTCCAATGCCTTGGATCAACTTATCCACACTCCCACCAGGGGCAGCAATATCCTAGACCTGGTTATTACCAACATGGGCGACCGGTGCTCCACATCAGAGGTCAATTCCTCGTTGGTCAGAGATGACCACAAGCTAATCAGCCTAGACATCCATATCCCTCCCCCACCCCCCATTAGGGAAACCACCGTAAAACATTTCTCCAAAGCCAACTTCACACTTCTTAAGACAGAAGTGGCAGACTTCATGACATCCATGCTGATGGACAATAGAGGTTTGATTGCTGAATCCTACACAAATGCACTTTATAAGCACTTACATGAGTGCATGGATTGTGCAATCCCTAACAGAACCAAAATGCTATCCTCCAAAAAAAGGAAGCCTATCTGGTGGTCCCCTGCCATAAACAAACTCTACAATAGAAGAAAGAAAGAAACTGTTGCAAAAAAGAGTAAAATCCCATGATTGGAGTAACTCCCTGGTCAGCCTCAGTAAGAAGCTGAGATCCCTCATAAAATCCTCCAAAGCTAGTTACGAAAACAAAATCGCCACTGACTCTAAAGACAACCACAAAGCATTCTATAGCTATGTCAATAATCTCAATGCCAACACTCAGATCTGCTCTGAGTTACAGTACAATGGCACTAAATATACAGAACCAACTGATGTTGCCAACATCCTGGCAGACAGGTTCAGTGCTAACTTTACCCCCCTCTCATCCCCTAAAGGGGTCCATCTCTATACCGGAAGAATGCAAAGTTCCTGTAATCATGGCTGCACAGGTAAAAAAACACACACTCCAAAGCCAAGCACACAGCTTCCATGGGACCTGACAACATCCCAGGCTGCATTCTACATGAACTACAGAACGAACTAGCACCCCACCTAAGTACCATGTTCAATCATAGCCTCACCTCAGGCTATGTGCCCACTGAATGGCATACAGCAATGGTTATCTCACTCCACAAAGGGGGAGCCACCACGGACCCCAGAAACTACCGCCCCATTATCCTGATGAGCCTGGTCTGCAAGACTATGGAACGTATCATCATGGAACTCATAAACAGTGACATTGGTAATCTCCAAACTCAGGACCCCACCCAGTTTAGGTTTGTAAAAGGCAGATCATGCCTCCTAAACCTGATAGACTTCTTTGAAGTGATCACCAAAGCCGTAGATGAGGGTAAGGTGGTTCACACAGTGTATCTAGATCTCGCCAAGGCTTTCAACACCATCCCCCACTCTGGAATTATAGATAAACTCACTAAACTAGTTATAAATCCCTATGTCACAAGATAGGTTACCAACTGACTCACTGACCGAACCCACACTGTGAAAGTAGCAGACTCCAAATCCAACTTCAGACCAGTGACAAGTGGAGTACCACAGGGTTCAGTCCTGGGTCCTCTCCTGTTTGGTATCTACTTCTCTGAAGTACAGGCCAACAGAGAGGGTATTTGGCTAATGAAGTTTGCAGATGACTGCAAACTAGGAGCCATAATCAAAAACTCCAAAAGATGTGGACATCCTACAAAAGGGCCTCACTGAGACAGATGCCTGGTGTCAAAGCCATGGCCTCAAGCTCAATGCCAGAAAGTGTATTATCATCCCTTTTGGTAAAAACTCATGAACTACCACATAGGCGGTAGTCTACTTAATACTGAAAGTGTGATAAGAAACCTTGGGACACAGGTGGACAGTAGTCTCTCCTTTGATAAGCATATCTCCACAGTAGTCAGGAAATCCTTATACGTGGCACACCTCATCACAAAAGGTTTCTCATCCAGGAAAAAGAGGTCATTGTTCCCCTCTACTCGTCACTTATTAGACCGATTATAGAGTACAACACCCCTTTTGGTATGTACCTCACAAGACATCTACAACAACTGAAAAGGCCACAGAAATACCTCACAAAGAGGATTACCGGCCTCAAACAGATGCCCTACGCAGACCGTCTCAAAAAACTGCAGCTTTACTCCACCTCATATTGCCTACTTGGAGGCAATCGCTGCCTAACACACAAAGCTATGTCAAACCCAGAGCTTTTGGACATGCTCCACTTAAAGAAATCCCAATCCCTCCAAGCTACATGCTCTGGGAACCTAAACCTTGTCACCACAATAAACAGAACATGCTGGAGGGATAGATTCCTGTCCCAGAGACTTCCCATACTTTGGAAGAAACTACCTATTTATATCAAACAAAGCTCCTCATTAGCACTCTTCAAGAAAAATCGTCTACTCAGAGGCGATCTCTGCTTAACATACAAGGCCATGTCAAACCCAGAGCTGTTGGACATGCTACACTTAAAGAAATCCCAATCCCTCAGACCAGGGATCTAAACCTTGTCATCACAATAAACAAAACATGCTGGAGGGATAGGTTCCTGACCCAGAGACTCCCCAGACTCTGGAATAGATTGCCCATACATGTCAAGCAGAGTGCCTTTTTGGACCTCTTCAAGAGGAACCAGGGATCACGCAAGTCGCCCCTGCTAGACAGGGGTCCAGGAAAGTAAATAATGTGGGAAGAAATAGCCAGGGAATTGTTAGGGCTGATAGCCTAGTACCAACCTATGAACCTATGATTGGATGGGAGATAGGAAATTCATCCTGGGGATCACTTCTGTGGCTCTACTTGACAGTGGTACAGGAAAATAATTTTCTTGGGTGGTGAAAGCCAAGGTACCATTTGGCTAGACTTATATAGGCCCTAGGGCCAATAACCTAGTACCTGCCTATGAACCTATATGACTTTCTTTTATTGCCCTTTTGTTCTACTGCCACTATTGAGCTTTCTTCTGAATGATTGTAAACTCTGTCAATATCAATTCCCTTATATAATTTATACAACCTCGGAAGGCAAGTTATTGGTCTATAATTTTTAAGGTAGCTTGCAGGTTCACTCTTAAGAAGGATCATTGTTTTGCCTGTTAGCCGGGTTGGTGTCTGTTTGGGGTGCACATATAAATAGTTATTACTCATGGCTAAATCCTCATGCAAAGATGTTAATACTTAGGTACTGCATCTTGGCCTAGGGTTTTCCAATTAGAGGCTTTTCTTAATGTCTAAATCTCTGTGGCTGTTACTTCACCCCATTTCATGTCCTGCACCTTTAAACTTCTTATTCTTTCTTTTACTTCTTCTATCCATTTAGCATCTTTGTTATGTTCCACAGGATCTTCATAGATACATCTCCAAAATATATCTACTTACTCTTTCGTGGTGGTCTTTCAATTCCTTTAACTTATTTCCCAGTTCTCTGTAAAACTTTTTTGGGTCATCAATAAATTGCTTATTTTGTACTTTTCCTTTATATGTGTCTGTGTATCTTCTAAGTTTTTCCGCTTGTGCTGAAATTTTTAGTTTGTTATATGCGATAGTGCATGATAGATCCTGGTCTGTTCTAATACTGTGTATTGCTTTAATCACATCTATCTTTTAGTATTTTTGTTGATCTAGTCCCTCTTCTATAGTCTTCTGCCAGTGACACTTCTTGTCTTAATTGCTTTATTGTTTTCTCTATTTGATACTTCCATGATGGTGTTCAATTTCCCGCTTTCCTTTCCCTCACTTCCCTGTGTTATTAATTTAGCCGCACAGTAGAATATCCGGTTTACTTCTGTTATATCACATGGATCTCTATGAACAGTCCTAATTACTGCATTCATTTGTTTTATCAGACTTCTTACTTTTGGGGTTTTATTAACCTTCTATAGTCTATTTCTGTCATTGATCTTAAGGTATATATATCTGCCCATGTCTATTAAAATCAAGCAACTCTTCTCTTAGCTCATTTTCTTCCAAACTGAGGGTACATCCCTTGTTTTCTGTAGACTGTGTGAGTATCATGATACTGTTGAAGATTGCTAAGCTGTGTAACGCCTTTACTGCATTCAGTGCAAAATGTATTGAAAAAGTGGGAGAAATTAATAAACGCAAGTTGTATAATACAGAACTAGAAATAGTTGCATATGTCGTTACTGGTTTTGGTATGTCTTCATCTTTAAAACATTTTACATTATTACATTATTATATATTCCCTTCTCCTAAACCACATATACCAGCTGGCTTTTCTTGTTTTGAGCCAGCCTCCAAATTTCCACAGCTTACTTTCACTAATTTATTTTCTGCTTATAATTTTTATTGTTTTTTTTGGATCCAGTCATCTATCTTGCTCCATACATTATGTAGTTAAGTTCTTAGTATTTTTCATGCAAAACTTAATTTTCCCATTCCTTTTCTTATATTATTTTTCAGTTCTTTATTAACTTACTTAGTTTAATATCTTTGTCTTGCTTCCCTTTTCCATGTTTAATTTATCTTGATATGTAACCCACTTCCTTATAACTTGTGTACCTAAACTAATGTCTTTTCATTAGCTTTCTCTTATGTTATTACTGTATTTCTTTAACACACCTTTGTCTCCTTCCGCATATATGACTCATTGCATTTGATTGACTGCATGTCACAGAAAAACATTTGTGAATGTGATGCAGTACATTGGATTGACTGATGTTTAAGTGAAAAACATTTGCTGAAAAGCTAGATAACTACTGAATACTATTAAAATCCACAATAGAGTTGCAGCAGGAGGATAGCTAACTGTTTCTTCCTTAACTGTAGCTTCTCTTACTTTACTACCTTCTCTTATAAGTTCATTTTCCTCCACCCCCCATTCATTCCTATCTAAGCTACTAAATTCCTCCCATTAATCCTTTTTTCCTCCACCTAACCTCTCCCTTCTCCCCCTAATTTTATTCTAGGTACAAACTCCTTGTAAATCACCCTGGCAAGTACCCTCCCCACTGCATAGTGCTGAACTGTCTCTACACTCGGCTGAACTACTGCTTAACTGCTCTTGCACCCAAGGAACTTGTGGAGCCTCATGATTACAATGCTGCCATCCTGCCTCAACATTTTAAGGTATGTTAATCTAAAAACCTTAAATTGTGTATTTCCCAAAAGGCTCACTGCACACATCAGCACTTTCTATTTTCTCTACACCCCAAGCTAACCATCAAGCCCCCACCATATTTTTGGATAAGCTAATGCCCAACCTATCCTTTAATCCACCCAGTACACTGCAATGCCTCTTTTGTCACTTCCATACTCCCTATGACTTCTCTTCGTACTCAACTATAACCCATTCTTTTCCCTTTGCTGTATACAATGGATCTCTCTACTATTGCTATGTTATTTTCCTAGACCTTCTCTGCTATTCCACCTCTCTATTACTATTTTGTCTCACCTAAATCTCTCTCCTTCACAATCCCTTCTTTTTTCTATCATAATCTTTAACCTTATATAAATCCACTTGCTTGTACAGCTTTGCATCCACTGATTTTTTTTTTTCATAAACCACTTTGGCCAGGTGTAGACCCACCCCGTTCGCCCTCACTAAACTCAGGCTCACTCTGCAGCTCTACCCTACCCCCTCTTTTATTACATTTGTACTCCCCTAGACCACATCCTATATGCTGTCACCCAATCAGTCACAATACAACCATACCCATGTATCATCTAATAAGTGCCAATAACATTATTAACACAAGACAATTTCCCCAAACATCTTAATACCACAAGTTTCGCCTCTACCTTATATCCTATATCAGTTACTCTACAAAATGTCTGGCACCATACAGCTAATTATCTTTGTCTCCTCTCTCGGCACTGTTTTTCTTATACTATCCCAAGCCACCTCCCTCGACAGCTTCTATAACATCTCATCTTTGAGCAGTGTATACACTACCAAATTCAGAGCCCCCCCATCTACAACAAACTCAAAATAATTTCCTATACTTTAGCCAGGTCTTCTTCTAAAACCTACCACTTCTCACACCTTATAAATCATCTCTTTTTACTATCTCAAAGTGTTGACGTACACTCAAATCCTGGCCATTCCATCTCTTGCCATATCTCCTCCTCTCCCTCCTCTAACACACCTACTAGCACCTGAAACCTGTTTATAATAACAATCAACACATGGAGAATTTGTAACAAAATTATAGAATGTCATGCCTGGCTCTCTCAATATACCCCTGATATCGTTGCTGTTAAAGGAACTTGGCTAAAGCCACATATATCAGACACTGAAATAGTTCCAACTGGTTGCAATATCCTATGTAAAGACAGACTCCAAAAGAAAGGGGAGGGGTGCAGCTTTATTCTACTATAACTCCTTAACCATTGCATCCTTTCCTAAACCTGTCCCAAACTTTGCCAACAAGGAAATTTTATTAACATCATTACAAATCATCATCTCCTTTTGGCTTATCCCAGTTAGGTGTCGCCACAGCAGAACAATGGTCCACAGAATGATTGGCAGTGGAGTTTTACCATGCCAAGTTGCCAGCCCGGTGCCCAAACTTCCACAGAAGGCACGCATACACTCACACCTAGGGCTAATTGAGAGTGTCCAGTCCACCTACAGCATGTCTTTGGGATGTGGGAGGAAACCGGAGCACCCGGAGGAAACCCACGTGACCACAGGCAGGACATGCAGACTCCACACAGAAGGCACCCCAACCAAGAATCGAACTGGAGAACCTCTTGCTGTGAGGCAGCAGCGCTAACCATTGCACCACTGTGGCTGCCCAATAACACCATTCCAAATAAATAAGTAAACATTTCTGCATAGCAGCACTGTATAGTCTCCCAGATAAAACATCTCTATTCTTGAAGATTTTCTATCTTGGGCAACCCAAAACCTATCCCATGAATCCATCATTCTAGGGGATATGAATATTAATTGGGAAAATTTTATCTTAAACTCTCAGCTAATTTTATTAACCTTCACAGGAATACACATCTTGTCACATGCTCTACAAGAATACTAAACAATCTACCTTGGATTGGATCCTAGTGTCGGAGCCACACAAATACACTGGTACCCTCCCTGATATTCTAAGAGACCATTTACTAGCTTTTACACATAGAACCCATAGTCAGGTATCCAAACCCCACTCGTATAGAACATGTAGAAACTTAACCAACTTCAACCAAATAACTTTCAGTAGCTCCCTCAAAGCTCAGAATTGGACCCCACTAAAGCATTACCCTTAGAAGATGCTGTAAACTATTTTAAGAAGGTCTTCCTTGACACCCTAAATACTTTGGTCCCATTCTGTGCAAAAGAAAAAAAACTTCTTCATGCTCCTTGGCTTGCAAAACCAACAAAACAAATTCCTCTTTCTAGAGACTTAGCCTGGAAAGAATGGTGTAAAAAAAACCAAGCAAATGAAATTAACTTCAAACAGCTTCATAACAAAGCCAAGAAATTTGTTAAAAATGACATATATATGTATATATATATATATATATATATATATATATATTTTTTTCACAATTATCTAGTCAAAGAAATAACCCCCCAAAATTCTGGAAATCAGTCTCTTCTCTTCTTAATCCAGGGACCACACAAAACCCAACACCATCCCCTGAGAAAGACCCACAACAAATAGCCAACATTTTCAACTCCCACTTTATTGACAGTATTGTTAAACTTGTCAAAGCATCCCCACCAATAGCAAACAAACCCTCAACAATAAAATAAGCACCTTAAACCCAGCTCATATGAATCCTAGCTTATGCCCCTCACTCTTCAAAGAAACAACTAACAATGTCCCAGTAACTCCAGTAGTCTCGCTAAAACCAGTGCCCACCTCTCTAGTATTTAAATTGCTAACTAAACTAAGGCCATGCTCCCTATCTGCCAATACCCTCCCCTGCAAAGACTTGAAACTTGGTCCCGATGCAATAGCCTACCCCATCAGTATTCTAATTAACCGATCCATCTCAGAATCCACAGTCCCTCGATGAAATGTATCATAACCCCATTGCATAAAGGTGGAATTACGATTTAACTAACTATCAACCCATTTCCATTGTCTTACCACTACCTAAAATATTGTAAAAATGTATACACACTCAACTACTAAAACACCTCTCTGATAATAATCTCCTCACCCCTACTCAACATGGCCTTCATCCTGCATACAATATTAGTACAGCCTTACTGTCTTTCACTGATACTATGAACAAAGCTCTGGACTGTGGTCTATTGACAACAGTAATCTTATTAGACCTATCAAAAGCTTTTGACACAGTATCACATACTAAACTACTCCCAGCAACTATCAACATTAGAATGCTCCGAGCATACCCTTACCTGGTTTGCCAACTACCTGAACAACAGACAACAATCTGTCAGATGGAAAAAACAGTCTATCTGGCTAATAAGTCAGGAATCCCACAGGGGTCCATTTGCTTTTTATTGTATTTATAAATAATCTCCACACAGTCTCCCTACAAAGTTCACTAATTCAATATATTGATGATTTTACTATCATAGCCTCCTCTAGCAACTTCCAAGATCTCTAAAAATAACACAGAACACCTTCTCCATCGTAGAAACTTGGCTAAATGAAGCACTACTACTACTATTAAATCCAAAAAAGTCTAAACTACTACTAATTTCATCTAAACCACCTCTACAGGGCTATAAAATTTACTCTCAAAACAAGTCTGAAATTGAAGTAGTGAAGACAGCAATATTACTAGCCATTAATATAGATGACAAACTATCCTTCAAACAACATATTCTTAATACATGGATAAACCCACAAAAATAAAACCTGCAAATAACCTCCTACTCCCTTCCCTCCTCTATGGTTTCCCCATCTTTACCAACCTTCACACATCTCTAAGTAACAAACTACAATCATGTTGTTATAAAATCACAACATTTGCCTCTGGCCTACCAAACTGCACACACCACTGCCAGGCCATTAACTAATTATATCCGAGTGATTCCTCCACGTGCATCTGCAGTCAACTCCTACTGGTGCCTCTAGGCATCGAATATTGCTTGTTCATATATCAATAATTCCAAAACCATGCTATGTACAAGGTTTAAAAAATAAATAATTTTAAAACTTACACAATCGCAAACTGAACTGCATTAATATTTGACTTCTGTCTTGTGTAGGTAAACCAATATTAACTGCTGTTTTTATAATATTAATTTATATAGATATAATTTTCACATTTTTCTAAATATTTTAACAACCAAGTAACACAGAAAGAACTCCTTAGCTGCCCATGAAAACATTAAGTTAGATAAATAAAATGGTTCTGACAGTATATGTGTAACTTGAGTGGTTGCTGAGATATTGTAAGTTGTTTACAAAATATTACAAATGTAATAGTTACTGTGTTTACAGTGAATAATAAACTTCAGTTTAAGACCTAGAACCTAAAGAATGCTACCACTACAAAAATAGTTTGTGTTGAAGAGTTTGCCATTTATACTTCTTTCATAACCCTTATGGTTCCAGAAATATAAACATTTGTTTGAAATGTGAGGACATAATTCGATTCTGTCAAAAGGCTTAGGCTCCGCCCATTGGAAGTTACAGTGCAAACTTCCTGAGCTCCATTGGTGTGAATGTATTTGGAACTGAAATGTTTTGAATTCCCCACTACCTTCATTTCACCCAAGTAACTCTTGCTCATAAACTAGTATAAACCGGCCTTAGGCTTTTAGGCCAACTAGAGGCGGCCGGCCGCTGTAGCAGCGGCTTGTTGGCAGTTTTGTTTTGATTTGAGTAGAGTAGACCAGATGGGGGGGGGGGGTGGTGGTGGGTGGGGGGACCATGGAGCCCTTTTTTCTAGGGGGCCTCAGTCCACTAAGGGGCGCCTCCTGAACCCAGAAAACTGCCCTTCACTTCATTCTCTTACAATCCAAAATCCACTCCCAGAATCTTCGATCTACTAATAAACCACTTCTAAGCATATCTAAACCCTACAAGAAAGCTGGACAACGCTTGTACTCTCACTCCATAGAAAAATTATAGAATGCTGTACCCCCCTCTATTACACAACTTTATTCCATAAAAAAAAACTTCAGATTCGCCCTAAAAAGCCACTTTCCTAACTACTAAATCTGTCCTTGTACCCAGAACTATAGTCCACCATAAAGAAATTCTAAGATTTTGCTGACTAGTACAACTCTTTTCAACTTCAAGTAAGTATTTCTAAATCTTTTAAATTTCATTGACTTTTCTACATTAATCAAGGTATATCAGTAGCTGTCTTGCTTCTATATTTCATTATTAGGCTAAATCCTTAACTTCCCATGCATTGGAGTGCATAAATGAACTGTTTATTATGAATGTATCTACTGTCTTTTTCCCCTCCATACAATGAATGCCATTAAAATACTTTGTGTACTACTAACACCTACCAGATTGTATAAAACTTTCTACTCTGTGTATTACTAATCACTAGGAAACTGTATAAAAATGTTTGTACACTGCTTTATTATTGTAAATGTTATCTTGTTGCAAAAATTTTTGAACTGTAACTGGAGTTTTTTTCCCAGGACTTCCACTAAATGGGTTTCTGACCTAGTGCACTCTCCCAGTCAACAAATGTCAATAAATAAATAAATGCAATAAATAAATTCCTGTTTATTGGGTATACTTTTTGGTTCCCAATTATTCTTAAGCAGTCTTCTAATATATCTTTCTTTAATGGCTGTGCTATGTAGAAAGCCACTCTAGTATAGATTTTGATTGCTATAAAGACCGATTCCATCATTTTTATCTGATATAATGGTCTGATGTAATACAAGCCAGTGATGTTGCCATGTCAGAGGAAAATGTTCATGATTTGGATTCTAGGCTGAGTTGCCTTCTGTGTGGAGACTGCATTTCCTCCCTGTGTCCTGTGGGTTTTATCTATGTACTGCATTGTCCTTCCCAGTGCATACTGTAGGTGAGCTATCATTCTCCAACTTCCCTGTAGGTGTGTTTGCATGAGTGGGATTGTGTGTTCTTTAACAGTATGGTTCTTTTCCAGATGTTCTTCAGTGCTTTGTGCTTATTGGTTGCTAGGAGAGACTCCAGTCTGTCCATAACTCTGCAAGGATAAAGCAGTTTATTGCAAAATGCGTGTGTGAACAGATATATACAAAAACATTTATATTCCTTATGTGCATCTTAACTTAAGGTTGTCGTCTCCTTTAATATTAAGGAGATGGAACTCAAATTACATCAGAATGATACTGAGTTTGTATTAAGGATTTCTGGATGACACCCCATCATCATCTTCTTTCGGCTGTTCCCGTTAGGGGTCGCCACAGCATATCACGTTTCCATTTCTTCCTGTTCTCTGCATCTTGCTCTGTCACACCAACCACCTGCATGTCCTCTCTCACCACATCCATAAACCTTATCTTAGGTCTTCCTCTTTTCCTGTTACTTGGTAGCTTCATCCTTAGCATCTTTTTCCCAATATACTCAGCATCTCTCCTCAGCACATGTCCAAACCAACGTAATCGTGCCTCTCTGGCTTTGTCTCCAAACCTTCCAACCTGGGCTGACCCTCTAATATACTTATTCCCAATCCTGTCCACCCTCGTCACACCCAGTGCAAATCTTAACATCTTCAACTCTGCCACGTCAAGTTTTGACTCCTGCCTTTTTGTCAATGCCACTGTCTCCAACCAATATAACATAGCTGGTCTCACTACCCTCTTTTAGACCTTCCCTTTCACTCTTACAGGTACTCGTCTGTCACAAATCACTCCTGACACTCTTCTCCACCCACTCCATCCTGCCTGTACTCTTTTCTTCACCTCTCTTCCACACTCACCGTTACTCTGAACTATTGACCCCAAGTATTTAAACTCATCCACCTTCGCCACCTCTACTCCTTGCATCCTCACCATTCCTCTATCCTCCCTCTCATTCACACACATATATTCTGTCTTAGTCCTGCTGACCTTCATTCCTCTTCTCTCTAGAGCATATCTCCATCTCTCCAGGGTCTCCTCCACCTGTTCCCTACTCTCACTACAGATCACAATGTCATCTGCAAACATCATAGTCCACGGGGACTCCTGTCTGATCTCGTCTGTCAACCTGTCCATCACCATTGCAAATAAGAAAGGGCTCAGAGCTGATCCTTGATGTAACCCCACCTCCACCTTAAATGCATCCATCACTCCCACTGCAGACCTCACCACTGTCACACTACCCTTGTACATATCCTGTACCACTCTTACATACTTTTCTGACACTCCTAACTTCCTCATACAATACCACAACTCCTCTCTAGGCACCCTGTCATATGCTTTCTCTAAGTCTACAAAAACACAATGCAACTCGTTCCGACATTCTCTGTACTTCTCCATCAACACTCTCAGAGCAAATATCACATCTGTAGTGCTCTTTCCTGGCATGAAACCATACTGCTGATCACTAATCGTCACGTCCCTTCTTAACCTTGCTTCCACTACTCTTTCCCATAACTTCATGCTGTGACTGATCAGTTTTATCCCTCTGTAGTTACTACAGCTCTGCACATCACCCTTATTCTTACAAATTGGTACCAAAACACTTTTTTCTCCATTCCTCAGGCATCCTCTCACTTTCCAAGGTTTCATTAAACAATCTGGTTAAAAACTACATTGCCATTTCACCTAAACAGCTCCATGCTTCCACAGGTATATCATCTGGGCCAACAGCCTTTCCATTCTTCATTCTCTTCATAGCTATCCTTACTTCCTTCTTGCTAATCCACTGCACTTCATGATTCACTATCTTCACATCATCCAACCTTCTCTCCCTCTCATTCTCTTCATTCATCAACCCCTCAAAGTACTCTTTCCATCTCCTCAATACACTCTCCTCACTTGTGAGTATGTTTCCCTCATTATCCTTTATCACCTTTACCTGCTGCACATCTTTCCTAGCTCAGTCCCTCTGTCTAGCCAATCGGTACAGGTCCTTTTCTTCCTCCTTTGTGTCCAACCTTTCATACAACTTTTCATATGCCTTATCCTTGGCCTTTGCCACCTCTCTTTTTGCCATGCACCTCATCTCCTTATAATCCTGTCTACTTTCTTCATCTCTCTGACAATCCCACTTCTTCTTTGCCAACCTCTTTCTCTGTATACTCTCCTGTACTTCCTCATTCCACCACCATGTCTCCTTGTTTTCCTTCCTCTGTCCAGATGTGATACCAAGCGCCTTTCTAGCCATCTCCTTTACTAGCTCTGCTGTAGTTACCCAGCTGTTTGGTAACTCTTCACTGCCACCCAATGCCTGTGTTAACTCATCCCTGAACTCCAACTCACAATTACCCTTTTTCAATTTCCACCACTTGATCCTTGGTGCTGCCCTCACACTCCTCCTCCTCTTCTTGATAACCAACGTCATCCTACAAACCACTATCCTATGCTGCCTAATGACACTTTCTCCTGTCACCACTTTACAGTCTCCAATCTCCTTCAAACTGGCCCTCCTACATAAGATATAATCCACCTGTGTGCATCTTCCTCCACTCTTGCATGTCACCCTATGCTCCTCCCTCTTGTTAAAATACGTATTCACCACAGCCATGTCCATCCTTTTCACAAAATCCACTATCATCTGACCTTCTGCATTCCTTTGTTTAACACCATACCTACCCATCACTTTCTCATCCCCTCTGTTCCCTTCACCAACATGCCCATTGAAATCTGCTCCAATCACCACTCTCTCACCCTTGGGTACAGTCATCACCACTTCATCCAATTCACTCCAAAGTTTTTCTTTCTCATCCATTGCACACCCAACTTGTGGAGCATATGCACTAACAACATTCATCATTACACCATCAATTTCCAGCTTCATAAACATCACTCTATCCGACACTCTTTTCACCTCCAAAACACTCTCAGCATACTGTTCCTTCAGAATAAATCCTCCACCATTTCTCCTCCCATCCACATCATGATAAAACAATTTGAACCCACCTCCAATACACCTAGCCTTACTCCCCTTCCATCTGGTCTCTTGCACACACAATATACCAACCTTCCTTCTGTCCATCATATCAGCTAGCTCTCTCCCTATACCAGTCATACTGCCAACATTCAAAGTTCCGACCCTCACTACCACAGTCCTAGCCTTTCTCCTCTCCTCCTGCCTTCAGCCATGTCTTCCACCTCTTCTCCTCCTTCGGCCAACAGTAGCCCAATTTCCACCAGCACCCTGTAGGCTAACAGTACTGGTGGCGGTCGTTGTTAACCTGGGCCTTGATCGATCCAGTATAAAATTTTTTCTTGGTGACTGCATGAAATGTTTTGGTGAAGTTTTACGCTGGATGCCATTCCTGACGCAACCCTCCCCATTTATCCGGGCTTCGGACCGGCACAAAGAAATGCACTGGCTTGTGCATTTTAGAGTTTTTGTTTTCCAAAGGCTTAATACTGCATTTGGCCATCCCTAGTTCATTTTATGTGATCAAGTCACGTACGAGATGCGTACAGCAAAATTATGTTGTTTTGACATCATTGTTAGAGATGTCTTTAGGGTTCAAGATTCTCTATTGTAAGAGTTATGATGTTTGCTTTCAGTACATAACAAAGTTGTGTTTGTGATTATCTGAGCTCCGTTGATATCAGTAGTCGCAATGATTTTGCCAAAGGAGGATACCGTTCAAAGGGATATGCAGTTATTCTGTGTGTTAGATGGGAATGATTTGCATTCTTCATTGACAGTTTTGAAGGTATTATGTAGTGGTTTTCAGTTCTGAGTTGGATGCTTATTTTTGGTGTATTAAAGCATGTTTTGCTTGTTTTGATGGTAAATGTTTAGTGGCTGTATTCATATTTTTGCTGTTTCAATGATTTTGTTATTTTGTTTCATTTCTTATGATCATTTTACTCGAATAGAGCTGCTATATAAATATGTCATATGAATACATGCTTACATATAGGGTCTATATCACCATATCGACTGGTGATAATGCCAAACGTTGAAAATATTGAACGTTCACTAGAACAAACTTGTGTTTTTGGGGTCACGGTACAGAGAGGATTGGGATATTTGCCCTTTCCTCACTGTAGTGCGACCTCTGAGTTGGAATATATATTTAGCGGGGGTGGGGGGGGGGCACAGCCCCCCACAATAGCAAGTTCGTTCTCATGAACTTTCGATATTTTCAGCGTTCAGCATTATCATCATTCGATATGGTGATATAGACCCTTACATATAGACTTACACAGACGCACACACATGCATATGCAGTGTAGTAAATACCTTATTTTATATACCCTTTGCTGACCATGTTAGTCTCACTAGGTCAATACCCCCATTCCATGGAAAATCCAAGGTGATAATCCTATTGAATAGATCAGATTTGACCAGGGAACTTCCCCAACTCATTTTGGTAAAGACCATGGGATATTTTACATCCATCAGAGCTACAAGCAGTTCAGGCTGATGCGACCTCAATTTACTGTTCAAAGGACTGTGCACTAGTGCCCTAATGTTGTGCAGTGGTGTCGGTAGTAGAAAATAAGTCATCTAGGGTGAAAATAGAACACACAGCTTTCTCATCTTCTAGCACCAAATGTAAGTACTCTAAGTGTTCAGCTACTAACATTGTAAACTACACCAGAGACAGAAATATCTGTTTGTTGTGCAGTTTATTTAAAGTGCAGATCAGGATAAAGTTCCTCCTTAGAAAGAAAAATGAAAATAAGTGAACAAAAATAAACATACTTTCTGCATAAAACAAATTTAGGGTTTTATTTTAGTTCTTGATTATGGCAGTTTGGTCAAGTTGACCCACAACTGTTACTTTACAGTAAGTGCATAAGTAACATCCTGGTACTCCACAGGTAAGTTCCAGGAAAGTTTCTGGTATTCCACAGATAAATTCTAGGAAAGTTTCTGGTATTCCGCAGATAAATTCCAGGAAAGCTTCTGGTGTTCCACAAGTAAATACACAGGAAAGCTTCTGTTATTCCACAAGTAAATGTACAGGAAAGGTTCTTGTATTCCACTAATAAACTCACACCTTTTACTTCAGCAAGCGTTTCATAATTAACCTCTGTTATCCTAATTTATACAGTGATGGTATTATACATCATTACTGGATTTATACATTATGTAGTGTATATGCACCACCTTAAAACATCATTTTAACCATTTTGACTAGTCACTGTCTCATAAAAACCCATCCCAGCATAGAATCCTCAATTATATAGGGTATGAGATTGGGTGTCAGACCATGTAACCTGTCTCCATTCAAGTGGCTAGTGCCGGACCTGTGTCAGTGTAATGGAATGGCTGTAAGAATACCTCCTTTGTATTCAACTTTGTTGACATCCTGTTGTTTATGCAACCACTATATAGATGAGTGCAGTCAGTTACCAGAGTGAGCAGCATTCTAACAAATAAGATTGTGGGGACCCAAGTGCCCACCTAATACTGAGACATTCCCACTCTGTTGCAGAGTATCTTTTTCTGAGACATACTTAACTCTTTTTCCTTAAGTAGTAGACTAGGTATTTCTCACCATCTACTTTCTGAGGTAACACAATGTGTAACTCATAGCGAAATGCATCCGTGTTTACAACAGAAATGTATTAAAGTCAGGGGTAGTCAGGACTGGTTCTGAACATAGCATAGTTTTTAAGTTGTCAAAAACACCTTAAAATGTTGGGTATAAACTTTTTGTTAGCAGCATGCTAGTTTGAAAAAAAAATGTTTCATTTTTCATTTGGTATTGGGTGTAGCTGTGTTTTTGATGGCTTCTGTTGTATCTATTTGTGGTCTAATTACCCCTCTCTCAATCCTATAGTCTAGGTTGTTGTTGTTCAGGTTAAGCTTACTTTTGGCAGCATTAATTTCAAGTCCACCCTATTTTAAAACATCCATCACAGTTTATACAGTGACTGAATGTGATCTCGGTGTTCTGAGTAAATGACTGTGTCATTAAGGTACACAGATAAATATGTAGCATGAGGTTTCACAGCCTTATAGTGAACCTTTGAGGGATGATAAACACTCTGTGAAGTACAAAGGGTAAAACAGGCTAATGAAAAAGGCATTTTGGGTGGAGAATGCCGTCTTCTCTTTCTGACTTCATGGATAAGAGGAATACACCAGTACCCTTTTGTGTAGTCTGTGGTGGTTAAAAACCTTGCTTTGCTTAGCCCCTGTATGTGTCGATCCAATCTAGGCACTGGATAAGTGTCAATTTGGGACACGTCATTCAGAAGTCTTTCAAAAATATGGAATTCAAAAAGGCAAACTGTGATACAAAGAACAAAATGTAATAACAAAGCACACCTCACAATTCAGCTTCTAAGGCTTTAATATAATAGTGTAGCACTTTCTTCCTCACACTAAATGGACTTTGCCAGATGCCAGAAGTCTAAACCTCAAGATGCACACCCTCGAAGCCCTCCTCAGTATGGAGAACTGAGAGCACCCCAGCACTAATATTCATAAAGGATACCCACACCTCCAGGTTAGGCAACGCGAACAAGCATCGGAGACCATCCAGGTGCAATAAATATAGGTAAAACTGCCCTACAGTTTGTAACATGCTACAGACCACCTTCTCAAACTCAGGAAACACACAGCCTTCCCCTGAAGACACTGGAGAGAGAATGTCTCTCCAAACACCCCATCATATTTGGGACTTCAACTACCCAAACATAGACTGGGAACATACTCAAAGCCCCAACACCCCTAGCCCAAAGGTTCCTTGAGTTCATAAACTCAAATGCTATGGAACAACTAGTCACCATTCCCACAGAGGGAGAAAATATACTAGACCTGATCATCACAAACATGGGACAACAAATGCTCCATCGGAGTATATCCTCATTGGTGAGATCAGACCATAAAATTAATTCACTGGAGACTTCTCAAAGCAAACTTCACACTTCTTACTTGGAGTGGTATATCCTTCAGCCCGAGCAGCCAGAAACCACAACCCCACACACACTGCTGAAACCACAAATGCCTTCTTCTCGACCACCTCCAGGAATGTATGGATCAGCAATCCCTGATAAAATCAAGACCCTTTCCTCTACAACAAGAGGAGAAAGCTACTACATGACAGAGCAAACAACTTTGAGAAAAAAAAGCTAATGACACAAAAACAAACATAAAAGCCTTCTTTAGCTATGTTAGAAACCTGGGTGGAAAACTCCAGATATGCTCAGAATTAGTCCAAAATGATAAAAAAGAGTCTAGCCTCCCAAACATCTCAGATGCCCAGGTAACTCAATGAGGAACTAAACCCACACATAAGGCTGCTGTTTAATCTATGGACTCAAAGAGAATGGTGTACGGCAACTGTGGTCCCACCACAAAGGCGGTGCTTCTACAGACCCTGGAATTTAGCTTAAACAGTCACTAAGGCCATTGATGAGGGTAAGTTCACACAGCTACCTTGACCTAGCAAAAAAGCGTCGACACGGCATCATAGAAAAGCTCACCAGCTTAGATGTAAACCCATATGTCACAAGATGGGTTGCAAACTGGCTCAAGGACAGAACACACAGGGTTAGAGTTGCTGGTGCCATGTCAGACTCTAAGCGGTCAGAGCGTGTCCCACAGGGCTTCAGTCCTGGGCCCCTCTTGTTCG
Source organism: Protopterus annectens (assembly GCF_019279795.1). Lineage (NCBI taxonomy): Eukaryota > Metazoa > Chordata > Ceratodontiformes > Protopteridae > Protopterus > Protopterus annectens. Next base: position 1,677,080,081 of record NC_056744.1, on the reverse strand, counting down.
GCATTTATTTTCCATCGAGACACAGACATCCTCAGAAAGGTCTCTAGAAAATGGGATATGGTGCCAGAGCCATGGCCTTAAGCTAAATGACACCTGCAGCAGTTGGAAAGACCCCAAAGTTCCTCACCAAAAGGATAAAAGAAAACTCTCTATTCAGTCGGCATACCGTCTGCTCAGAGGTGATCTGTGCCTGACATACAAGGCCGAAATCTTGACGAGTGGATGGGAGATGCGTAGGTTTACGGAATCATCTCTGTATCACTGCTGGACAGAGGCACAGCAAACTAATGGGTATAGTATTCGAACTTCTTCAGAACTAAATTACATAGTACAGATACTGCATTTAAATACCATAGAATCACATAATCCAAAGCAGCCACTACAAGACATTAGACCTAACTAGTTGCAGTACAAAAATGCAACAATAAAATCCAAAATATTTGTTATTAAAAAGCTGTGGAATATGTAAATAACATCACAAGAATGCAAAAAGTTACATTTATAAAGCACAGGTCTACATAAAATATATTGTTAAGCTACTCCAAGAACAATGTTAAATGAGTACACCCCCTGGACATATAAATTGAAGTTAGTTAACTAGATATAAACCTTATTATGATGTTAAACATCATGGTAATCAAACCAAAGTGTTGTGAATTTGATTTTGGAAAAGTAAACATGTAACAACTCTCCACACAGAAGAATGACTGGGTATTTCAGAGTAGTGTTTATTACCACAATTTCTTGCTGGGTTTTAAAATGTGTTTTTTGTTAGATAACATTTAGCATTACTTCTCCAATTTGATAAGTACAGCAGTGTTTAATATTGTTCAGTGGAGTTCTTTCAAATTCAAACACAAACAGATACACACTTACACAGTAACAGATGCTTTCTTGCAGATACGCACTCAGACATTCATACTCACCAAGTGTTATCTAGCTATGTCTAACGCTGTAATACGTGACAGTTTTCATTAGAAATAAATAAGGCATGGACTGCCCTTATTTTAAAGAAAGAGACTAACATTCTTCAATTGACAGGACTGTACAATAAAACAAAACTTCTGAGACTTTCAGAGATTTTTGGCTAAGCACAGCAATGCTATCCAAGGTGCATATTATAAGGAAATACTGGATCTTCTTGGAGTGGGGAACTCCCTTTATCTTCTGTGAGGAACCTGACAACATCCTTGTGCAGTCTGTTATGTCCCCATAATCCTGTCAATCATTATTGTTAATATTTGTGAATAAGTACACTACTGTGGCACAGTTCTTAACTTATTGGAATTACCTGCATGAAGATATGTGCCCAGCCAACCCATGTCCCAAAGCTCTGTAGACACGTAAACACAGACAGATTCTTCTTCATGCAAGGATGCATACCTAAATCCTTGATAAGAAGGCAGTCAGCCCTCATCGTCTTTTTTTTACCAGTGAAGATGAAAGCTGTGTTCTGTAGATGGAGACCATACATCATAATTAGACATTTTTAAATCATTCACACTGTGGTGCTTTGCCTTAGAAACTAGGGATTCAGGCAGGTACAGGTGAGGATAAGGGCAGTCTCTATTCCTCATTTATGCTCCTCCTTCCTCCCAGAATGCAACAGGACTAAAACTGCTAAAGGTGTGGAAGCTCATACTACAAAAGTGATCCTACTCAAAGATCTGCAATTGTAATAAATTGTTCACACAACTGTAATATCTATATCATGTAATATCTATATCATGTAATATGGATCACTGCTGTGGTAAAGTTCTTGACATGTGGAAGACTGCCAAAGCTATATCAGGAAAGAAAGGAGGAAAAAGCAGTATTTCATCCTTTTTGAGTTTTAAGCAAGACTGTGTGAACATAGAGAGGATTTGTTATAAAGTTGTGGTTACATATAGCTACTTGACAGGGGATGAACAATAGTGTAATAGACAGTACATTAACCAAAGGGAGGTGAACAGGGAAATGACAGAGACCAAACTGTGAAGCATGTATCTGTGGTTACCTAAACTATGAATGCCAGAAGTTAGATATCAAGAAGATGGTTATTTTGGAGGGAAGAGTAAATGGGGAAGGAAGGTGAGAAGGGGGTCAAATAGCAGTATTACAAAATTGTAAAGCAGCAGTTACATTTATGATTTTAGGCTGCCTGATATGAAAGAGCAGCTGACTAAAATAAACTAAACACCTATTTTCAGTGACCAAATTCAGATAAATGGTGGAACTGAACTACCTTACCTTATTTTATTAGTGGTGCTAATAACAACAGAATACAGTAATTACTAAATGACAACAAATCCAAAAATTTTTAAATTGCTAAACTGTACACACGTCATTGTGATGAAATACATTGCATATTTATTTTGTTCTTGTAATAAACTACTTTCAAATAATTTGTTTTAGGTATGAAGATAACAGACTGCAATGTGAATTGCAGTCAACAGACAACACTTGTGAGATCACAGTTACATGACCCTTCAGGGAATCTCCAGCAGAGGTCTCAGCCTGGAAAGGACATTGATGAGGTTTATCTCACTCGTGTACCACAGCTTCCATCAGAGCATCAGTGCCACCAAACCCCTGAATGTGACAATGGAACATCTGCAGCACACTACCCGATAGAGCATCTACAGTTGTGTGCTCAGCCGCTAAAGATATATGACAAGCTTTTTGTCACTCCTACTCCAAGACTTCATTCAGGACATGGCTGCAGCAAGAGCTCTGAACATGACAGAAGTAAGAGATTTCACACAAAGAAAGAAACGCACAAATGTGCTGAATGCAATAAGTCTTTCACATGTGCCAGTGGCCTGAAAAAGCATCAGTCCATTCACACAGGATTGAAACCATATAAATGTACTGAATGCAATAAGTGTTTCACACAGCTAAGCAACCTTAGAAGGCATCTGGTCATTCACACAGGAGTGAAGCAATATGAATGTACTGAATGCAGTAAGTGCTTCACACATCTCAGTAGTCTTCAGGCACATCGTGCCACTCATACAGGCATGAAACCACATAAATGTACCGAATGTGGTAAGTCTTTTACATGGGCCAGTAGCCTGAAAAAGCATCAAGCCATTCATACTGGAGTGAAACCATATAAATGTACTGAATGCAGTAAGTGTTTCAGAAATCTCAGCAATCTTCGACGGCATTATGTCATTCACACAGGATTGAAGAAATATGAATGTACTAAATTTGGTAAGTGTATCACATATCTCAGCAATTTGCAACACGGTCATGCCACTCATTGAGGGAATAAACCAAATAAATGTAGTAAATGCAGTAAGTGCTTCACGCATCTTGGCAATCTTCGACAAAATCATGACACTCACAAACTGTGTGTACATGTTGGTTTACAAAATCTATAAAAAAAAAGGTAGGAGAAATTAATAAATACAGATTCTATAATGCAGAGAAATAGTTGCAAGTCGCATTACTGATTTCAGTATTTCATTTTACATTATAATTTATTCCCTTCTCCTGAATCACATATTCTTCTTTTGGGCCAGCATCCAAAGAAATTTCCACACCTTACTTTCACTTTCTTATTTTCTGCTTCTAATTTTTATTGCTTTTTTGTATCCTCTCATCTAACTTGTTCCACATGTCATTTGTTTAACTTTCTTAGTATTTTTTACAAAACTTTTAATTTCCCATTCTTCTTTGTATATTATTTTCCAGTTCTTTATTAATTTACTTAGTTTAATATCTTTGTTTCCTGTTTCCCCTTCCAGTGTTTCATTTTCCTCCATGTGTCCCCTACTTCCTTACTACTTGTACACCTAAACTAGTGTTTTACCATTAGCTTTCTCTTCTATGCTATCACTGTATCTCTTTTAACACACTTTCATCCTTTGTCTAAGTACCCTCCCTGTTTATTAGGTTTAGATGTTCTTCATCTCACATTGCTGCAGTCCTGACTATTGGGTAGTCCGCTGTCCCAGTCGCTGACGCCACGCCAGATCGGTAACAACGCCATGCATGACCGACGCTCAGTCTTTTTTTTTTGGTGGTCCGATGCAGAAGCAGTTTTGCGAGTGCAGGTTGGCGTTCTGAGATTTTCAATATTTTGGTTTTTCTTGCCTCAGTATTTTACGGATGTCAGAAAAGTGAATAACTGTATTTTGTGGGAAACAGATACCTCATAGGGATTACCATACCTTGTGTATACCTTGCTTAGGCCTAGAGCAGCTATCGCTGTTGGGCTGTCGCTTTGTGCTAGGTTTAACAAACGCACTATTAGAAGATTAGATTGTGCCAGGTTGGTTTAGTTTGCGGTATAAAAATACGCCCGATGGATGCTCCCCGCGCACAAAAAAAAGCGCAAGGACAAAAAGAACCGTCCGTATCGGACATCGGTTCTTTAGAGGGCTCGGTGGAGCCAGAGGTTCAGCCAGAAATCTCTTTGAACCAGGGAGAGACTTTATTGCTGCAAGATGTGACCTCTCAGGAGGTAGGCCAGGCGGAAGGGGCTCAGGTAGCTGTTCTTCCCTCCCTGCTGTTTCCAAGGCTTCTCCCAGGGGCAGGCCAGGTTTTGTTTCAGGTGTTACCCCTAGTTCTTCAGGGTCTGTACCTATATGCTTAAGATGGCAGAAGATTTGATTACAATGATTAGAGGTTCTATGCCCCCTCCTGATAAGAGGCCTAGGGTGGAACCTGAGCTTGGAAGTTTTGAGCAGTGTTCGGATGCTTCTGAGTCTTCGGCTGAAGATTTGCAAGAGTATTCTCCTTACTCTGATTCTGATGTAGATGATTCTACTCCTTCTGCTTCTCCTCCTGAGGATTTTTCTTTTTCAGAGACTCTTCATTCTGGAGCATTTTAAATGGGAAGGTCAGGATTTCTCTGATTCCAGGAAAAGGCTTAGAGAATTTTTATTTCTACCTCAGCATAGGCCTTTAGCTATTCCTCCTGTTCTGAATGTGGTGGAAGATGTTTTTGCAGAGGCTTCTCTGAATCCTGATTCTTTGCCTCCTGCTCCAGTTAAACCGGATAGATATTATAGGGTGCCTGAAGCTCATAAGTATCTTTTTAAGAGTCCTAGGGCAGACCCAGAAACTGTTTCTCAGGGGCCTAAAGGTGTCAAAGCTTCTGTTGTTAAAAATCCTGTTCCTCCAGATAAAGAGGCAAGGGCTTTGGATAGATGGGGAAAGTGTATACTTCTTCCACTTTAGCCATGAGGGCTTTGAATTGCCAGTTTCACATGTTGAAATACCAAAATTATCTCCTTTCACAATTAAAGTCTAAGGTAGATGCTCTGGCGGAAGGTATTGAGTGTAAAGAGTTGCAGGATTTGGTTCATGTTTCTGAACAGGTGGGTAAGCATTCTTTGCAATGTGGTTTTGATGCTGTACAGGCCTCTTCGAGGGTGGCTGCTACGGGTTCTGTTCTTGCCTGGCTGAGGGATCAGAATTTGGCTGAGCATGTTAAGACAAGGATTTTAGATGCTCCTTTACAATCTGATGTGTTGTTTGGTTCGCCTGTGGAAGCAGTTCTGAAGAAAATGGAAGACAAGGCTAAGTCTATGCAGACTGTTAAAGATTTTTTGCAGGTTCAGCTTCCGAAGTTTAGTAGAAATTGGCCTACTAAGGGGTGGACATATCCTGCTTATGATTCCCAGTCTAGGGGTAGGTCTAGACGTGGTAGGGGCAGAGCTCAGGGTTCTTTTAGGCCTAGAACAGGAGTTCACCTGCTCAGTCTTCTGGTGAGGGCAGGGGTCAGTCCTTAAACAGACCCAATGACCTGCCTTTTCAGCTGCCAGATTCTTCTCGTCTGGCAGCACCTTTGGGAGGAAGGTTGGCACTTTTCAGAGAAAACTGGAGTTTAATTACCCAAGACAGATGGGTATTGGATATCATTTACCACGGTTACAGGTTTTATTTCCATACCTTGCCTCCTTTCAAAGGCATACCAGACATTCCTCCTCAACAAAGAAACAAACAAATTTCTGTTCTCTGTTGCCAGGGGCCATTCCAACCTGTTCCTGTGCCAGAAAGAGGCCTAGGATTTTATTCACGCCTGTTCCTAGTACCAAAAAGGGGAACACGTGGAGACCAATTTTGGATTTATCTATCCTCAACACTTATCTGGACATTCCCAAGTTCAAAATGTTGGCGTTACAACAACTTTTACCTCTGCTGGGTAAAGATCACTGGATGGTAACTTTGGATCTCAAGGAAGCTTACCTTCATGTTCCTATCAGACTGGTTGCTGGAAATTTCATCATTCATTATCAGTGCATTGCCTTTGGCTTATCTTCATGCCCAGAGTATTATCAAAAAACAAACTTCAGTGAGTGATAGCTTCTTCGAGCTAAAAAACAAACAAATCTATCCTTATTTGGACGACTGCCTGATTCTGGCTCAAGAAAGGGATGTTCTTCTTCAGCATTTGGAATATGTGATAGCAGTGCTAATGATGCCTAGGGTATTCTGTGAGCGAAATAAAGTCCAGTCTAGTACCCTCTCAAGACATGTGCTTTCTGGGTGTGAGACTGAATACAGCAACCCAGATGGCCTTTTGACCCCGACCTCGACAAACAAAAGAATCTTTCTCTTTACTTCCATCAACTTTCTCATCAGTCCGGGCTGACTGCAAGGACAGTCCTTCAAAGCCTTAGGGTTCATGGCATCTTGTATTCTGGTGCTTCCCATGCCAAACTGCATATGAGGAAGCTGCAATGGTATCTCAAAATTTATGGACACAGCACTGCCAGGATTTGGACACTGTCATTCAAAAGGATTTTTTGTGGTGGGCTCAGATGTCACCTAAACAAAGGACTCTGTGTGACCCCGGCCAGGCGAGTCAGATTTTAACGACAGATGCCTCAGACACAGCTTGGGGAGCTCATCTGAATGGAAAGTGGATACAAGACAAGTGGCCGCCTGAACTACAGCATCTACATATCAACATGAAGGAGATGTTGGCAGTCCAGTTTGCATTAATGGCCTTCAGATTTACTTCTTCCAGGACAGGTGTTGATTCTGACAGACAACACAACTGTCATGTGGTACATCAACAAGCACACACATTCTTATCCTTATCAACTCTATGCAGGCAGCATGGTTTTGTGGAGACTCAGTTTTCAAACTGAATCTTCAAGCAAGGTTTCTGCAGGAGCACAGAACTCCTTAGCAGATGTGTTAAGCAGGCAAATCATGGATCCCCAGACATTGACAGTGTCGCCTGGAAAGTGGATGCTCTTTCTTTCAGTTGGAAAAATCTTCATGTGTATGCCTTTCCACCTCTGCCTCTCCTCCCAAAGGTACTCCTGAAGGTCAGACAAGACAAGCCAAGGATGATTTTAAAGCTCCAGATTGGCCCTCGGCAGCATTGGTACCATTTGCTGAGGAGTCTAAAGGAAGCCTCCTTGGCCCTTACCTTTGATTCCACACCTATTGTCTCAGAAGGACGGGCATCTACTCAATGTCAAGCTTCACTCTCTTCATCTAACAGCCTGGCATATTCTGTTTTGAACCATAGCAGGTCTCAGCTTCCTCAACAAGTTTTGAATGTGATTATGGAAGCCAGATGGCCTAGTACAAGGAAAGTGTACGCAGGAAAATGGAAGAGATTTTTATTTTGTGTGCAGCAGGATTTTTGGATGTTTCTGAGCCAAATTTGACTGTGGCTCTTCAATACCTTACTGAGTTATTGGACAAAGGTTTGTCTTTCTCTTCCATTAAGATTCATGCTGCAGCAATTTCAGCTCACTATGATTGTGACCCACCATTGTTTTCTCATCCTTTGTTCAAGCAATTTCTTAGAGGGGCAAAGAATATAAGACCCCCAGAGCTCCTACTCCTGCTTGGGACCTCAATTTTGTGTTGGAGAAACTCACTCTACAACCTTTTGAGCCTGCAGCTACTGCTGAATTGAAATATTTGTCATGGAAGACTGCATTTTTGTTGGCCATTACCTCTGCAAGAAGGGTGTCTGAATTGCAGGCCCTTATGGCAGTTGAGCCTTTCTTGATTTTCCATAAGGATAGGGTATCTTTAATCCTTCCTTTATGCCTAAAGTGGTTTCTAGTGTGGCTTTAAACCAGACTATTCATTTGCCTACTTTTTATGCAGATCCCCAAAATAAGGGGGAAAAGATTTTGCATACTTTAGATGTACACAGGCAGTTGCGTTATTATTTAAGCAGGACTAAGGATTTCAGGCAGTCTCAGCAGTTGTTTGTTTCTTTTGCTTTGTGTTCTCAGGGCAAGCCTGTGTCAAAACAAACTATTTCTAAGTGGATTGGGTTTTGCATTGCCTTCTGTTACTCCCATCATGGTAAAGAGATTCCAGCTGGGATTAGACCTCATTCCACTAGGGCTACTGCCACTTCTACAGCATTTCTAAGGGGGGTGGCAACTAAGGATATTTTGGAGGCAGCTACTTGGAGTTCAGTGCATACATTCTCTAAGCATTACCACCTTCCTCTCTACTCTAAATCTAGGGCTGGTTTTGCCACTGCTATTTTACAGGGCATGTTGTCAGCTCCTGCTTCTTTGTGATTTGCCATCCTCCCTTACCTCTGCTTTGGGATTCTACCCAATAGTCAGGACTGCAGCAATGTGAGATGAAGAACATAGTACAGTTTTGTACCTACCATAAATGTAGATGTTCAAGATCCTGCTGCTGTTGCCCCCCCTCCTCCTTCCCCTCTGTGTTTAGGGGTGGTTGTGTGGGTGGAATTGTTGTACCTTTCTTACTTTGTATATATTGTATATATATTTGGTACAGGGATGTTTGGTGTGTTGTTGGTTTTTGGTTTGGCCTTATCTTTTTAGGGTCTTCTGACATCTGGGGCAAGAAAGACTGGGAAATGGCGAGACTGGGACAGCGGACTACCCAATAGTCAGGACTGCAGCAATGTGGATCTTCGAACATCTACATTTATGGTAGGTACAAAACTGTACTTTTTGTTCCCAAATTTTTCTGAAGCAGTCTTCTACTATATACGTCTTTAGTGGTTCGGGTACCTAGTAAACCAGTCTAGCATAGCTTTTGATTGCTATTAAGGCCGATTCCAACAGCATAACAATTTTACCTAGTATAATAGAGTAATGCAATATAAGTGACTAGTGTTGCCATGTCAGAGTGATGGGTTTACAGTTTTAATTCTTGGCTGTGTTCCCTTCTGTATGGAGACAGTATTTCCTCCTTGTGTCCTGTGGGTTTTCTTCATGTGCTATAATGTCCTTCCAAATGCATCCTGTGGGTGAGCAGGCATTCTTCAATTTCCCCATAGATTTGTTTGCATCAGTGGGATTCCATGTTTAATGATATGGTTCTCTTTCCAGATTGTTCTTCAGTGCTTTGTGCCTATTGGTTGCTAGGAGAGGGTCCAGTGTTCCCATGACTCTGCAAGAATATAGCAGTTTAGCAGTTTAATGCAAAATAGGTCTGTGTGTGTGTGTGTGTGTGTGTGTGTGTGTGTGTGTGTGTGTGTGTGTGTCTGTATTTGAAGGAACATTTATTGACATATATTTATTTTATGCAACACATTTTAAGTAAGGATATTTTATGCAAGTATTTTTTAAGTGTGTACTTCTAGAGCTACTTTTGTGTGTGTATTTAAGTGTGTGTGTGTTTCTTTAAATATTGATGGTCCAGGCATGGAGCCTCTGAGTCTTTAAAAGGAAGGAAGTTACTCTGGTACATTTTCTGATGAAGTTCCTGTTTTGGAACGAAAGCTCTAAAACTGTGGTAAATACCAAGATCTTGTAAATTTCCTACCCACCTTTCCATGCCTCCTTAACCTTGGCTCCGAAGTCTTGTACCATCTAAACAGATATTATTACAGGTGCTTGTCTCCAATCTGTCTGTTTTTGTATCTTCTGCAAGGACCTTGACACACACAAAAATGTTACACATTCCTCCAAAATGGCATATTACTCTTTTTTATTGCTTTCTGTTGCACAGCTTTTTCCTGTGACTCTGGTGTTCTGTCAGATTTTAAGTTGGTCTACTCATCTGGAATGTTCTCGGTATGATGCTGAGTTATGTCTATTATGCCAGGTAGCTCTGAACACACTTTCTCAGCAGAAGCTCTGTTGCTTTGACTTGGTTAGTGTGCTATCTGCCTGAATGGCTGTCATAGAGGTCAGTTTTTTTCTTTTTTAATCAGTCCTATTTATTTCTGCCTTTAAACAAACTACAAAGGTATGTGTTCCATGGTGTCAGAACATTCATATAGTATGCTTTTCTGGTCTTCTGTGAGTCTCTATCTTTATAATTTACATTGCTTACTTTTTCTGCAATTAGGGTCTGCCATTCAGACAAAAACGTGTTTTCTGAGAATGGAATTAAATCTAATACTTGTCCCCAGCTTTAAATTCCATGGTCCTTGCAGTCCTGTTATCCACCACTTGTTTTACTTCTGTAATACCAAACAGAAGGTATGGCAATAAAAGGTCCCATTTCTTACTGTCTTCAGCCACAAGTCTTCTCAACATGGTTTTCAGTGTTATGTTAAAAAGCTCCAGTAACTCCTGTTTGTGACTGGTATACTGAGATTTTCAACTGCTCCACTTTAGTGCCCTGATGCAGTTGGTTCATTATTCTGGACAGAAATGGAGTCCCATAGTCATTGAGTATTTGCTGTGGTAATCCTTCCCTAGAAAATAACACTGTCTTCTTAACTATGGGTTTAGCATTAGTCTAGTACATATAGTAGGATGCTGTCCTCAGAATACATGACATAAATTTTAACTTAACATGTAAAATCAAATCATGTCTCATTGTCCAAAATATGCTGAAACCCATTGTTGGATTTTACAGAGAATCAAGAAATTCCATAGCAGTATGTTCAAATGGGACCTCAGTATCAAGTGCTGGAATCAGAGGACTTCTGAAACTTGGGTGTTGTCTACAATTCAGGCCATCCGCAATGGAGTTCTCAGTTTTTCATTATTTATTGGCCAGTAAAGCTTTGCTATGATTCTTCCTTTGGTCTTCTCCATTCCTAAATGTATCACTATTACAGGACTATATTCTAACTTCATCATTAAGATTTTGAAAGTTTGAGCAGTGACGTTTGATATATTATGTCTTCTCGGTCATTTTTTACTCTGTACAGTAAATCATTTGAAAACTGAAGTACAGGTAGGAAGCCAGGGCATTTTATTCAACTTCTCCTCCTATGGCCTTGGCTATATTTCCTCATTGCTGTTGCTTAAAGTGTCTTCTTAGTGCTGTGTCTTTTTACAGTTCATCTGGCTTACATGAAGGCCAGTCAGCTGCAGAGTTTCCTCATGGTCAGTCTGTCTTGAGGTAGAAGGCACTACCAACACTGGTGTTGGGGTCCCGCTGTCAACAGAAGCTCATAATGGTTCATAGGTGTGTACTAGGTTAATGGCCCTGGAGCCTTTACAAGCCTAGCCCATAGAAGTGCCCTGGCATCGTGCCGCCCATTAGTTCCCAGTGCCTCTATCAAGAAGAGCCACTGGTGTGACTCCCGGGGTGAAATTTCTGTTACTCATCCACTCATCAAAATCTCTCTTGAAGAGGGACAGCGAGGTGTTATGCTTGACATGTATGGGAAGTGTATTCCAGAGCATGGGCAGTCCCTGGTTGAGGAATCCCTTCAGCATGTTCTGTTGATTGTGGTAATGAGGTTGAGGTCTCTGGAGCATGTGGTGCGGAGAGATTAGGATTTCTTTAGATGTAGCATTTCTAACAGAGCTGGGTCAGACATGGCGTTGTAAGTCGAGCAGAGATAGTCTCCAAGTAGGTGATATGAGACAGAGAGTAGCTGGAGTCTTTTGAGCCTGTGTAGGACATGTGTTTAATGCCTAGCATCCTCTTTGTGAAGTACTTCTGTGGCCTCTCCAGCTGTTGCACATTTCCAGTGAGGTACATGCCAAATTGGGCATTATACTCGATGATTGGTCTAATGTGGGAAGAGTAGAGAGAGACAATGACCTCTTTCTTCCTGGATGCAAATCCCTTGGTAATGAGATGTGCCACATAGAAGGACTTTCTGACCACAGTGGCAATGTGGTGGTTGAAGGAGAGGTTGCTGTCAGCCTGCGTCCCCAGATCTCTTATAACACCTTCAGTGTTCAGTATTGTCTGTAGTCAGTTTCTGTCTCTGCCATGCTCATGTTTTCCCATGTGTCTTCTTTATAAACTTCATGTATAGAACCCTCTTTATTCTGTGTAGGGTTCCTGTATTTTGACCCTACAGGAATATTATTACGGTTCTTTTCAAGGTTATTGTGTCTTTTAGTGTTAAATTTCATCTCCTGTTTCTTTCTTTTTCTAGGTTATTCTCCCATTGTAAATGGTAGCTCAGTAAAAAAATATTTTCAGCTTCAGTTTGTTCTGTTTACATATATGGGTTACATGGAGTCTTCTCTTACCCGGGTTTTCATAAACAGAAATGGTCTTGGAACACTAACTGGGCACTGTTTCTTACTCCTGTTTTTGGTGTAAGGTATGGGGTTAAAGATAAGAGGCCATTCTACTCATAAATGTTTTGGAAATGATGGTAGGCCTTGCTCTGCAGGTATTTCATGATTCCCTGCAATCAGTGGCAATAAGAAGAGAGGAAGTCACCCTTACTTATTGTGGCAAAAGACCACTGGAATTTGAGAATAGGCTATGCCCACAAATTGTCTTCTAATAACCAGTTTCATTTCAGGAGAAGACATTGTCTCACTTGATTTTTGTTGAAACCACACATGTCATGTGTCCAACAAAAGTTGTTACATGTCTGGGGAATGTCCTTCCATGATTTGTTTGCATCCCCAACATGTAACAAGTTCTTTTCTTTTATTCCTACATCTGGAAAGCACCTCTGAGGAGAATTCATCCAGATGTGGCCCATGGCACTTCTCTACACTTTTTGTTCATTCCTTTGATCACAAACTTTCTAGAAAAAGCTGGAATGGACACAGCCATGGTCATTCTTACAGTTCCATTTTGGTCTTAAGTGTAACTTCCACTGGTGTGGCCTCAATTTCTTGAGCAGTCTCTCCATCTGATGTCCATCAGAACATTCCTGACACATCTGTCCAGTTAATGTCACCTGAACTGTGATACCCTATGACAGACAAGCATGTTTCTTTTCAATTCTACTGATAGGGACCCTTTTTATGTGGCAAGGATGGTCCAGATCCTGACTTAATAAACCAGCTACCAAAAAGACATGAAAAAGTGAATGAACTTGTTTTTCAGTTCATACCATGGCTAGGGGATTGAACCTGTTAACTGCTCATATTCCTGCTTATTTTTGAAGATATTTTACTGAGGTTTACTTGATTGTCCTATTTAAATTCATTTGGCAGCCATAATTAAATTCCCATCCATGTACTAACATTTTATCTTTGATTTCTCTAAACCTTTTTAAGACTTTATTCAGTAATAAGTTTTGCAAGTTGGAAGATCTAAAAACTGTTCCCAGTGAAGATCTTGGCATGTATTTGTACGAGTGTGTGTGTTTGTGTGTGTGTGTGTGTGTGTGTGTGTGTGTGTGTGTGTGTGTGTGTGTGTGTACACTGTGGAAGAATATGCCTGCAAATATATTATAAAAGCATAATAATCAAAAGCTTTGTGTTCTGGGCAACAACACTCTTGTCAAGATTCTCATGGCTGGTGTGTGTCCTACCCCATTCTGCCGGGGTACTTCACCCTCCTATCTCCAGAAGCTTAGTACATTGGGATATTTGTATTCTCTTTAACTTTTCTGTCTGGCAGTGAGCAGCAGACAGTATGATTTGCTCATTTCACATCTTTTGGTTAGTCAACAGTGTAGGAAGCTGCTGTTTATTGACTGTAGAATTTTTTCCTTACTGGCTTCTTAACAAGCAGTAGGCTTTTTTCAATTGGTTTCCAAGCTGCAAATAACAATACACTTACATGGGGGAAATTGGTATGGAGCAAAATTACTGCATTGAGTAAGAAGGGATGCATTTCTCTACCAGTCGAAGTAATTTTAAAAGGGACTTCAAGCTTAAATTAAGGAAATGGAACTCAGATTACTTGAGAATGATGTGCATTTTCTTCTAAACCTTTCTGGATGGCACCCCATACAGAGCTAATGTTGGGAACTTTTTGTTTTCAAAAGGCATACTGTATTTAGCCTCTCTAGTTCATGGTTTGTAATCAAGTCAGCTATGAGATGCTTAAAGCAAAATTATGCTGGGTTTTGGCATTTTTGGGTTCAAGAGTTCTGATGCAAGAGTTCTGATGTTTGTTTTAGTTACAAAACAAAGTTGTGTTTTTGAAATTCGAGCTCAGATGATTTCTGAAGTGCCAGTGATCTGATAAAGGAGGATATTGTTTAAAGGGATATACAGTTATGTTATATGTTGGATATCTGGGAAGGACTTGCATTCTTCATTGGAAGTTTTGAAAGCATTGTACAGTTGTTTTAAATTTTGATTTGGATGTTTATTTGTTGGTGTGTTGAAGTATGTTTTGCTTATTTTTGACAAAAGGTGCTTGGTGGTTGTATTGGTATTGATGCTATTTCAGTAATTTTGTTTTTTTTTTATTTGTGTGTGTGTGTGGGGGCTTCTGTGGAAGGTTGGGCACCATGCTGGCAACTCAACACCATAAAACTTCACTGCTAATTGTTCTGTGGACCATTATTCCGCTGTTGTGACCTCTCACAGGAAAAGCCAAAAGGAGAAGAATAATTGTTTCATTTATTTTGATGGTCATTTTACTCACGTTGACCTGATGTGCAAACATATCTCCCATATATAGATAGATGTAAATACACACACACACACACACACACACACACACACACACACACACACACACACACACACACACACACACACACACACACACACACACTCCTACCTAACTAAACAAACATAACAGCACACACAAACACACTTCACCTACCTATAAGCAGGGGGGCAAGCCCCCCTGCACCCCCCACACCCCCTACTTATATATTCTAACTCCGATGTCGCACTAAACACACAAAAAACACCACTGCACACACTCACACACACTAAAATCCCTACTCATTATCCTCAAACACACAACACTTACCTGAAACCCCAAATACCACACGCCATGAACGCGACACCACAATAGCTGCAGATTCGACATTTCCGGATTCGGCATAGTGTAGTTTTGCTTAACTGCACTTTCCACTATTCGGTCTCGACATAGTGAATTTCGACATTTCAGTATGTCGTGATTGTCTAGTGTATCCATAAATAAATCTACAATTCAGTAAACAATTTTACCCTTTGTTGACCATGTTATTCCTACTAGGCTACTGGCCCCATTCCAGGGGAGACTTGAGGTGGTATTCATACTGATTAGGTAAGATTTGGCCAAGGCACAAGGGAATTTGCCTAACACCACAGGATTTCTTTCATTTACCTATCCTATAAGCAGCTCAGGAGGATGAGTCGTCTGTTTAATGTCTCATCCAAAGGATGGCACACTTAGGAGAGCAGCAACCCCCACTGTTTTGCTGCAGTGTCAGTAATGGAAAATGAATCCGGTCATCTGGTGTGGAATTAGAACCCACATCCTTCTGATATCCTGACTGAGTCACTGTTGCAGTATTCTTAACAGATGGTTGTAGCTCACTAACATCCAGCTGGAGTACAAAGCTTTACATTCCTAGGATGTGTGTCCAGATAATGACCTCAGTTCAAAGGCATAAGTATATAAAACTGGATGCATGTGTGAGATCTTCAGAATGTCTCTCTGCCAGCTTCATGTGTCTGAGCAGATAAGTGCCTCTTTGGGGTTCCTTCCTTTCTAAAGTTTTCACTATTTTGCTTGCTGTTATTAGATGTCAGCTAGGATGGGTGAGTGAGTGCAGTAGGCAAATCCCATATAAAGATTTACACACCAAGTGTCTCTTCTGTCTAGGCCCTGAACAGGACTATAAAATATGCTCCAGCTGTCACTCATTGTTTTTAAAACCCTACAGTCTAGGCTTTCCACACTTTATACCCTCCTTGAGACCCAACGCCTGAAACGCTTTTCCCACTCCACCATGTCTGAAGACCCAGATGTCTGCCTCCTGCCCAAGAAAAAGCATTAAAGACCTAGAGGTCCTTCTCTCATCTCAGTGGGACATACCCACTGAGTTGGATGAATCCTCGGTATGCCAATCTTCTTTTCACGAGCCCTCTACCACGATCTTGCCAGAGGGCAGTACAGCTCCTGAGGCCTTGCAGATGACTAAATCCACCAACGAACCATGACTCATTATTTCCGAGTGTCCTTGAGGAGTCTCTCTTTTGTGGGAAGGGATTGATTCCCAATACTGTGATAGAAATGCACCAAGGCTGAGAACCCCCAAGCTGTTACTGGTGGATGTCTCTCTCAAGAAAAAAACATAACCTTAAGCTCTCGAGGCCCTGCCTGCTGTGGCCATGGAGAAAGAATGGATCAGTTTTTCTCAGGGGTTATTTAAGTCAATCATGTGTTTGAAGCCTCCTTCCCTTGTGACCCGGTATTTTCAGGTCACACCACCTTTACATTCTTATTCCTCTGAGGAGGAACCAGACTGGGATTCTGAATGATTTTTGGACTACTCTTTCCAGTTATATTCTCCAGAACAGATATCCTCAGATGAGGGATATTTACTTTCTCCAGGTTTTGCTTTGGAAGAGGCTTCCTTTGAAGAAATGTTACTAATCACAATGAAGCATTTGGTGCAAAGGATATACTTCAACTTATTACAGATGAGCACCCCTACCTCTCCTCCAGTTCCCCCAATGTTAGATGCCTACCTAGACGCACTTCAAGCCAACTTTCTACATTTGATTCTCAGCCTTCTGCCAGACAGGTTCTGCAAGCCTCCTGATGAACTAAAAAAAAAAAAACTACAGCAGGCCTGGTTGCAGTAAGCTGCTTTCTCTCACTAATGTCTTACAAAATGACAAAGACAGTTGAGCAGTGGACCGGTGAGGGAGGAAAGAACTATATACTTTAGCCTTCAGAGCTATTAACTACGAAACTCAACCAAATACTTACTCTCTCTATTACAGTCTTTAAGCAACAT
Source organism: Protopterus annectens (assembly GCF_019279795.1). Lineage (NCBI taxonomy): Eukaryota > Metazoa > Chordata > Ceratodontiformes > Protopteridae > Protopterus > Protopterus annectens. The sequence continues at coordinate 1,677,063,097 of NC_056744.1, read as the reverse complement.
CATTTGACATCCCAGGACACTGGAATCACAGCAGCATATTTAGTTTCTAGTGGCCCAAGCCTCAAAAATGCCGGGCACAGTATAAAATGCAGCTATGATGCTGTGGGTGCCTCTTACAGGGTGGCTGCTACTGGCTCAGTGGTCAGTGGTATGCCTGTCTGAGCAGTCTAAGTATTCCGGAAGATTTCAAGTCAAAGATTCTAGATTGTCCCTTAGTTACCAACCTCCGTTTTGCCTCACAAGCTGCCCGCCTTTTCAAGACTTTGCAGGAAAAGGGCAAGACAATGAAAGTTTGTCATCAAATTTTGCTTCCTACAGTTCCCAGATACCATAGAAATTATCCACCAAAATATCTCTCCTTTGCCAGGAGAGATCCTAGAATACCTCACAGACAAAGCAAAATTCCTAAGAAGATCTCCCCATGGGGAAAACAAAACAAAAAAAAAAAACAAGGGTTACTCTTTCTGGCAGGCCTCAATTTGGCAGTGGGCCCCTATGACTATATTCCAACCATACTCCTATCCAATCACAACCCTGCCACTCCCCTTTCACAAAGACTCTGTCTTTTTCTTTTCCATTCTGGGAAGCAATAACCTCAAACAAATGTGTCTTAAACATTGTCAAGGAGGGGTGTGTTATGTCTTGTGAAAGCAAGCCATCTGCAGGGGCCACATACACATGCTAGACCACATTGTGCAAGACTTACTGAGACAGGCAACCATAGAAGAGGTTCCCTCAACCTTTCTAGGAAAGCAGTTTTAGTCAAGGATCTTTCTTGTCCCAAGAAAAGAGGGTCAGTGTAGACCTAACTGCACCTCTGCTAGCTAAACACCTTTATGAGAGTTCCAGCTTTCACAATGGTATCTTTATAAACTCTTCAACCCTTCCTACTTTCTCAAGCTTTTCTGGTATCCTTAGACCTAAAGGATGCTTACCTGCATATTCCCATGCACCTTTTCTGCAGACAGTTTATCAGGTTCTTTAATGGGTCATCATATTTTCAGTTTACTGGTTTGCCTTTTGGTTTTTCTACATCCTCAAGAGTTTTCACAATATCTGGATCCAGAAGTGGCTTTTTTCCACTCTCAGGGCATACAACTCTTCATTTACTAGGACAACCTTCTACTGCAGGCCATATTTGGAGACACTATCTGCAAGCATCTCTATTACACTGTGCTATTGTTGACCCTCCTGGAGTTCACCAGCCAAAATGTCTCTGATGCAATCTGGACACGTTGGCCATGCATGCCTCTATTCCTCAGGGGAAGGTCAATTCACTAACCACAGAGTTCTTAACACTTTCCTGGAGATGAGCATTGTTTGGCCAGACCACCCCTCAAGGCCCTGGGACTCATGGCTGCCACCATCCCTGTGTTGCCCCTCGCCAGACTACAAATTAGGAAATACAACAGTATCTGAAATCAATGTGGTCCCAGCACTGTCACCCTCTAGATACCCATCTTCCTGTATTTACTTGCATAAAGAAGGAATTCCTTTGGTGGAGGATCCAGGTTCCTCTCAACTCAGGTCTTCCATTCACTCCATTCCCAAACAACCAGGTACCATTTACAGATGCTTCAAACAGGGCAAGGGGGTTTGGACAGGAAATCAAGCTCAGGGAGGGTGACCTGACATTTTATTAAAAGAACACCTCAACATAAAAGAAATGAGGGCACTATTACTAGTCCTACAGACCTTCTCACATCTTTGGAAACCAGGCACCCTGCTGGTGTACACCACATTGATGTGGTACATAATCAGGGAGGTACAAGATCCTACCCCCTGGGCAGGCTGGCACAAGGAAGTCTGGCATGTGAACTCTCATCTGAATCTTAAACTTACAGTGATGTATATTCCCTCTCAGTAGAAATTCTTGGCAGACTGCCTAAGCAGGTACATAGGGGACCATCAGGAATAGTCCCTGAACACAGAAGCTTTGAAATCCATAACTCTCAGATGGTGGATTCCTGAAATAGCTTTCTTTGCTTCCCCCAAGCATCACCTACTCCTGCCTTTCTGCACAAAGGAACCTATCATGTCTAGTATGGAGTACATATGCCTTCTCTTTCCAATGGATGGGGAAGTTCCTTTATGCATGTCCCCCGTCTGCCTCTGCTTCCAAGGCTCCTACTCAGGGCCCAGAATTAATCTCCAAAACTGCAGCTTCTGGTATCTTTCTGGCCAAGACAACAACAGTTCCTGCCTCTGTTTCATTTATCGTAGGGAAATTGCTGGAGAATACCTCCAAAACCAGATCTAATCACTCATCAGACAGGGTGCTCCTTCATCCTAATGTGACTTCAGTCTGTCTAACATTCCAGATGCTTGTATTCTAATCCATACAAGATGCACCTTTTTTGAAGAGGGGGTTTGAGTCCTATAAGAAGCCAGGAAATCTAACCCCATGAAATCTTACACAGCCAAGTAGAAGAGATTCTCAGTCTGGTACCTTAAGCAAATCTCCCACCCCTTCTATCAGATCCCCCCCCCAACAGTATTTCAATATTTCTGTGAATTATTACATTCAGGGTTGGCCTCCTTGTCTATTAGGGCTCACTTTTCTGCCATTAATACATGACTATCTTTGGAGTCCCTCTCATGTCCAGGACAGAGGGTAATCTTTTTCAGAGAGGTATTCTACACCTCAAACTCTTAAGAAAGCCTATTGCACCACTTTGGAACCTTTTTTTTTTTTTCTGAAACACATACTTCACCCCATTTGAACCGACTGCTTTAGCTATTCTTAAATTCTTGGAAAACAGTGGTCCTCCTGGCCTTGACTTTAGCCTCCAGAGTCTCAGAACTCCATGCTGTCATGGCTATTCCACCCTTCCCCATCTTCCACAGAAATAGGGTGAACCTCAGGGCCAGTCCTTCCTTCATGCCAAAAGTGGTTAACAAGCTAATCCTTAACCAGGCAATTGATCTGCCTACATTCTCCCACAATCTCCAAAATGTGGGGAAGGAATCTTACACTCCTTAAACATTCACAGATAATTGAGGTTTTACCTGGATAAAACTAAGGATATCAGAAAAATAGACCAGCATTTCATCTTTTTATGAATTCCAGGTTAGGACAACCAGTTTCCAAACAAACGATTGCTTCCTGGATCTGAAAGTCTCTTTCCTTCTGCTACTGTCACCATGGAAAGACTTTACCCATGTAGACAAAAGCACATTCCACTCAAGCAGTGGACTCATCTGGGGCCTTCTACAAGGGGGGTGGATACCAGGTCCATTCTAGAAGCAGCTACATGGTCATCTATCCACACTTTCACAAAACACTGAAAGCTATATGCATTCTCCAGGTCTAAGGCACTGTTTACCAGACTGTTTTATCTGCCTTTCCGGACTCTTCTCTTTTCTTTTCCTTCTCTTTAAGCCTGCCACTTTTCTCTCTCTCTACAGCTCTGGGAATCCTCTATCTGTTAAGAATACTGCAACAATGACTCAGTCGGATATAGTACAGAGTTGTAAGAACTTACTGTAACAGTAAATATCCTTCTGATCACTGTAGCAGTATTCCTTCCCTACCACCTTACACCCAATCTGTTATTTTTCTCTCTGTATTGGCAGAAACCTATGGCTTGTATTCACAGACACACAAGCATTATCCGAGGACATTACAGCTTTTATGAGGGTGGAACTTTGTTATCCTTTTCAAACTACACCCCTCCTAGCTGACCAGTCCCCTCTCTAGATTTTCTTCAGGCCACTGCTGGCTTGGAGCTAGACTGTGGATCAAGCACATATGTCTGATTTTTATACCCCTACACTGATGAGCTCAGGTCATTATCCAGATGTACATCTTAGGAAGGTAAAGCTTTAGTACCCCGTTGGATGTCAGTAATCTACAACCCATCTGTTAAGAATATTGCAACAGTGATCAGCAGAACATCTACTGTTAAGGTAAGTTCCATCTGTCAGCACTAAAGGTGAGTGTTCTGTACCTGGTGTGCTATGAACATTCACTTAATACACTGGAGACAGTTATTTATCGTTGTGCTGTTTATTTAGTAGATCAAAGTAAAGTTCATTCTTCGAAAGAAAAACAAAATTAAGGTTACAAAAATAAACATTCTTTCTGTATCAATAAAATTGAAAAAGTTTTTTTAGTTCTTGATTATGGTAGCCTGGGTCAAGATGCCCCACACCAGGTACTTCACAGAAAGTCCAGAGGTAAGCTGCCAGTGCCACACAGGTAAATTCTTGGGGAAGTTTCTGGTATTCCACAAGTAAATTCACAACTTCTGCTTATAATTTCTACAAGAGTCTTCACTCTTAGTCTTGGAAATTCAGTCTCTGAGACTGGAAAATGTCTTTACCATCTTGGGCTACAGCCTTTACTTTCAACATTCATTCAACAGGTGTTTCAAAATTAACCTCTGCTATCCTAATTTATACAGTGATGGTATACGTGCACCATCACTGGATTCACACCACATTTTGTGGTATATATACACCACCTTAAAACAGCATTTTTAACACTTTTGACTAGCCGCTGTCACATAAAAAAAGCTCCTTCCCAGCATAGACTCCATGGTTTTGTAGACCAGGATAAATCATCTACATTCAAGTGGCTACTGCCAGGCCTAGTGAAATTGAATGTGTGTGATGATGTGACCTCTCTAGTGACCTTTATGTTGACTTCCTATAGTTTATATAACCACTGTAGAAATGCATGGTCAATCACCAGAGTGAAGCTTCATTCTGTTAAGTAACGCAGCAGGTACAGTGAGTGCCCATGTAATGCTGAGACATTTCCGCTCTGTTGCAGAGTATCTTTTTCTCAGATGTTCTTAACTTTCTGTTTGAGTAGTACACTAGGGATTTCTTACCTAAATCCTTGATAGGGAGGCAGTCAGTCTTCATCAGCTTTTTTTTTTTTCTACCAGTGAAGATGAAAGCTGTGTTCTGTGGATGGAGAGCTTACATTGTAAATCATTTTTGGAGCATTTAAACTGTATTACCCTACCCTTCAAAGCTATAGATTGAGGCAAATACATGTAAGTATAAGGGCAGTCTCCATGCCTGATTTATGTACATGTAAGTATAAGGACAGTCTCCATGCCTGATTTATGTACATGTAAGTATAAGGGCAGTCTCCATGCCTGATTTATGTACATGTAAGTATAAGGACAGTCTCCATGCCTGATTTAAGTACATGTAAGTATAAGGGCAGTCTCCTTGCCTGATTTATGTACATGCAAGTATAAGGGCAGTCTCCATGTCAGATTTATGTACATGTAAGTATAAGGGCAGTCTCCTTGCCTGATTTATGTACATGCAAGTATAAGGGCAGTCTCCATGTCAGATTTATGTACATGTAAGTATAAGGCCAGGCTCTATGCCTGATTTATGTACATGTAAGTATAAGGACAGTCTCCATGCCTGATTTATGTACATGTAAGTATAAGGGCAAACTCCATGCCTGATTTATGTACATGTAAGTATAAGGGCAGTCTCCATGCCTGATTTATGTACATGCAAGTATAAGGGCAGTCTCCATGCCTGATTTATGTACATGTAAGTATAAGGGCAGTCTCCTTGCCTGATTTATGTACATGTAAGTATAAGGGCAGTCTCCATGCCTGATTTATGTACATGTAAGTATATAGGGCAGTCTCCATGCCTGATTTATGTACATGTAAGTATAAGGGCAGTCTCCATGCCTGATTTATGCACATGTAAGTATAAGGGCAGTCTCTATGCCTGATTTATGCACATGTAAGTATAAGGGCAGTCTCCATGCCTGATTTATGTACATGTAAGTATAAGGGCAGTCTCCATGCCTGATTTATGTACATGTAAGTATAAGGGCAGTCTCCATGCCTGATTTATGTATGTGTAAGTATAAGGGCAGTCTCCATGCCTGATTTATGTACATGTAAGTATAAGGGCAGTCTCCATGCCTGATTTATGTACATGTAAGTATAAGGGCAGTCTCCATGCCTGATTTATGTACATGTAAGTATAAGGGCAGTCTCCATGACTGATTTATGTACATGTAAGTATAAGGGCAGTCTCCATGCCTGATTTATGTACATGTAAGTATAAGGACAGTCTCCATGCCTGATTTATGTACATGTAAGTATAAGGGCAGTCTCCATGCCTGATTTATGTACATGTAAGTATAAGGGCAGTCTCCATGCCTGATTTATGTACATGTAAGTATCAGGGCAGTCTCCATGCCTGATTTATGTACATGTAAGTATAAGGGCAGTCTCCATGCCTGATTTATGTACATGTAAGTATAAGGACAGTCTCCATGCCTGATTTATGTACATGTAAGTATAAGGGCAGTCTCCATGCCTGATTTATGTACATGTAAGTATAAGGGCAGTCTTCATGCCTGATTTATGTACATGTAAGTATAAGGACAGTCTCCATGCCTGATTTATGTACATGTAAGTATAAGGACAGTCTCCATGCCTGATTTATGTACATGTAAGTATAAGGGCAGTCTCCATGCCTGATTTATGTACATGTAAGTATAAGGGCAGTCTCCATGCCTGATTTATGTACATGTAAGTATAAGGGTGATCTCCATGCCTGATTTATGTACATGTAAGTATAAGGACAGTCTCCATGCCTGATTTATGTACATGTAAGTATAAGGGCAGTCTCCATGCCTGATTTATGTACATGTAAGTATAAGGGCAGTCTCCATGCCTGATTTATGTACATGTAAGTATAAGGGCAGTCTCCATGCCTGATTTATGTACATGTAAGTATAAGGGCAGTCTCCATGCCTGATTTATGTACATGTAAGTATAAGGGCAGTCTCCATGCCTGATTTATGTACATGTAAGTATAAGGACAGTCTCCATGCCTGATTTATGTACATGTAAGTATAAGGGCAGTCTCCATGCCTGATTTATGTACATGTAAGTATAAGGGCAGTCTCCATGCCTGATTTATGTACATGTAAGTATAAGGGCAGTCTCCATGCCTGATTTATGTACATGTAAGTATAAGGGCAGTCTCCATGCCTGATTTATGTACATGTAAGTATAAGGGCAGTCCTCATGCTTGATTTATATACATGTAAGTATAAGGGCAGTCTCCATGCCTGATTTATGTACATGTAAGTATAAGGGCAGTCTCCATGCCTGATTTATGTACATGTAAGTATAAGGGCAGTCTCCATGCCTGATTTATGTACATGTAAGTATAAGGGCAGTCTCCATGCCTGATTTATATACATGTAAGTATAAGGGCAGTCTCCATGCCTGATTTATGTACATGTAAGTATAAGGGCAGTCTCCATGCCTGATTTATGTACATGTAAGTATAAGGGCAGTCTCCATGCCTGATTTATGCACATGTAAGTATAAGGACAGTCTCCATGCCTGATTTATGTACATGTAAGTATAAGGGCAGTCTCCATGCCTGATTTATGTACATGTAAGTATAAGGACAGTCTCCATGCCTGATTTATGTACATGTAAGTATAAGGACAGTCTCCATGCCTGATTTATGCTCTCCCTGCCCTCCTAGGATGTAAACGGACTAAACCTGCTAAAGGTGTTGGAGCTGAAACTGCACAATTGATTTTTCTCAAAGTTCTACAGTTACAGTGAGTTCACACAATTGTAAAATGTATATTTTATCATGGATCTATGCTGTAATAAAATTCTTGACATATGGGAAGAAGACAGGAGAAAAAAGTATTATGTCTTTTTGAGTCTTACTCAAGACTGGGTGATCTTGGAGAGGATTTGTTGTAAAGACTGTGGTTACAAATAGCTACTTGACAGGGTATGAACAATAGTGTAGTAGACAGCACATTACCCAAATTGAGGTGAACTGGGAAACCGCAGAGACCAAACTGTAAAGCATGCATCTGAGATTGCCTAAAACTATGAATGCCAGAAGTTAGATGTGAGGAAGATGATTATTGGGGAGGGAAGAGTAAACGGAGGAAGAAAAGTTAGTAGGGAACCATATGTCAGTATTACTGAATTGTAAAGCAGCAGTTAAGTTTGTGATTTAAGCTGCCTGATACAAAAGAGAAGTTGACAGAAATAAACTAAACACCTTCTCGCAGTGACCAGATTCTGATAAAAGATGGAACTGAACTACCCAACCTTATTTTATTAGTGATGTTGATAACAGAATAAATAGATAATAAATGAAAACAATTCCAAAAAGTTTTAAATTGCTAAACTGAACAGACATCATTGTGATGAAATACATGCTTATTTCTTTTGTTCTTGCAATAAAATACTTTCAAATAATCTGCCTTAGGTATGAAGAGTACAGACTGCAATGTGAATTGCAGTCAGCAGCCAACACTTGTGAGATCACAGTTACATGACCCTACAAGGAAGCTCCAGCAGAGGTCTCAGCCTGGAAAGGACATTGACGAGGTTTATGTCACTCATGTACCACAGCTTCCGTCAGAACATCAGTGCCGCCAAACCCCTGAATGTGACAATGGAACACCTGCAGCACATCATCTGACAGAGCATCTACAGCCACGTGCTCAGCAGGTGAAGGTGTATGATGAGCTGTCTCTTGCTCCTACTCCAAGACATCACTCAGGACATGGCTGCAGCAGGAGCTCTGAACATAACACAACTAAGAGATTTCACACAAAAAAAGAAACACACAAATGTGATGAATGCAATAAGTCTTTCACACGTGCCAGTGGCCTGAAATTGCATCAAGCCATTCACACAGGATTGAAACCACATAAATGTACTGAATGCAATAAGTGTTTTACACAGCTAAGCAATCTTCAACGGCATTTTGTTATTCACACAGGAGTGAAGCGATATAAATGTACTGAATGCAGTAAGTGTTTCACACAGCTAATCCATCTTCAACAGCATTATGCCATTCACACAGGATTGAAACCACATAAATGTACTGAATGCAGTAAGTGTTTCACACGTCTAAGCAATCTTCAACGGCATCTTGTCATTCACACAGGAGTGAAGCGATATGAGTGTACTGAATGCAATAAGTGTTTCACACAGCGACACCATCTTCAACAGCATTATGCCATTCACACAGGATTGAAACCATATAAATGTACTGAGTGCAGTAAGGCTTTCACACAGCTAAGCAATCTTCGACAGCACTATTTCATTCACACAGGATTGAAGCGTTATAAATGTACGGAATGCTGTAAGTGCTTTACACATCTCAGCAGTCTGCAGGCACATCGTGCCACTCACACAGGTATCTAAATGGAGAGAGGGGGTCCGAATGGAGAGATGAAAAATCAGCAAGCAAAAGAGAGTAGTACTGCTGAAATTTAATTTATCCTCAAGTCTTGGTGAGTACCTTCACGAGGTGGACTCTGTTTTCACAAAATGTCATCAAGGCAACACTGATATAGACTGTATTTATATAGCATATATCCTGGACAGAAGTAGGTCAAAAAATAATTAAGATAACTGGGTGCACAAGACCAAGGATAAAAAAGTGCCCAATCCTGGTAGGCGCAGTGGTGCCAGGACTGGCAAAGGTGACAATGCAGAATCCTCAAAATATGGAAACATTCCTATAATGGGGTCAGGTCGGCCCAGGGCAAGGATGCCCCCCCCATTGTAGAAGGAAGTAGCAGTCCACAAAAATCACGAAAGCTGATAGGCTAAAGAAGAGCCATAAAGGCAATAAAGTGGACTATTGAGGATAAGAAGGAAATTATGTATTGTTACTATTATGCAAAAAGCCCAGAATTTCCAGACACAAATTATACAAAATGAATAAGGAAGAAATTAGAGGAAAGAAAAATACTTCTGCAAGAAAAACTGTCAGAAGCTTCAAATGAAAATTGGTGTTCATTAATACAACAGATTTGTGAAAAACAGTATATAGATCAAGAAACCTTGATCTGTTTGGAAAAAGAAGCATCTGAGCAAGTGCAAAAATATAAACAACAGAACTAAAAGATATTTGAAAGGTATAAAAAAGAAATATGGACATGGGAAAGAAAGAGAGATTTGATATGGTGCAATATTTATGCAAAGGAGAAAGCCAAATTAATCAGTGTAAAGAAGGCATCCCAAAGATATTTGAAGAGAAATACAGGCAAAGGCATCCAGATATGGACGTTTTCACAGTAAAAAAAATATCACAAAGATGAAACCTAGAAAAGACCAGTAAAGTAGAAGTTAAAAACTAAAAGTTGAAGTTATGGAGTTCCTACGAAGCAAAATATTTTATGTAGAAGGTCTAATACAGGTTACATCACAGCAGGATGGAGTGAGTCCCCAAAAAAGGGAGAACCAGGAAGAAACATTTGAAGAAGAAATATGGACATGGGAAAGAAAAAGAGATTTAATATGGTGTAATATTTATGCAACGGAGAAAGCAAAACTAACCAATACAAAAAGAGCAGCAACAAAGATATTTGAAGGGAAATGCAGATAAAGGAATCCAGACATGGAAAACTTTGCAATGCAAAAAATAAGAAGACAAAGAGGAAAAGGATGTAAGTAATGGAGAAGTTAAAGAAATAGAAGCTGAGGTTATGGAGTACCTGCAAAGTGAAGGATTTAGTGTAGAAAGTCTAATTCAGAAAGCATCACAACAGGATATAGTAATAGATATCCAAATTAACAGGAAACCAGTGGAACAGGAAGCAGTTGGTCAGGTGCCATATGAAGATAATTTGGAGCTTTCCATAGGAAACCAGTATAAACATTCGCTTGAACCTAGACAGCAAGGGAAGGGACAGGAAACTCTAATGCAGTCAGTGTTGAGGAGTGATAGGCCAGCGAGTTCCCATATGATAGAACAACGGATGGCACAGGATGAAATTGCTGAGTCTGTCACAGGAAAATGCTATAGAACCTTCTATAGAATGCCTGCAGGAAGTGGAAAACCAGGGATATGCCCTCAGTTTGAAAGAAAATGAGCTAAGAGGAGAATTGTTTGATTTTAATAGACATGGACAGATATGTCAAGATCAACGAAAGAAATAGACTGCAGAAGGTGCATTGTGAAGTATTTTCTGCTTAAAAACCTCAGCTTTGGCCGGCTAACAACTTGGTTATATTCAACTGGATGTATAAGAGAATTTAAGTACCTTTATCTGCACTTTTTAAAAAAAAAAAAATACGGTATTTAATTTGATTTAAACTGTGTTGAAGGAATTTTAACTGAACTGGCAGTTTTTCTGCTCTTCAGTTATTCACACCCACCCTCCCTGTTTTTGTTTTGGTGTTAATCTTAGTGGCCTTGAAACTGCCCGCCCCTCAGCCTGCCTCTGGGCTCATCTCATTTGCTCACTCAACTGAGTGCAGTGAGATCATATTCTGATTTCAGGCACTCCTACTGGCATCTGGGAAACAGACAAAAAAATTAAGCTCATTTCCTGCCTTTCCTGTTAAGTGGTATAGACTATTTGTAAGCCCTTCTGTGTTTGAGGAAGCCTTCTAGCTTGTTTTTCTAGTTTCAGCTCTCAAATCTGTTTCTTTGATCTCAGCACTTGTTCAGATAAAAAATTCATCTGCTTTTACTGTACTTGTGTTTCTACCTACTTCATTTTACTTTTGCATCATCTTAAAAATTGTATTTATTACTGCTTGGTGTAACTCATTCTAAGCCTTTTGGTTTAAACACTTGGGCTTGGACCAGTTGTTTTGCACTGAGAGGGTTTGTGGTCTGCACTGTTGTGGCAGAACAGGTAGCTTACATCCTTCTAGGTTGGGAACTGCTGATTGAGGGCTCAGTGTCTGTTATTCTAAAAGTGTATTAATTCTGGTTTAAGCACTTGGGCTTTCAGGCCAGTTATTTTACATTAAGAGGGTTCGTGGTCTGCACTCTTGTGGGAGGAGAGGCTGGACTGTGCCCTTCTGAGCTGGGAATTTCTGGCTAAAGGCTTATAGTGCATGCATATCTGAACTGCTTCTTACTTTGTTTGCTGTGGCATAGACTGCCTGCTGGATCTAGTGTGGTTTGTGTAACTTGAGCACTAATCCAGACATTCTCTAAAGTATTCAATTGTATTTATTACTGCTTGGTTGTAACTTGATTAAAGTGTAGCTATCATTCTAAGTCTTTTGGATTAAGCACTTGGGCTTCAGACCAGTTGTTTTACATTAGGAAGGTTTGTGGCAAGCACTGTGGTGGCAGGACAGGTAGCTTTCATCCTTCTAAGTTGGGAACTGCTGATTGAGAGCCCAGTGTCCAAGTGTATTAGTTCTGGTTTAGGCACTTGGGCTTCAGGCCAGTTATTTTACATTAAGAAGGTTAGGTCTGCACTCTTGTGGGAGAAGAGGCTGGACTCTGCCCTTCTGAGCTGGGAATTTCTGGTTAAAGGTTTATAGTGCCTGAATATTTGAACTGTATCTTACTGAAATTGGTACACCTTGTTTGCTCTAGCATAGACTAGATCCAGGCCTGCTGAATCTAGCTTTGTTTCTTGTTGTTTGTTTGCTTGTTATTTCCCTGGAAGCTAATTCCACCTAATGCAGCTTCTCAGTGCTTCTGTGGATCACTAGTGATATCTGCATTGCTTACTGTACTTATTTCCTTGTTTCACTTGAAGCATTTATTTACTTGTAACACATTGCACTCAAGTTACCTGGCACTTGCTCACTAAAGCAATTATATAAGTCAGCACTAAAAATTAAAAGCACTACACCCTCACTCCCCACTGGCCCTTGTTTTCAATTATTAAGGAATTCCCAATATTATTCTAGCATGTCCAAAGGTCAGTTGTCAATCTCCTCTCGGTCCAGCTGGTGAATCTGGGAATCTTGAGGCAATGTTATAACTGCCTCATGTACACAGACAACCCTCTCCTCCTCCCACATAACACAAATACGAGATGCAGCTATTTAGCCAAACTGGAGGCTGAGCTCTCTCAACTCAGGACTGGCAAGACCAGACAGGAGCTACACACACCACAAAACCAGCCTCACATCATGCTACCACACCACTGAATCAATCACATAAACACACAAAGACATTTCGGAGGCTCTGAGTAAAATTTACCTAAACAGCAGAGGCCTCCAAAGCAGACACCCAAACAACTGCTACCTCAAGACACCCCAACACATAAACCACAAAAGCAGTGTGCAAAGCAGTCACAGCCCTTAAGGCCAAATACAACACCAAACATACTTGTCATAGGTGACTCCATAGTCAGACACACTGGCGTCCCACTCACCAGGCTGAACAAGGAGACATAACACAAGCACTCAGGTCACTCCACGGCAAGTACAAATATGACACAGTCATTGTCCATGCTGGTGTGAGCGACCTGACCTCCCTGGACTACATGAAAAGAGACATAGAGGAGCTCTCTGATTATGTAGCCCAGGCAGGTATGACCCTAACCCTGAGCAGTATCCTTCCTTCACCAAGAATGATGCCACAATATAGAGACAAGATGATCAGCTTTAACAATTGGCTTAATGTCTGGTGTCATTCAAAGGGGATCCAGTGTCTGTCTGCCTGGGATGACATGCTTGACAAGCCACGCTGCTTGCGGCTTGCACCTGTCACCCTGGGATTCCAGATATTGGCTAAGGCTCTTGCCACACCCATAGTGCCTTTTAGGCAAGGCTCAAATTCTAAACCTACCACCCTAGAAAACAAAAATGGAAAGAAACTGAGGGTAATGCTGCTCAATGCCAGAAGTCTAAATCTCAACGAGGCCCTTCTCAGTATGGAGAACATCGATGTCTGTGCTGTAACTGAAACCTGGTTCAAGGCTCCTAAGAGCACCCGGCACTATTAGGTTTTACCTCATATCATGCGTTCTGGCCCCAAATCATAAAGGATACCCACACCTCCAGGTTGAGTAAACGCGCAAAGCTCGTGGCACGACGAAGCCGGAAACCATCCAGGTGCAACTAACCATAGGCAAAACTGCTCTACAAATTGTAGCATGTTACAGGCCACCCTCTGCCTTCCTGAAGACACTGGAGGGTATAAATGTATCTCCAAACACCATCATATTGGGTGACTTCAACTACCCGAATATAGACTGGGAACATTACTCAAGCCCTAATTTTCTAGTTCCTGGAGTTCATAAATTCAAATGCCATGGAACAGCTAGTCATGTTCCCGAAAGGAGAAAATATACTAGATCTCATTATCACAAACATGGGGACAAAATGCTCGTATATCCCTCATTGGTGAGATCTGATCATAAACTAATCTCACTGGAAATCCACATCCCCCCACCCCAAACAAAAAGACCACAGTGAAGAACTTCTCTAAAGCAAACTTCACACTACTCAAGACTGGTGTGGTATCCTTCAAGGCCCTGAGACAGTGGAAACCACAACCCAAGCTGTGGAAGCCCTTACAAATGCCTTCTATGAACACCTCCAGGACTGCATGGATCAGGCAATCCCAAATAAAACCAAGACTCTTTCCACAAAGGGCAAGCGTCCAGTCTGGTGGACCCCAGCCATTAACAAACTTTACAATAAGAGGAGAAAGCTATTACATGATAGAACAAAATCCATAAAGGAAGTCACCCCTGATCATTATTAGTAAAAACACTCATAAAATCAACTAAGGCCAATTTTGAGAGAAAAATTGCCATGGATTCAAGGACAATCATAAGGCCTTTTTCAGCTATGTTAGGAACCTGGGTGGAAACTCCCAGATATGCTCAGAATTAGTCCAAAATGATACAAAAATCACTGAACCCACAGACATTGCCAACATACTGGCAGACAGGTTCAGTGCAAACTCACCCCTCTCCCCTAAAGGAGAGAACTATCCCAGCGGTGTAGCCTCCCAGACATCTCAAATGGTGAAAGCTGCTCTCTCTAAAGCTAAAAACACAGCATCAATGGGACGGATGGTGTCCCGGCTGTGTGCTACGAGCTAAATGAGGAATTAAACCGCACATAAGGCAGCTGTTTAATCTCAGCCTTACCACAGGATATGCAACTGTGGTCCCACTCCACAAAGGCAGTGCCTCTGGGACCCTGGTAATAAGCTTAACAAGTCTAGTCTGCAAAGCTATGGAGAGGATCATAATGGAGCTCATAAACAAAGATATAGGGACTTGCAGACATTGGACCTGACGGGAAGATCATGCCTTTTGAACTTGGTGACTTTTTGAAACAGGCACCAAGGCCATTGATGAGGGAAAGGCAGTCCATACAGCCTACCTTGACCTTGCAAGGGTAATTTAGAAAAACTTACCAGCTTAAATGTAAACCCATGTCACAAGATGGGTTGCAAATTAAGGACAGAACCCACAGGGTTAGAGTTGCTGGCGCTATGTCAGACTCCAAGCCGGTCACAAGTGGTGTCCCACAGGGCTCGGTCCTTGGCCCCTATTGTTCGGCATCTACTTCTCAGAAGTACAGGCCAACATGGGAGGACTTTGGCTGACAAAGTTTGCAGGCGACTGCAAACTGATAGTGGAAAGTGCATCGGACACGGATATCCTTCAGAAGGGACTCACGAAACAGATAGCTGGTGCCAGAGCCATGGCCTGAAGTTATGTATAGTCATACCCTTTGGGAAAAACAAGGTAACCCCAAGCTACCATATAGGTGGCAATCCACTAAGCATAGAAGAGGTTATCAGGGACCTGGGGACCCAGGTTGACAGTGGCCTTTCTTTTGACACTCACGTTGCTA
This sequence comes from Protopterus annectens, assembly GCF_019279795.1. Lineage (NCBI taxonomy): Eukaryota > Metazoa > Chordata > Ceratodontiformes > Protopteridae > Protopterus > Protopterus annectens. The sequence goes on along the minus strand of NC_056744.1, from coordinate 1,677,047,522 downwards.
AAGTGGTTAGAAAGACCTTCTACATTGCCCACCTGATCATGAAGGGATGCCCACCTGATCATGAAGGGATTCATATCCAGATCTAGTGAGGTCATTGTTCCCCTGTACTCTTCACTTATCAGACCAATGATCGAGTACAATGCCCCATTCGGGATGTATCTCGCCCGACATCTGCAGCAATTGGAGAGACCCCAAAAGTTCCTCACCAAAAGGATAAAGGGACTCCAAAATCTGTCATATGCTGCCAGATTGAAGAAACTCCAGCTCTATTCAGTCGCATACCATCTGCTCAGAGGTGACATGTGCCTGACATACAAGGCCATGTCCAACCCAGAATTAATGGACATGCTCCACCTCAAAAAATCCAAATCCACCAAAACCACTAGAGCAAGTGACTTAAACCTTAGCACGGATATAAATAGGACATGCTGGAGGGATAGATCTATCACTCAGCGACTCCCTATGCTGTGGAATAGAGTCCCGGTCCATGTGAGGCAGAGCACCTCGCTGGCTCTGTTCGAGAAATCTTGACCTGTGGATGGGAGATGGGAATCATCTCTGTGTCACTGCTGGACAGAGGCACAACAAACTAATGGGTACAGTATTTTTTCATATAAGCAGATAGCCTAGTATAAACCTATGAACCTATGAACCTATAATAAAACCCAAAAAGATCAGAAGTCTGATAAAACAAATGAACACAGTAATTAGGACTGTTCATAGAGATCCATGCGATATAACAGAAGTAAACCGCATATATTTCTGTGCAGCTAAATTAATAACTGATGAAGTTCTGCCACAAGAACACAGGGTAGTGAGGCAAAGGAAGGGGAGAAATCAAATACCATCATGGAAGTATCAAATAGAGAAAACTATGCAATTAAGACAAGAAGTGTTGACAGAGTTTATAGTCATTTAGAAGAAAATTATGGCAGCAGAACAAAAGGAATAAAAGAAAGTCATATGAAACAAGGGATCATTTGTTGTTAAAGTTGTAGTGAAGAACTGTAAAAAGGGGAAGAATCTAAGTATGGCCTGGATTGACTACAAAAAAGCATTTGATAATAACCCACATTCATGGATAAAATAGTGTTTAAAAATGTATAAGATGCACCCCTCACTGATCAACTACATTACAGTGACTATGAAACAGTGGTAGACCACTTTGCAATTAAGCCATGTTAAAGGACAAATTATTATCCCAGGGATAAAAAATTAAAGGAGGATATTCCAGGGTGACTCTGTCACTGTTACTATTCTGCCTTGCCCTTAATCCATTAAGCTATTTACTCAACAGCTTAGGCCATGGCTATAATATGGCTCTTAGAAAACAACAAAGTGTAAAGACTTCTCACCTTCTCTTTGTCAATGATTTAAAACTGTATAGCTCATCAGATGAACTGAAAGCACAACTGCAAGTTGTCAAAACATTTTCAGATGATATAAGAATATCATTTGTCCTTGATAAATGTGCAAAAGCAACCTTTAAAGCAGGAAAACTGTAACACCAGGAAAACATCAGTTTGGGAGAAGAATGTGATATAAAAGAACTTTATCAAGAAGGAATGTATAAATATTTGGGAATTGATGAAGGATCAACAGTAAAACACGAACAAATGCAAATCAAACTTAGTAAGGAATACTTCAGAAGACTTAAATTAATCCTGAAAACAACACTGACATCTAGGAACAAAATCCAAGCTATAAACCAATTTGCTCTTCCTGTCCTAACTTACAGATTTGGAGTGATTGACTGGCCGCAAAACGTGTGGGATAGATTAGGTAGGAAAACAAGAAGGGATGCTTCATGCTCACCATATGATTTATAAAAATCACTGCATACAAAGATTATATAGTCTCCTTTCCAAAGGAGGAACTGGCCTCCTTGAAATTGATTACATGTATAGATCTCCAACTGTGGGACTTCACATATATCTGCTGACCTCAGCAGACCCAAATGTAGTGAAAGTTTTGAAACGTGGAGAATAAATCCTAGATGAATTCTCTGCTTAATCTAGCAGAAACTTTTTGGCATCAAGCAGGAATGGAAATCAAACCAGAAGTAGATAAAAATCAGGCAGCAACTGAATGTTCCAAAAAACAAAAGAAAGAATATAATGTGAAGGATCAGATGAGAAGGCAAGAAATGTGGAAAAAGCATAAATACTGTTGCAAGTATAGAAAACTTCTGGAAGAGCCTCATGTTGATCAGGAATTAACACAGGAATGGTTAAGGGGAGGTGAATTCAAACAAAGAAATGAAAGGTTAATATTGGTGGCCCAAGATAGTGGGCTGCATACACATTGGTTTATAAAGTCCATTGAACATGTGGAAGAAACAGACAAATGTAGGTTTTGTAAGACTGAATTGGAAACAGTTGCACATCTCATTGCTGGTTACGACAAATGGCAGAAGGGACTGTATATTGAAAGGCATAATAATGTGGCAAGACTGTTGTACTGGGGATTGTGCAAACATTATGGTATTGAAGTGGCTGAAAAACACTGGAAACATGAGCCTCAAAGCATCATAGAAAATGATTAAGTTTATATCACATGGGATCACCCATTACCAGCAGTTCAAAAGATAGATGCTAGAAAACCAGATATAGTGGTCCAAGAAAAAACAAGAGTAGCATTGATCATTGAAACTGCCACACCCAGTGACTACAGTGTCTTGCATACAGAGAGACACAAAGTCATAAAATACCTTGATCTGCAGGCAGAAATGAGAGCAATGTGGAAGAAAGATACCGAGACAGTTCCAGTAGTAGTAGGAGCAAAGGGTCTATAAAAAAGACTTTACAATCGTATTTAGATATGAACTGCAGAAGGAGTCACTACTGGCCACATTGCCAGTTCTGTGAAGAGCACTACTGGCTGACATCAAAGATTGAAACAAAACTAATTTCATGAACTTTAATCGTGCTTTGACTTAGGAATGGGGTCTATTACTGTCATGGCATTAGAAACCCAAAAGACTTGGAGAAATTAAAAAAGATTGAAACCATATAAATGTACTGAATGCAGTAAGCATTTCACATAGCTATGCAGTCTTTGATGACATCTTGTCATTCACACAGATTGAGACAAATTAGAGGAAAGAAAAATTCTTCCACAAGAAAACCTGTCAGAAGCTTCAATTAAAAATTTGTGTTCATTAATACAACAGATTTATGAAAAGCTTTATATACACGAAGAAACCTTGGCCTGTTTGAAATAAGAAGCAACTGTCAAAGTGCAAAAATATAAAGAACAAAATCTAGATATTTTTGGAAGGTATAAAAAATATGGACATGGGAAAGAAAGAGGTATCTGATGTTGTATCTTTCGGCTTATCCTGGTTAGGGGTCACCACAGCGAAACTCCGGTCCGCTAATGTTTGGTAGTGGATTTTTACATGCCGAGTTACCAGCCCTGATGCACAGCCTTCAACAAAGGCATGCCCATTCACGCATGCCTCCACTCAGAAGACGCTCTAGCTGAGAATCGAATGGGACAATGTCTTGCTGCGAGGCGACAATGCTGTCGCAGCACCACTACTGCGAATGGTGCAATATTTATGCAAAGAAGAAAACCAAATTAATCAACAGACAAAAGGCAGTCCCAAAGATATTCAAAGACAAATACAGGCACAAAGGGATCCAGACATGGAAAATTTCACAATAAAAAAATAGTCACAATAAGGGAATGTAAAACAGAAGATTAGTAAAGTAGATATTATAAAAATAGAAGTTGAAGGTATGGAATACTTGAGAAGTGAAGGATTTAGTGTAGAAAGTCTAACACAGGTTACATCACAGTATGATGGAACAATGAGTCCCCAAAGTAAGGAGAAGCGGGAGGTTGAGGAGACATCTGAAGAAGAAATATGAACATGATAAAGAAAAATATGTTTAATATGGTGTAATATCTATGTAAAGGAAAAAGCAAAACTAATCAGTACAAAAAGAGCAGCACCAAAGATATTTGAAGAGAATATGGGCAAAGGCATCTGGATAAAGGAACATTTTACAATACAAAAAAATAAGAAAACAAAGCGGAAAAGCAAAAAAAGAGGATTAGTAATGAAGAAATTAAAGAAGTAGAAACAGGTTATGGATTACCTGCGACGTGAAGGATTTAGTATAGAAAATCTAACTCAGAAAACATCACAGCAGGATAGAGCAATGGATCCCCAAAGTAATGTATAACCAGTGGAGTGGGAAACATCTGATCAGTTGCTAGATGAAGGTACTTTGTTGGCTTCCATAGGAAAACAATATAGATGTTCAGCTGGAGTTGCACAGCAAGGGGAGGAACAGGAAACTGTGGCAAATCTGATGCAGCTAATGTTTTGGGGTGATAGGCCAGTGAGTTCCAATATGAAAGAGCAATGGATGATACAGGATGAAACCAAAGAGAAAGTGGCACAGGAAGATGCTGTGGACTGGGTCTGCATCAAAATTCCGAAGAGGTACAATGCCGAATGTGAAAACATTGAACCCAAAATATCAAATGGTGAAAATAGCGGAGCCCCGGAACATCGAAATCTTACCTAGGGTAAGATTTCGGTGGGCCGTTCTATTAACGCTATTTCTCCACTGTGGTGCGAGAGTTACGGATCTTAGGGTTAGGGTGTGGGTTAAGGTAAGTATATAGTTAGTAATGTATGTGTGGTTTAGTGTGGGATTGGGTTTTGTTAAATGTATGTGTGTGGTTTATTTATTTTGGTGTGCATGTGTTGGGTGTATGTTGCTCAGAACAGCAATTTTTTTCCCTGGGAATAAATTTGCTATTCTGAGCGTTCAATGTTTTCAATATTCGAAATTTCAAGTTCGAACATATGGTGTTCGACATTTTGGAATTTTGAATATGTGCTATAGACCCTATGGACTAGCTATAGAATGTCCACAGGAAATGGAAAACAAAGAATGTGTCCTCATTTTAGAAGAAAATGATCATTTGGTTGCTTGATTTAATAGAGATGGACCGACATATTAAGATCAGTGAAAGAACTTTGATAAAACAAATGAACACAATAATTAAGACTGTCCACAAAGATTCAAGCAACATACCAGAAGTAAATAGGATACATTACTGTGCACCTAAATTAATAACAGATAAAGTCTTACCACAAAAACACAGGGTAGTAAGGGAAAGAAAGTGGAGAAATCCAATGCCATGGAAGTATCAAATGGAGAAAGCTATAAAGCAATTAATATGAGAAGTGCTACTGTTAGAAGAAGGAACAGATCAACAAAATTACTCAGAAAGATAGATGTGATAAAAGCAATGCACAGTATCAGAACAGATCAGGATCTATTGTGCACTATCGCAAATAAACTAAAATTAGCAGCACAGGCAGAAAAAACTTGGATATGCAGATAAATATAAAGGAAAAGTACAAAATAACCAATTTATTGATGACCGAAAAAAAGTTTCATAGAGTTGGAAAATGAGGCAAAAGGAATTGAAACTCCACCAAAAAAATAAGAAATAGATACATTTTGGAGAAAAATCTATGAAGATCCTGTGGAACACAACAAAGAATAAGAATTTATGACTTCTACCCATTCCAGGGATCTAAACATGGCCTGCAACCTGAATAGGACATACTGGAGGGAGAGATTAGTCTCCCAGTGACTCTCACGTCTTTGGAATAGGCTGTCAATTCATGTGAAGCACAGCACCTCTATGATGCTGTTCAAATGGAACCTGGATGAGTGGATGGGGCACCATAAATTCTTACCAGGGATAGAGCCCACAACCCTCCTGGACATGGTCAGTCATTACTAAATACAGTCCTGGATATTGACTAGAGTATCTATGATATTCCATTGGGATGAAACAGCTAGGCTTGAAATGACCTCCGAGTTGATGGCCTAGTAACCTCCTATGATAATTTCATATGTATAGGATATGCAGTGGGATGAAGTAACTGCCAGAGAGATTGAAACAACATTGAGAAAAACTCCTAATTAGAAAACCCCAGGCCCATATGCAGTACCTAACTTCCGGTTAAAAGTATTAACATATTTACATGAAGAATTAGCCATGAGTAAGAACTTCTGATATGCACATCCCAAACTGGCACCAGCCTGGCTAACAACAGGAAAATACTCCTACTTAAGAGCAAACCTGTAAGCTATCCTAAACACTATAGACCAATAACTTGCCTTCTGACAACATATTAACTATACACTGGAATTGATGCCGACAGAGTTTATAGTCATTTAGAAGGAAACTCAATCATGGCAATATAACAAAAGGGTAATAAAAGGAAGTCATATGGAGCAAAGGCTCATTTTATGTTAGTCATAATGGAGAACTGTAAAAACAGGAAGAATCTAAGTATGGCAATGATAGACTACATTAAAAGCATTTGACAGCATCCCACATTCATGGATAAAAGATTGCTTAAAATGTTTGATACATCCTACACTGATTAATTACTGTACAGCAAATATGAAGCAGTGGCAAACCACTTTGCAGTTAAGGAATGATAAAAGACAAATTATTATTCCAGGGATAACAATTCAAAGGGGTATATTCCAGGGTGGCTGTGTCACGTCACCACTGCTCTTTTTTCTTGCCCTTAACCCATTAAGCTGTCTACTTAGCAGATTAAGTCATGGCTATAATTTGGCTCCCAGAAAGCAACAAAGTGAAAAGACGTGTCTTCTTTTTGTAGATGATTTAAAACTGTATAGTTTATTAGATGAGGAACTGAAACCACAACTGCAAGTTGTTAAAACATTTTCATATTATATAAGAATGTAATTTATTCTTGATAAATGTGCAAAACAACCTATAAAGCAGGAAATCTGCAGCACCAGGAAAACATTACTTTGGGACAGGAATGTGATATGAAAGAATGTGAGCAAGAGGGAGTGTATAAATATTTGGGAATTGATGAAGGATGAACAGTAAAACATGTACAAATTTGAAGCTATAAAACATGTACAAATTTGAAGCTATAAATCAATTTGCTCTTATTGTCCTAACTTACAGTTGTGGAGTGAGTGACTGGCCCTAAAAGGTGTTTGATAGTTTGGACAGGAAAACAAGAAGGATGTTCTGTGCTCATCAAATAATTTATAAAAATCAGTGCATACAAAGATTATATATTCCTCATTCTAAAGTAGATAGGCCCCCCCCTTGAAATAGGTTACATGTAAAGATCTGCAGTTTTGGGACTACATACATATTTGTTGACCTCACAAGACTCGAATGTAGTGAAAGTTTTGAAGCATGAGGAGAAGTCTAAGGTAACGTACCTGCTTAGTTTAGCAGAAGCATGTCGGCATCGGTCAGGAAGGGAAATCAAACCAGAAGTAGATAAAAATCCGGCAACAACTGAATGTGCCAAAAAAAGCAAAATAATATAAGAATATAAGGTGAGGGATCAGATGAGAAGGCAAGAAATGTGGAAAATGTATATAGTTGGAAGTATAGAAATCTGTTGGAACAACCTCTTGTTGATCAGTATCAAACACAGGAATGGTTAAGGAGAGAGAAATTTAAACCAAAAGATGAAAGGTTAGTATTGGTGGCCCAAGATAATGGGCTACATGCACATTGATTTACAAAGTCCATTGAACATGTGGTAGAAACAAACAATTGTAGGTTTTATAAAACAGAACTGAAAACAGTTGCACATCTTGTTGTGGGTTGTGATATACTAATGGCAGAAGGCCTGTATATTGAAAGGCATAGTAATTTGGCAGGATTGATGCACTGGGGATTGTGCAAACATAATAATATTGAGGTAGCTGAAAAACAATGCAAAGATGAGTCACAAAGCATTATAGAAAATGATGAAGTTTATATCACATGGGATCACCCATTACCAACAGTTCAAAAAATAGATGTGAGAAAAACAGATGTAGCAGTCCACGAAAAGAAGACAAAGTAGCATTAATCACGGAAATTGCTATGCCTAGTGAATACAGTGTCTTGTGTACAGAGGAACACAAAGTTATAAAATACCAGGATTTGCAGACAAAAATAAGGGCAGTGTGGAGGAAGGATACCCAGACGGTTCCAACAGTAGTAGGTGCAATAGGTCTTACAAAAAAAAGAATCTACAATCGCATTTAGATATGTTACCAATACATGTAACTCCATACGAATTGCAGGAAGAGTCGTTACTGGGCATATTGCTGTGCTGTAAAGAGCACTTCTGGCTAAAATCAAAGATTGAAACAATACTAATTTCATGAATTTGTACTCTGGAATGTTGTACATTCCCATCATGGTATTAGAAATCAAAAAGACTTGGAGACATTAAAAAAGAGCAAAACCATAAAAATGGACCAAATGCAGTAAGTGTTTCAGAAACCTCAGCAATCTTTGGGATTATGTCATTCACGCAATCTTTGGGATTATGTCCTTCACAGAGGATTGAAGCAATATGAATGCACTGAATTTGGTAAGTGCATCACACATCTCCGCAATTTGCAACAGCTTCATGCCACTCACTGAGGGAATAAACCATGTAAATGTACTAAATACAGTAAGTGCTTCATATAGCAATGTAGCAATCTTGACATAATCAGACACTCAAACTATGCACATGTTAGTTTACAAAGTCTATAGAGAAAAGCAGGTTCTATGATGCAAAGAAATAGTTGCACATGTCATTACTGTTTTCAATATGTCTTCATCCTTAAAAAAATTTATATGGTTATTTATTCCCTTCTGCTGAATCACATATACCGCTGGCAATTCAATGCATTCTGCTTTTGGGCCAGCTTCCAAAGAAATTTCCACACCTTACTTTCACTTTCTTGTTTTCTGCTTTTAATTTATATTGCCTTTTTTATCTTCTCATCTAACTTTTTCCACACACCATCTATTTATCTTTCTTAGTATTTTTTTTTTTACAAAACGTTTAATTTCCCCATTCCTCTTTATATATTTTTTCCAGTTTTTTATTAATTTACTCAGTTTAATATTTTTGTTTCTTGCTTCCCTATTTATGTCAATGCATCTCCCCAACTTCCTTATTACTTGTCCACCTAAACTAGTGTTTGACCATTAGCTTTTTCTTCTATGCTATTACTGTATCCCTTTAACCCACCTTCATCCCCTTTCTCTAAGTACCCTTGCTGTTTATTGGGTTAAGTTTTGGTCCCAAATTGTTCTAAAGCAGTCTTTTAATATATACTTCTTTAATGGTTCTAGTACGTAGTAAACCACTCTAGCATAGCTTTTGATTGCTATTAAGATTGATTCCAACAGCATTAACAATTTTCCCTAATATAATAGTGTGATGTAATGTAAGTGACTAGTGTTGCCATGTCAGAGCAAGGGATTTACAATTTTAATTATTGACTGTGTTGCCTTTTGAGTGGAGACCGTACTTCCTCCTTGTGTCTTGTGGGTTTTCTTCATGTACTATAATGTCCTTCCAAATGCATCCTGCAGGTAAGAGGACATTCTCCAATTTCCCCATAGGTGTGTTTGCTTTGAGTGGTATTGTGTGTTCTTTAACAATATGCTTTTCTTTCCAGAATGATGTTCAGTGCTTTGTGCCTGTTGGTTGCTAAGAGAGGCTCCAGTGTTCCCATGACTCTGCAAGAATATAGCAGCAGCTTATTGCAAAATGTCCGTGTGTGTGTAATATACATATTGCCATAAAACTCAACACAGCCACCACAGCCTGGGTAATGCTAGTAAAAATATAAATGCAGGAAACTACTGCTAAAAATGAAACTATGCATAAAACTACTTTAATAAAAGGATAAGTGCTTTTGGATCACCAGATCCTTCATCAGATCCATTCTCACACAAAAAATATTAAAACCAGTTTAAATACTTAAACCAAACCAATCAGTGTGCTGCTTAAGGACAACACCCCCTTTTCATCACTGAAACAGCACACCAATTGAAAACGTCTCCTCAACCTTCTTCCTTTCACCGCAGGTTTCATTGGAAAATGAGTGTTGAGTCCCAGAGGCTTATGAGCGTGTAGCCTCCCAATTCATGCCGTTTCTGATTTTTCTATAATGTTGTCAAGATCCCCTCCTCTTTTATTCATTTTAACAGTTTTTATAACCCTGAAATAAAAATGATGTCATGCATTGTCTTTGATGCGCCTATAAAGGGAATTCTTCACATCCCTCAACATAATGTCACTGGCATGCTTGGAAACTCTTTCATTTAACTGCCTACTGGTTTTACCCACATAGAAAGAGTTGCATGAATCACATGTAGCCAAATAAACAATGTATCCAATTGTACATTCCGCATAGGAGTCAAAGACATGCTGCTTCTTTTAATGGGGATGTGTAAATGCATTGTCCGTAGATATATATTTATAGATAGTGCATCTTCGGCATGGATGGGTGCCTTTTCTTTCAGACACTACAAAAGCATGTGGATCCCCATCACTGCATAAAAGTTGTTTCAAATTATGATTATTTTTGAAAGAAAAGTGAGGCTCCTCTCCTATAATGTCTCCAAGTACCTCATCAGACAGAAGTATTTTCCAATTATCTGTTCATAGGTTGGTACTAGGCTATCGGCCCTAGGGTCTATACAAGCATAGCCATAACAATTCCCTGGCTATTTCTTCCCACAGTATTTACTTCCCTGGACCCCCTTCTAGCAGGGCGACTGACATGATCCCCAGGGTGAATTTTCTATCTCCCATTCAGTCATCAAGGTTCCCTTTGAAGAGGGCCAAAGAGGTGCTCTGCTTGACATGTATGGGCAGTCTATTCCAGAGTCTGGGGAGTCTCTAGGTTAGGAACCTATCCCTCCAGCATGTTTTGTTCATTGTGATGACAAGGTTTATATCACTGGAGTGTGTGTCTGAGTGATTGGGATTTCTTTAAGTGTAGCATGTCCAAGAGCTCTGGATTTGACATGGCCTTGTATGTTAAGCAGAGATTGCCTCTGAGTAGATGATATGTGACAGAGTATAGGTGGAGTTTTTTAGACGGTCAGCATAGGGCATCTGCTTTAGGCCTGTGATTCTTTTAGTGAGGTATTTCTGTGGCCTTTCCAGTTGTTGCAGATGTCTTGAGAGGTACATACCAAATGGGGCATTGTATTCTGTAATGGGTCTAATGAGGGATGAGTACAGTGGGACAATGACATTCGTTTTTCTGGATGAAAAGCCCTTAGTGATGAGGTGTGCCACATAGAAGGATTTCCTGACTGTTGTGGTGATGTGGTTATCGAAGGTGAGACCACTGTCCACCTGTGTCCCTAAGTCTGTTATCACACTTTTGGTGTTTAGTGTACTGCTACCTATGTGGTAATTCACTGGTACATGTTTTTTCCCAAAGGGGATAACTATACATTTTTTGGCATTGAGCTTGAGCCTTGGCTTTGGCACCAAACATCTGTTTCTGTAAGGCCCTTTTGTAGAATATCCACATCATTTGGGGGATTCAGTAATGGCTCCCAGTTTGCAGTCCTCTGCAAACTTTGTTAGCCAGAGTTCCTTAGTGTTGGCCTATACTTCAGAGAAGTAGATGCCAAACAAGAGCGGTCCCAGGACTGAACCCAGACATACTCCACTTGTATAGAGCTGGATTTGGAGTCGGCTACTTTTACAGTGTGGGTTCTGTCAGTAAGCCATCGAGTGACATGGGGGATTAATGCCCAATTTAGTAAGTTTATCTATGATTCCAGAGTGGGGGATGGTGTTGAAGGCCTTGGCAAGGTCCAGATAGGCTGTGTGGACCACCTTACCCTTATCCACAGCTCTGGAGACTGATTTTGAAGAAGTCAGTCAGGTTCAGGAGACAGGATCAGCCCTTTCTGAACCCAAACTGCTTGGGGTCCAGTGTTTGAAGGTTGCTAATCTCTTTGTTTATAAGTTCCATGATAATACGTTCCATGGCCTTGCAGATCAGGCTCGTCAGACTGATGGGGCAGTAGTTCCTGGGATCCAAGGTGGATCTCCCCTTGTAGAGTGGGATAACTGGAGCTGTGCACCACTCAGTGGGCACAAAGCCTGAGGTGAGGCTATGATTGAACATGACACTTAGGTGAGGTGCCAGTTCATTTTGTAGTTCGTATAGTACACAGCCTGGGATGTCTTCTGGTCCCATAGATACTGTATTCTTAGCTTTGGAGAGTGCGGTTTTTACCTGTGTGGCTATTATTACTGGAATTTGGCAATCATTTGGTATTGAGATGGTTCCTTTAGGGGGTGAAGTTTGCACTGAAACGATCTGCCAGGATATTGGCAATATCCTTGGGATCAGTATATTTAATGCCATTCTGTTGTAACTCAGAGCAGATTTGAGCATTGCCGTTTAGATTCTTGGCATAGCTATAGAATGCCTTGTGGCTGTCTTTGGAACCTTTGGCAATTTTATTTTCGTAACTAGCTTTGGAGGATTTTATGAGGGATCTCAGCTTCTTACTGAGGCTGATAAGGAAGTTTTTGCATCCTGGGATTTTTCTCTTTTCTACAATAGTTTCTTCTTTTTGTTGTAAAGTTTGATTATGGCAAGGGGCCACCAGATTGGCTTCCTTTTTTTGTTGGAGAGTGTCTTGGTTCTGTTGGGGATGGCACAATTCATGCACAAGTGGATGCACTTGTACAGTGCCTTAGTGTAAGATTCAGCAGTCAAACTTTCAGTTCCCATCTGCATGGGTGTCATGAAGTTTGTCACTTCTGACTTGAGCAGCATGAAGTTGGCTATGGAAAATTTTTTTTATGGAGGTTTCCTTACTGGGAGGTGGGATGTGGATGTCAAGGGTGATTAGCTTATGGTCAGACCAGACCAATGAGGGGGTGACCGGAGCATCGATTTCCCATGTTGGTAATGACTAGGTCTAGGATATTGTAGTCCCTGGTGGGACTAAGGATTAGTTGATCCAGGGTATTGGAATTTATGAATACCAAGAACCGTTGAGCAAAGGTGTTGGTACATGAGTAGTTTTCCAAGTTAATGGCAGGGTTGTTGAAATCACCTAGTATTAGGGTGTTTGGTTGTATCTTAATATTTTCCAACATGTTTAGAAAGGTGTAGTGAGAATCTTGGGGCATGGTGGGGGATCTGTAGCAAAGTACACTTTGGACTGCAGTCTTACCTAGTGTTAGTTGCACCCGGAGAATTTCAGATGCCTGGTGTTGTGAATATCCTTGGTGAATATGGGCACTCCTCCACCTTTAGTATTTTGGTCCTGGTTTGGTGGCCGAAAAGTGTGGTAAGAGTTGTAGCCTGGTATTGCAGGGGTGCTGTCTGGAGCCTTGAACCAGGTCTCGGTTACTGCACAGATATCAATGTTCTCTATTTTTAGTAGTCCCTCGAGAGAGTGCATTTTGAGGTTTAGACTTCTAGCATTGAGTAGCATTACCTTCAGATTTTGCATGCTTGTACCTGTTACAGTGGTTGTTTTGTCCTTTGAACTTTGCCTAAAAAAGACACAATAGGAGTGGCAAGAGCCTTAGCCAGTAACCTGAAACTCTGGCAAAGCATCATGGTCTGTCGATCATGTTGTCCCAGGCATACAGATACTGGATCCCCTTTGAATGACACCAGAAGCTAAACAATTGTTGAAGTCAATCATTTTGTCCTTATACTATGGTATCATTCTGGGTGAAGGCAGGATGCAACTTGGGGCTAGGGTCATACCTGCCTGGGCCACATGATCCGAGAGCTCTTCCATTTTTCTTTTCATGTAGTCCAGGGAGGTACGTCTCAAGTCATTCACTCCAACATGGACAATGACAGAGTCGTATTTGTACTTGTACTTGTGGAGTGACTTGAGTGCATGCATTATGTGGTGGATCCTGGCACTTGACAGGCAGCTGACTGTAATTTTATCCTTGTTCAGCCTGGTGAGTGGGACATCAGTGTGCCTGACTATAGAGTCACCTATGACTAAAGTGTTGGGTACGTTGTGTTGCCTTAGGGGTTGTTGTTGGGTGGAACACTGGTCTTGTGAGCTATGTGACACTTTGGTTGTGATTGGTGTTTGCATTTCAGCTTCGGAGGTCCTTGTTGCTTGGGCAGGTTAATGTTAAGGGCCTCCACATATGTGGGTTTAGTGTTGCTATGTGTGGGTGTTGGAGTGTGGATTTGGAAGGGCTATGTGTTGCTTGAGGTGTAGTGCGGGTGTTAACCTTCTCCTCTTGACTATCTAGCACAATCTTCAGTGGAGAGAGCTTTACTTCCAGTTTGGCTATGTAAGTGCATCTCTCGCAGGTTGTAGTGTTGGGTGGTAGGAGGAAATGGATGTCTGTGTAGATGAGGCAATTGCTGCGTTGCCCCAGTATGCCCAGATTCATCAAGTGGACAGGAGAAATCACTGGAAGCTGACCCTTGAACATGCCTGGTTTGGTGCTTTTTTTTTGTAAACTACAAGAGCTGTTCCTTAGCAAGGTACTTTGCAGTTATAGGCTGTTTAGTGCCTGCGATTAATTTCACCTCATTAACAAGTTAACAAGGGGAGTTGAGTGCTTTTATCAGTTTGACTTCCTAGTGCTTTCCAGCAGGTTTTAAAGCAAGTGTTAGTCTCAGGGATGCTTAAAGGTAAGACGGGAAAAAATGGTTTATCCTAAGCACTGCAGTGTGCACTAGAGGAGTTAGATGTGAAAGTCAACGACCAAAAACAAAGTAAAAAAAATCCAGTCACAGGCAGCAATAATACGTCCTTCCTTGTTGTTAAAAGATGTAACAATTCACAAGGCTCTTCGGGTAGTATCCATAAAACGTCTTTTATTAAAACATCAAACACACATAAATGGATCAAGAGACTATTTTTAAAACAGCAAGATAGATTGAAAGGGGGTGGTCACTTTTGTATTCTGGTACTATGGAATACAGTAGGATGGCCAATAAATTTAAATAGTTGAAAGGGAGTGATTTCACAAAATGATAATTTTGTGCTTACTCACACAAGCCAGTAAAAACAGAGAGGAAATGAGATATATGGTCAAATTAACATAAGGGGAAGGCAACTAGAAAGACAGTGGTGTTTAAGAACTCTACAGTAACCAGGTGGGAGGGTGGGGAAAAAAATTCTGCGTGACTCACAAGAGGCTGAGCTGTGGTCTCTTTTCAAGTTTTAATATGCAGTTAAAAGCAGAATACAAGTAAAACACAAGGTAACTAAAACAAATCACAGTATTCAAAACAGAAAGACAATTAAGTAATACAACAAATAAAAAGCAAACTAACCTTTCCCTCACAGCAAAGTGTAGTAGAGTGTGGGTGAGCCTTTCTAGTAAAGCTCTAAAATGTTTTATTTTACACCTTAAATAGAAGGTTTAGTTCCTAGATCGACCCCCTCAGTTCACAGATGATTAACCTTAACTGACCTGTTCTTTTTCCATCCTATTTTATACCTATATTTATTGGATTCTCTTTACTACACTGCTCTTTGCTGGAAGGCTTCTTATTGGTTATTACTTGTAATATATATATACACACACACACACACACACACATATATATATATATATATATATATATATATATATATATATGACACACACCCATACAAATGCACATGGATGTAACATACATGCACACGTATGAATACACATATGGATTATAAATGTATACATCAATATATACAGATGTAAATATAATTTAGATATATAGATATATACATACATAACATATATATGATTATCATTACCATATATCTATCTATCTATATATATATATATATATATATATATATAAAATGTACACACACACACACACACACACACATATATATATATATTTATATCAAATGTACGCACACATATATATATATATATATATATATATATATATATATATATATATATATATATTTATATCTATATATACTGATGTATAAATTTATAATCTTAGTCTTACAAGACCGAGATGACATTGCAGAGACCTCACATGAATGAACACTCAGAACACCAGAATTTTAATTTGGGGAAGGAACCAGTTGGTCACCATGATGAACTTTGCCCTTTCCTCCTTAGTGTCATCTCAGAGTTGGTATAGTTAGGGTGGTGTGGGAGGTGCTCCCCCATATTGGAGGATTTGATTTTCTTCGGTTTGTGATTTTTGTGGAGATGGACAAGTGGTGACTTTCCCGGAGTTTATTGGTGTTCCGAGTGCTCATTCATGTGTATACACACACAGTAGATATATATGCGTGTGTGTGCACTTATATATTTACACACACACACACACACACACACACACACACACACACACACACACACACACACACACACAGTATATTATGAAATGCAAAAGTACCAAAGACTTAACATCAAAAAAGTATTTATTTCCCAAACAAAAATAAATGCAAGAAATAAAAGTACATGCAAATTGTTTGACAGTGTCCTAGTTATAATGTGTAGAACCCACAGTAAGGGCTGGAAATGGAA
Source organism: Protopterus annectens (assembly GCF_019279795.1). Taxonomy (NCBI): domain Eukaryota; kingdom Metazoa; phylum Chordata; order Ceratodontiformes; family Protopteridae; genus Protopterus; species Protopterus annectens. Next base: position 1,677,031,186 of record NC_056744.1, on the reverse strand, counting down.
GCCAAGCTTGCCCATGAAACTCTAGTGATTGGTACTAATTTGTAATATGTAACTGCTTGACTTTTCCTCGCAAACTGTAATTGCCTGAGTACTGAGCATTTCTTACTTTCCCCACGGTGGTGCAACCTTGGGTTTGGTATATGTGTATAGTGGAGATGTGGGTAATGCAGCCTTTAACATCAAAGGTGGGGGCTTGCACCCCTGCAAAAATACTTTTTTGTTGTTTAGTTTTGGATGCTGCTCACATTTTTCACTCATTTGTGATCATAGTTGTACGAGATGTCCACAAGTGAGTCAAAAGCTTGTCATGGTGCCAGTGCAGACATTTTTCACAGAAATTCAATTCCAGCAGTTCTTTTAAGTTCAGGTACTCAGAAGCAGTGTTCTCCCTTCTTATGTGATTCTCTGGATTCCTCTAGTGAAGATGTCCAGGTCTTCTCACATAGTCATCAGCATCTCATTGCTTCCTGCACTACTCCACCCCGATCAAGGTCAGTTTCCATCACTGAAACACTGTTTCCAACCAGAGGAGCTACAGACCTCTGTTGTTTATGCAACATAATTATATAATTGGACATTCAAGTAATCTATGGAGGAATCTCATCTGCTAATACATCGTTAGCTAACTTTTTACATTTTCAAACTATTTATATCATGCTTTAAAGCAGCAGTTTTGTATGTTTTTGCACTATATGTATAGATCATCCTGGTGAGGACCACCACACTTTATTACATTAACCCCCCCCCTTGATATCATTGGTCTCAGGCCACTAGATGAGCTGTGAGCCCTAGAAAATCCTTCTGCATTATGGAGAGTCATGCCTGGTCTGTGTTGCACTGAAAGATTAAAAGGCTGCAAGGAAAGTGCCCTCCTACAGAGTTTTATTTTCCCATTTATTTTTCAGCCTTAACACATACATAGGTTCTTATATTCATAGGAGGTTAATAAGCTAATGGCCCTAGGGCCCTTACAAGCTTAGTGAAGTTCATTTCTTGTTCCCTTAAGGGTCTAGAGATATGGTCTATGATATATGTAGGTCTAAATCGGCACTGACTGCCCCTATTTAAGAAGAACACAAGTGAAACTCTTGGGGTAAATTTGCAGTTTCCCATCCAATCATCCAAGTTAAGCTTAAAATAGTTAATGAGGGGCTCTGTTTAATCTTTTCAGAAGTTTATTCTAGAGGATAGGCAACCTGTGAGAGACGTATTTGTCTCTCCAGCAAGTCCTGCTGATGTCACATGCTATGATAAGGTCCCTAGAGCGAGTGAATTGTGTGCCATTTTATTTATGAATGTGCAGCATTTCCATTAAAGCAGGATCAGAGGTTGCTCTGTATGCAAGGCACAGGTTACTTCTGAGTAATCTATAAGAAACAGAGTGTAGTGACAGTGGTTTATGTCTGTCCATGTAAGACATGTTTTGAAGACCCTGAATTTTCTTTGTGAGGAACCCTTGAGGTCTCTCCAGTTGCTGCAGCTGCCTGTTTAGGTACATACCAAAGGGAGCATTGTACTCTATTATTGGTCTGATGAGGGAGAGTACAGGGGGTTATAACCTCTTTTGTCTGGAAGCTATACCCTTGCTTATGAGGTGAGCAATGTAGAAGGCCTTCCTTACCACCGTGGAGACGTGGTGTTCAAAAGTAAGTTTGCTGTTAACCTATGTGCCCAAATCTCTCACCACTGATTTAGAGCTTAGGGTTTTGTTATTAATATGGTAATCTGCAGGCACATCACCTATGTTAAAGGGGACAATAATGCATTTTTTGCATTGAGTTTAAGACCATGACTTTGGCACCAGTTGTTGGCTTGCGTAAGTCCTTCTTGTGGAATGTCAGCATCATTTGTGGACTCGATGAATACTTCCAATTTGCAATCATCAGCAAACTTTATCAGCCACAGACCTTTTGTTTTTTTGCTTGTACTTCTGAGAAGTAGATTCCAAACAATAGGGGCCCGAGCACTGATCCCTGTGGAGCATCACTGATAATGGGTGTGCTGGTGGAGATGGAGTCCCCTAGTTTGACTGTGTGTATTCTGCCGGTGAGCCAGTTTGCAACCCACCTGACAGTATATGGGATGACCCCCAGCTGGGTGAGTTTTTCAATGATGCCTGAGTGGGAGATTATGTCAAAGGTCTTGGCCAAGTCTAGGTTGGCAATATTGACAGATTTTCCTTCGTCCAGGGCTTTGGTGACAGTCTCAAAGAAGTCCAATAGTTTCAACAGGCAGGATCTCCCTCTAATGAAACCAGACTGGGTCATGTCAAGTGTTTGAAGGTCTCCTATATCCTTGTTGATAAGGTCCATGATGATTGTATCCATAGCCTTGCAGATATGGCTGGTTAGGCTAATGGGTCTATAGTTCCCAGGTTTGGGTGGATGTACCCTACTTGTGCAAGGGGATGAAAGTAGCTATTTTCCATTCACAAGGGACAAAATCTGTGCTTAGGCTGTGGTTGAAAAAAGTACCCATTGGTGTTGCTAACCATTGAGAACAAAGCCTGGTATGTTATCTGATTCCATAGAGGCTGTGTTTTTTGGCTTTGGAGAGAGTGGTTAAGACCTGCTTTTCAGAGATACTAGGTGGGGAATAGGTGGTAGGAATGTTTTGGGGTATATGTTGTGGGCACAGAGGGAGAAGTTTTCACTGAAACTGTCCACTAGCAGGTTGGCTGTTTCCACTGGTTCAGTATATGTGGTACCATTTACTGTCAGTTCAGTGCAAATCTGGCCTTTTCCTTTAAGGTTTCGGATGTAGATAAAGAATTCCCTATGGTTATCCTTAACTAGGTATGCTAATCTAGATTTGTAGTTAGCTTTATAGGACTTCACAACATGTCTTATTTGCTTGTTCAAGCTGAGAAGGGTGTGCTTCCAATTCTGACATCATTCCTTCTTGCTCTTAGACAGTAATTTCTTCCTGTGATTGTATAACCTGTTTTGGTTGGATGTCCACCAGCAGGCTTGTTTTTTTCTTGAGGATCTTACTTTGGTCCTGTCAGGAACAGCTGAGTCAATACAACTGTATAGATGTTTATAAAATGCATTGGTGTATATCCCAGTATAGGTGTCCTTGCCATCAATGGGGACAGGAGCTTTGAAGCTATTAATGCCTTCTCGTAAGAGTCTGTAGTTGGCTTTGGAGAAATCTTTTGGCCTAATTTCTCCTGGGGGGGGGGGGGTCTGATGCTATTGTTACTTTGAAAGAGACTAATTTATTATCAGAATTCACCTAGTAGGGCTGCACACTTGTAGTGGTACACTGTTCTACCATGTTGGTGAGTACAAAGTCTAGAATGTTTGGGTCCCTTGTGGGGATGTTAACTATCTGCTCCAAGGCATTTGAGTTAACGAAGTCCAAGAACGTTTGGGCAAGTGTGCTTGTGCATGTATAATTTACCCAATCTATGGATGGATAGTTAAAAGTTACCCATAACCAGGGTGTTTGGTTGTATTTTGACTGACTCAGGTAGATCAGGTAGACAGTGTGGATATCATGGTTCATGGAGGGGGATGTATAGCTGGCGATAAGTTGGAGAGGGGTCTTTGCTATAGTTATTTGCACATGGAGTAACTCTAGGGAATCATTCTGTTTAACCAGTCTAGAGTTGTATTCATCTTTAATGAATATTGTTATTCCTCCTCCTTTAGTTTTCACATGTTCATTTTGTGGTCTGAATGTGTGGAAGGTAGTATATTTCAATATGGCCGGGGTGCTCTCCATGGCCTTGAACCAAGTTTCTGTGACTGCATAGATGTTCACATCTTCCTAGATGAAGGGTGCTTCCACTGAGTGCAGTTCAGATTTAGACTCCTGATGTTTAGCAGCATAACTTTAAGGTTGCTTTTTGAAGGTATTTTTACAATGGGAATTTTGTTTTTGTGACATTGCCTAAAAAAGGCACTATGGAGGAGGAAAGAGCCTTAGCCAATAGCCAAAAGCTCAGAGGTGACAGGTGGATTCCATCTGTGGCAAAGCATCATGTTCTATAAGCCATATCATCCCAGCCTGCCAGGTACTGGATTCCCTTAGAATGACCCCAGAAACTAAGCCAATTGCTGCAGTCATTTTTGTCTGTAATGAGGCATCGTCCTAGGTGAAGGTAGAATGCTGCTTAAAGCTAAGGACGTACAAGCCTGAGACATATAGTCCAAGAGCTCAGTTATGTCTCTCTCTTTGTAGTCCAGTGAGCTATGTCTCAAGTCATTCACACCAACATAGACTATGACAGAGTTGTAACAGTGCCTGTTGTTGACAGACTTATGTGCATGTGTTGGATCCCGACTTCTGACAGACAGCTGACTGTGACCTTTTCCTTATCCATACTATGAACAAGTAATCCAGCACAAAGAGAAGGTAAAAATAAATAAAGGCTTTATTGTGGCAACTCCATGTAGAATAATAAGCAAACCGGTTTGGGCTGAAGATTCAAGCCTTCCTCAGTGCAACAAAATATTCCATTAGAGCACATCCTAGTGTCCGCTTTTATATCATTATATTTAAAGAGATACACCTGAATAGATTATTGTTAGACAGAACAACCAAGTCAAGATCTAACTTAATTCAGCTATTTCTGAAACTACAATACATAAAAGTTTCCATTAGAAATAAACAAGAAATGGACTATTATTTTTTTGGACTAACGTCCTTCAAAATGACAGGACTGCACAATAAAAAAACACCTGAGAGACATACAGAAGTTGATTGCTAAGCACAGTAATGCAGGTTAGGGGTGGGTATTCTAAGGAAATAATTTCTTCCTGAAGTGGGGGAGTCCATTCATTTTTGGTGTTAAACACGACAATAATCTTGTACAGTATGTTATCTTCACAACATGAAAAAACTAAAAAGCAAGGTAGGATGAAAAAATACACAAAACAAACAAATAATTATCCAAGGCACCAACTAAATAATCTGAAGCTTTTTAATTAAACAGATTATGCAGTTTCATCAAAATACAAAAACTGGCTAGTATTTAAATACATGTTATCCAATGAGCAACACCAAATAATTAAATGTAAGCTATCTAATGCGTATCTAATATAGTTAGGTAAAAAAAGTAATAATTATGTAATATAGTTAATAAATATTACGTAAAAAAAAATTGATATTTATGATTTCATTTAAGCCAGGAAATTTATCAGCCTGCATTTTAATTTGCCACATGGTCTCATGCATTTGTAAAGATTCTTAGAATTCAATTTCAACCCCTGTAATCTAAAGGTACATACTCTGTAACAGTAAAATACGTTTTTAAAGTACGAGAGAGATATGTTTATATTTTGTCTTTATTGTTGATGGAATACAAATGCTTTTTGATGTGTTTAAATATCGTACGAGTTGTCATGCCAACATAAAAGACATCACATTGCAAACACAAGGCAGCATAGACAACACCAACAGCATTGCAATTAACACGTTCAAAAATCTTAATAGTTCTATCAAAATTACATACTAAACAAGCTCTGATACCTGTTAGACCCATAGTTTCAGCTGCTGGAGAATCAGAGATGGCATTTCTGTATTTTTAGAGTCCTTATTAAATCCCTTAGTACAAAAATTAGATAATTTTGTCATTGGATAATATGTATTTAAATACTAGCCAGTTTGTACATTTTGCAGTATGTTCTCTTCCTGTAATGCTGTCAAGAACTATTTATATTTGTGTGTACGATGAGTACTGTGGCACAATTCTTAACATACTGGGATTACCTGCAGGAAGGTATGTGCCCAGCCAGCCCATGTCCCAAAGCTCTGTAAACATATGAACACAAACAGATTCCTCTTTACGTAAGGATGCAGACCTAAATCCTTGTTAAGGAGGCAGTCAGCCCTCATCATTGTTTTTATGTTTGCCAGTAAAGATGAAAGTTGTGTTCTGTGGATGGAGAGCTTACATCATAAATCATTTTTGGAGCATTCAAACTGTAGTACCCTGCCCTTCAAAGCTATGGATTGAGACAGATACATGTAAGTATAAGGGCAGTCTCCATGCCGGATTTATGTACACGTAAGTATAAGGGCAGTCTCCATGCCGGATTTATGTACATGTAAGTATAAGGGCAGTCTCCATGCCTGATGTATGCTTTCTCTGTCCTAGGATGCAGCAGGACTAAACTTGCTAAAGGTGTTGGAGCTGAAACTACAAAAGTGATTCTACTCAAACATCTACATTAATAGTGGGTGGTTCACAAACTGTAATACATATATTTTATTGTATGGATCATTGCTGCAGTAAAATTCTTGACATATGGGAAGACTTCCAAAGCTGTATCAGGAAAGAGAGGTGGCAAAAGCAGTATTATATCCTTTTGAGTCTTAATAAAACTGGGTGAGCATGAAGAGGATTTGTTGTAAAGACTGTGGTTACATATAGCTACTTGACAAGGTATGAACAGTACTGTAGTAGACAGTACATTAAAAAAAGAGACGTTCATGGAGAAACAACATAGAACATGCTAAAAAGCCTGTATCGGAGATTACCTAAAACTATGATTGCCATAAGTTAGATGTGAGGAAGATGGTTATTGGAGCAGGAAGAGTAAATAGGGAGAAGAAAGGCGAGAAAGGGGCCATATGTCAATATTACAGAATTGTAAAGCGGCAGTTACGTTTGGGATTTATACTGCTTAATATGATACAGCAGCTGATCCAAATAAGCTAAACACCTACTCGCGGTTACCAAATTCTGATAAAAGGTGGTACAGAGCTACCTAACCTTATTTTATTAGTGGTGTTAATAACAACAGAGTAAAATAGTTACTAAACAAAAATAAATCCAAAAATGTTTAAATTGCTAAACTGTACACATGTTATTGTGATGAAACACATTGACTATTTATTTTGTTCTTGCAATAAAATATTTTCAAATCTGTTTTAGGTATGAAGAGTACAGACTACAATGTGAATGGCAGTCAGCAGCCAACACTTGTGACATCACAGTTACATGACCCTAGAGGGAACCTCCAGCAGAGGTCTCAGTCTGGAAAGGACATTGACAAGGTTTATGTCACTCTTGTACCACAGCTTCCATCAGAGCATCACTGCCACCAAACCCCTGAGTGTAACACTGGAACACCTGTGGCACATTACCTGACAGAGCATCTACAGCCACATGCTCAGCCACTGAAGGTGTATGATGAGCTGTCTCTTACTCCTACTCCAAGACTTCACTCAGGACATGGATGCAACAGGAGCTCTGAACGTGACAGAACTAAGAGATTTAACACAAAGAAAGAAACCCATAACTGTGCTGAATGCAATAAGTCTTTCACATGTGCCAGTGGCCTGAAAAAGCATCAAGCCATTCACACAGGATTAAAACCATATAAGTGTACTGAATGCAATAAGTGCTTCACATATCTAAGCAATCTTCGACAGCATTATGCCATTCACACAGGCTTGAAGCGATATAAATGTACTGAATGTGGTAAGTGCTTCACACATCTCAGCAGTCTTCAGGCACATTGTGCCACTCACACAGGCATGAAACCACATAAATGTATTGAATGCAATAAGTCTTTCACATGGGCCAGTAACCTAAAAAAGCATCAAGTCATTCACTTAGGAGAGAAACCATATAAATGTTCTGAGTGCAGTAAGTGCTTCAGCGATATCAGCAATCTTCGACAGCACCATGCCATTCACACAGGAGTAGAACGTTATGAATGTATTGAATGTGGAAAGTGCTTCAAATACTACAGCAGTCTTCAGTCACATCGTGCCACTCACATAGAGGTCCGAATGGAGAGATGATCAAGCAAAGGAGAGTAGTATTGCTGGAATTGAATTCATCATCAGGTCTTGGTGAGTACCTTCACGAACTGGAACCTGTTTATTTTACAAAATTGCACCAAGATGGCAGTGATATATTAACTGTAGTTTTTTTAGCATATATCACGGACAGAAGTAGGCTAAAAAAAATAAAAAAAGATAGCTGGGTGCACAAGACCCAGAATAAGAAAGTGCCCAATCCTGTAAAGTACACTGCTGCTAGGACTGGAAAAATGACAGTCTAGAATCCTCAAAACACAAAAACATTCCTAAAATGCATGCTAGCCCAGGCACAGGGGTTGGATGCTTCCCCCTCCTTGTAGAAGGAAGTAGTAGTCCACAAAATTCACAAAAACTAATGTGCCAAAAAAGAGCCATAAAGATGATAGAGTGGACTGTTGAAGATAACAAATAAATTATATTTTGTTACTATTATGCAAGAAACCAAGAATTTTCAGACAGAAGATAAGCAAAAAATATTGAGTGAAATTAGATGAAACAAAAGTACTCGCACAAGAAAAACTGTCAGAAGCTTCAAATTAAAATTTGAGTTCATTAATGCAACAGACTTATGAAAAGCATTATATAGACCAAGAAACCTCTGGCTGTTTGCAAAAGAAGCAACTGCGGAAGTGCAAAAATATAAAGAACACGATCTGGAGATTTTTTTAAAGTTATAAAAAAGAAATATGGACATGGGAAAGAAAGAGAAATCTGATGGTGAAATATTTATGCAAAGGAGAAATGCAAATTAGTCAATAAAAAAGCAGCCCAAAGATATTCAAAGAGAAACACAGGCAAAGGCATTCCAAATATGGAAAAATTCACAATACAAGCAATAAGATCACAAAGATGGAACACAGAAAAAAAGATTAGTAAAGTAGAAGTTAAAAAAAATAGAAGCTAAGTTACGGAATACCTGCAAGTGAAGGATTTAGTGCAGAAAGACTAACAGGTTATATCACAGCATGATGGAACAGTAAGTCCCCCAATAAGGAGAAACAGGAGGAGCAGGCGACATCCGAAGAAGAAATAAGGTCATGGGAAAGAAAGAGATTTCATTTACTGTAATATTTATTGAAAGGAGAAGGCAAAACTAATTAATACAAAAAGAGCAGCACCAAAGATACTTGAAGACAAATATAGGCAAAGGCATCCGAATATGGAAAATTTTACAATAGAAAAATAAGAAAATAGAGGAAAAGTAGAAAAGGAGATTAGTAATGGAGAAGTTAAAGAAATAGAAACTGAGGTTATGGATTACCTGCGATGTAAAGGATTTAGTGAAAAAAATCTAACACTGATAACATCACAGCAGGATAGAGCAATGGATACTCAAATTAAAGAGAAACCAGTGTAGCAGGAAATGTCTGATCAGTTGCCATATGAAGATACTTTGGAGCCTTCCATAGGGAACCAGTACAAAAGTTCAGTTGCAGTTGCACAACAAAAGAAGGAACAGGTAACTGGCAACTGTGACACAGTCAGTATTGTGGAGTGATAGGCCAGTCTGTTCCCATATCAAAGAGAAATGGATGACACAGGATGAAACTGGAGAGAATGTGCCACAGGAAGATACTCGAACTTTCTGTAGAATGCCCACAGGAAATGAAGAACAAAGAATGTGCCTTCAGTTTAGAAGAAAATGATCTAAGAGGAGAGTTGCTTGCTTTAATAGAGATGGACAGACCTATTAAGATCAATGAAAGAAGTAGACTACAAAAAGTCAATAAAACCCAAAAAGTTAAAGGTTTGATAAAACAAATGAATACAGTAATTAGGACTATTCTCAGAGATTCATGCAATATAACAGAATCAAATAGGATATATTACTCTGCAGCTAAATTAATAAATAAAGTCTTACCGCAAAAACAGAGGGCCATAAGGGAAAGGAAGGGGTGAAATCAAATGCCATCATATAAGTTTTGAGTAGAGTAAACTATAAATCAATTAAGACAAGAAGTGCCACTGTTAGAGTATAGAAGTGGGAACAGATCAACAAAAATACTCAGAAAGATGGACGTGATAAAAGCAACGCACAGTATCAGAACAGCTGAGGCTCTGTCATGCACTGTTGCAAATAAACTAAATATCACCATAGGCACAAAAACTTAGAACATATGCAGATACCTATAAAGGAAAAGTACAGAATAAACAGTATACTGATGACCCAAAACATTTCATAGAGAATTTGGAAATAATGAAAAAGGAATTGAAGCACAACCAAAAAAAGAAGAAATAGATACATTTTGGAGAAATATCTAAGATGATCTTGTGGAACAAAACAAATATGCTGAATGGATAGAAAATGTAAAAGAAAGAATAAGAAGTTTAAAGGTACAGGATATGAAATGAGGTGAAGTAACAGCCATAGAGATTGAAACACAGTTAAGAAAAGCTCCTAACTGTAAAACCACATGCTGAGATGCAGTATTAACTTTTGGCTAAAGGTATTCACATCTTCACATGAAGATTTAGTCATGAGTAAGGACTATTTATATGTGCACCCAGAACGCACACCAACCTGGTTAACAACAGGAAAAACAGTACTCCTGCTCGAGTGACCCGGCAAGCGTCCCTAAAACCTGTAGAACAATAACTTGCCTTACAACGACGTATAAACTATATACTGGAATTGATGCCGACAGAGTTTATAGTCATTTAGAAAAAATCTCGGTTATGGCAGTAGAACTAAAGGGTATCAGAAGTCATTTGGAGCAAAGGATAATTTGTTAAATTCATAATGGAGAACTGTAAAAAGGGAAAGACTCTAAGTATGGCATGTATAGACTACAAAAAAGCATTTGACAGTACTCCACATTCATGGATAAAAGAATGTACAAGATGCACCCTACACTGATTGATTACATTACAGCAACCACGAAACAGTGGAAAACCACTTTGCAGTTAAGCCATGCTAAAGGACAAATTATTACTGGGATAAAAATTGAAAGGGCCAAGCTGGCTGTTTGTTACTGCTGCGCTTTTGCCTTGCCCCTAACCCATTAAACTGTCTACATAACAGATTAGGTCATGGCTACAGTTTGGCTCCCCAAAAATAGCAGTGTAAAGATTTCTCATCTTCTTTTTGTGGAGGATTTAAAACTGTATAGTTCATCAGATGAAGAACTGAAAGCACAACTACAAGTGGTAAAAACGTTTTCAGATGATATAAGAATGTCATTTGGTCTTTATAAATGTGCAAAAGCAATCTTTAAAGCTGGAAAGCTGCAGCACCCGTAAAACATCAGCCTGGGACAGGAATGTGATATAAAAGAACTTGAGCAAGAGGGAGTGTTTGAGCATTTGGGAATAGATGAACGATCAACAATAAAACATGAACAAATGTGAATAAAACTTAAGAATATTTTAGAAGACTAAAATTAGTACTGAAAACAGCACTGACATATAGGAACAAAGTCCACGTTATAGATGAATTTGCTCTTGTCTTAACTTACGGTTTTGGAGTGATTGGACCCAAAAAATGTTGGATCAGTTTGACAGGCAAACAAGTATATTATACTTCATGCTTATGACATGATTTATAAAAATCAGTGCATACCATGATTATATTATTGCCCATTCTGAGGGAGGTATGGGCATCCTCGAAATTGATTTATATGTCTAGCTATGCAATCGTAAGACTGCATACATATCTGCTGAACTCACAAGACCCAAACACAGTGAAAGTTTTAAAACATGAGGAGTCTAAGATGGCTTACCTCCTTAGTTTACAGGAAGCAAACTGGGGATGGAAATCTAAACAGAAGTAGATAAAAAATCAGGCACCAACTGAACGTGCCAACAAAACAAAACGAAGAATATAAGATGAAGGATCAGATGAAAAGACAATAAATGTGGAAAATGCATCAATATAGTTTCAAGTACATAAAACTCTTGGAACAATCTCATGGTGATCAGGATCAAACACAGGAATGGTTAAAGAGAGGTGAATTTAAACTAAAAGTTGAAGGCTTAATATTGGACTACATACATATTAAACATGTGGGAGAAACTGACAAAATGTAGATTTTATGGTTGCATGTCTTGTTGGTTGTGATATACTAATGGCAGAAGGGCTATATACTAAAAGGTATAATAATGTGGCAAGACTTTTGCATTGGGGATTGTGCAAACAATATAATATTGAAGTAGCTGAAAAATATTGGAAACATAAGTCATAAAGCATTATAGAAAATGTTTATATCACATGAGATCACCAGTTACCAACAGTTCAAAAAATAGATGCAAGAAAACCAGATATAGTAGTCCATGAAAAGATGACAAAAGTAGCATTAATCACTGAAATTGCTACACCCACTGACTACAGTGTTTTATGTACAGACAGACATAAAGGCATAACGTACCAGGATTTGCAGACAGAAACAAGGGCAATGTGGAAGAAGGATACCCAGACAGTCCCTTGAGTAGTAGGAGCAATGGGTCTTACAAAGAATTTATAATCATACTTATAAACACTACCAATACATGTAGCTCTATATGAACTGCAGAAGGAGTCACTTCTGGATAACATCAAAGAGTTAAACAATATTAATTTCATGAACTTTAATCATACTTTCATTTAGGAATGGGGTCCATTCACATTGCATTATTAGAAACCCAAAAGATGTGGAGAAATTAAAAAAGGAATAAACGATGTAAATGTACTGAATCCAGTAAATGCTTCAAACACTGTAGCAATCTTGGGTATCATGCCACTCTCACAGACTATGTACATGTTTGTTTGCAAAGTTTATAGAAAAAATGGGACAAATGGAAATATGCAGATTCTGTGATAAAGAGCTACAGATAGATGCACATGTTATTAGTGATTGCAGTACACTCATAGCTGAGGATCAGTGTACTGAGGCAGAACAATGAGGCAGAACAATGTGGCAAGAAGCTGCATTGAAGATTGTGCAAACACTACAACACAAGTAGGTGAGAAGCACTAGAAACATGAACAGCAAAGCACTAGTGAAAATGAAGAAGTTCTGATTAGATGGAGTCATGCATTATCATGAATTATGAAAATAGAAGCAAGAAAACCAGATATAGTCATCAAAGCAAAAAAACAACAACATTGTCATTATTCATTGAAATAGCTACACCCAGTGATTATAGTGCCCGTTGTACTGAGAGACATAAAGTCATAAAATGTCAGGATTTGCAAGTAGAAATTAGAGCAATGTGGGATAAAGACAACTAGTCCTTTCCAATAGTAGCAGGAGCAGCAGGCCTAATGAAAATGAATTTTCAAGTGTATTTAAAAATGCTACCAATCGTAACGACACGATATGAACTGTAGAAGAAGGCAATTGTGTGTACATTGTGTCTGTGGAGAACAGCATTTATGCCAAACAAACACTAAAGCAGTACTAAACTCAGTAATTCTAATCATACCCTGACTTATAAATGGGGTCCATTCCTATAATGGTGTAAGAAATAAAAAATGTTTGTTGAAATAAAAAAAAAAATAATAATAAGGTAACCATATAAGTGTGCTGAATATGAGAAGTATTTTACACAAAAGCAACATCTAATACACCATCAGTACTCTCACACAGGGATCCAGATGGAGGCCCTATAAAACTGGCAAGCAAAGGAGAATAGTATTGCTGGAATTAAATTCTTCCTGAAGTCTTGAGTACTTTTATGAGGAGGAACCTGTTTTTACAAAATCCGACCAAAAGGCACTGTTATATAGATTGTATTTTATATAGCATATGTCATCGCAAAATTAGGTTAAAAAAAAATAGATTGGTGCCCAATCATAGGTTCACTGATGCCAGGACTTGGAAAAAAAAATGACAGTGTAGAATCTTCAAAATACAGAAACAGTCATACGATGGGGTTAGGCCAGGTTCTGGAAGAGGATGGGCCCTCCTGCTGTATAAGAAAATAGTCCGCAATAACCTAATAGGCCAAAAAACAGTCATAAAGATGATAGAGTGGATTGTTTAGGATAAAAAACAAATTTTGTATTGTTGATGTAATGCAAGAACCCCAGAATTTCTGGATAAAAGCTGCGCAAAAAGATTGAGAGAAATTAGAGGAAATAAAAATATTTCTATAATAAAACTGGCAAAAGCTTTAAAAGCTTCAAATGCAATTTTTTGTTGTGTTCATTAAATAAACAAATTCATGAAAACATTATGTAGACCAAAAAACCTTGGGACATTTGGAAAAAGAAATGACCGAGGAAGTGTGAAGATATAAACAAGAAAACCTTGAGGTTTTTGAAAAGTATAAGAGAGAAATGTGGACATGGGAAAGAAAGAGAGAGCTGGTGTGGTGTAATATTTATGGAAAGGAGAAAGCCAAATTAATCAATACAAAAAAGCAGCTCTGAAGAGGAATACAGGGAAAGGCACCCAGATATGGAAAATGTCACTAAAAAAGTCCGATCACAAAGGAGAGATTTAGAACAGAACATTAGTGTAGTAGAAGTTAAACAGATAGAAGGTGAAGTAGTGGATTACCTGCAAAGTGAAAGACTGTGTGTAAAACATCTAACACAAGTTATGTCACAGCATGACAGAATGATGAGTCTCCAAGGTAAGGAGACACAGGTGGAGTGGGAGACGTCTGAAGAAGAAATATGGACGTGGAAAAGAAAAAAGGGATCTAATATGATACAATATCTATACAAAGCAAAAAGCAAAACTAACCAGATTAAAAAAAAATAGCACCCAAGATACGTGAGAGATACAGGCAAATGGAAATTTTGCAATACAAGAAATAAAATAGAATTGCAGAAATAGTCAGTTCTGGGTACTGCGTATAGCACTTTTGGTTAAAATGAAAGAGTGAAACAATACTAATTTCATGAACTTCAATCATACTTTGATTCAGGAATGGCATCCATTCCCATCATGGTACTAGAGACACAAATGACTTTGAGAAGTTAAAGCATGTCATTGTAAGGTAGAAGTTAAATATATAGAAACTAATGTTATGGAATATCTGTGAAATAGTGTGGAGACTCCAGTACAGGCTGTGTCGTAGTGTGATAGAACAATGGGTCCCTAAACTAAGGAGCAGCAGGGGGCATCTGAAGATTTGCCACATTTTAATGTACTGGAGCCTACTGTTGGGGACTGATGGCATCTCTGATGTTGTAGATTGATAGGCTAATGGGTCCTGCTATGAATGACCTACAGATGAAGCAGGGTGCATCTGAAGAAGATATGTCATAGGAAGATGTTTTGGAACTTTTTGCAGAGTACTCGGATGAAAAAGGGAGAATAGAACATGTTGTTAGTCCAGAGGAAAATGATCTAAGGGAAGACCTACTTGTTTATGAAGGACCTGTTGAGCTAGATGAAAGTACTGGATTACAGAAAGTAAATAAGACCCAAAATCTTAGAAGACTGGCAAAACAGATGGACAGTAATCAGGACTATTACAAGAAATTCATGTGATGTTACAAAAATAAACAGAATATATTATTTTGTAGGTCAGCTAATAATAGAAATTCATGTGGTGTAACAGAAATATGATGTATTACCATGAGTCTAAACCAATAAAGCATAAAAGGTTACCACAAAAATGAAGAGTGACAAAGGAAAGGAGGGGAAGAAATAAAATGTTGCCATGGAAACACTGAACAGAGAAAACTATAAAGCCATTAGGACAAGTATTACTGTTAGAAGAATACAGAAAAGGGAACAGATCATCAAAAATTCTTAGAAAGACAGAAGATGTGGTAAAAGCAATGCAGAGTATCAAAATGGACCAAAAGTTATCATAAACTGCTTCCAATAATAAACTAAAAACTTCAACACAAGCAGAAAACTTAAGGGATATTTAGATAAAGATGTACAAAGTAGACAATTCATTAATGATCTAGAAAGGCTTTATACAGAATTGAGAAACAAAGAAAAGGAACAGGCACACCACCAAAGCAATTGCAGTAGGTACATTTCAGAAAAATATTTACGAAGACCCTGTTGAACATGAATAGAATGGATGGAAGAATTAAGAGATGGGAAAGGGCTGTAATGTAGATGATATTAAATAGGATAAAGTAACAACCATAGAAATTGAGACCAAATTATGAAAAGCTCTTAAATAGAAAACACTGGTCCAGACGCAGTACCCATCTTTGGGTTAAAGATATTAACGTGTCTACACAGAGATTCAGCCCTGATTGTGAGTTACTTGTAAAGATATTAACATGTCTACACAAAGATTTTCAACCCTGATTGTGAATTATTTATATGCGGATCCTGAACAGACACCATCCTGGTTAACAACAGTAAAAGTTATACTTCTTAAGAGTGAAACTACAACCTATCCTAAAAACTGCATACCAATAGCTTGCCTTCTGACAACATACTAATTATATACTGGATTTGACACCAACAAAGAATATAATCTTTTAGAAGAAAAAAAATCTATTATGGCAGTAGAATAAAAAGTAATAAAAGAAGTCGTGGAACGAAGAATAATTTTTGCTAAATAAAGTCATAATAAAAAAATTGTGAAAAGGGGAAAGTTTTAAGTATAGCATGGATAGATTACAGAAAAGCATTTGTCAGTATCCCGCATTCAAGGATTATGGAATGCTTACAGATGTATAAGATACAACCTACAATGACAGTTGCATTGCAGTGATCATGAAATAGTGGAAAACCACTTTGCAGTTAAGCCATGACAAAGGGCAAACTATTATCCCAGGGATAAAAATTCAAAGGGAGATACTCCAGGATGATACTTTGTCATTACTTTTGTTTTGTTCTTAATGCATTAAGCTTTTTACTTAATAGATCAGTCTATGGTTACAGTTTGGCTCACAAAAACAAGCCTTGTTCATCAGATGAGGATTTGAAAGCACAGCTACAAATGGCTAATGTTCTAAGAATGACCTTTGGTCTTGGCAAGTGTGCAAAGGTAACAATTAAAAACAAATGAAAGCTGCATCAAGAAAATATCAACCTGAACTTGAGTAGGAGAGGGTGTTTAATCATTTGGGAACAGATGGAGGTTCTGCAATAAATCCTGAACAAATGAGAATAAATGTAAGGAATACTTCAACAGACTAAAATTCAAAGAAATGTATTGAAATCTAGAAATAAATTTAGTTATAAATCAATTTGCTGTTCCTGATCCAAGTTATAACTTTGGGATGATTGATTGGCCCCAAAAATATTGAATCAATTGAGCACAAAAACAAGAAACATGCTTCATGTTTATCAAATGAAACATAATAATCAGTGTATACCAAGATGATATATTCCTTGTTCTGAAGGAGGTATTGGCTTCTCAAAATTGACGATATGTATAGATCTGCAATCATGGGACTACATGTATATCTGTTGACCTCATCAGATCCAAACATATTGAAAGTTTTAAAACATTAGTAAAAGTCTATGATGACATCTTTGCAGAAACATTTCAGAATCAAGTAAAATGTAAATCAAACTGTACATAGAAATCAGACAGGAATTGAATGTGCCAAAAAAAGAAAGAAACATAAAAGAAAAAGGATCAGGTAAGAAGGAAAAAATTGGAAAATCCACAAAAGTAGTGGTAAGTACAGAGATCTCCTAGAACAACCTCATGTCGACTAAGATTTGGCAAGTAATGGTTACAGAGAAGTGAATTGAAACCACAACATGAATGATTAATAATCTTGACTCAGGAGAGTAGACTATGTATACATTGGTTTACAAAGTCCATGGAAAATGCTGGACAAGCAGGTAAATGCAGGTTCTGTAAAACAAAACAAAAAAAGCCCCTTGCCTGTGCTTGGACAGACTTCAGAGTGGTGCTAATCAGCATAATGACATGTAAAGGGTTCTGTAATTGTTGCAGCAGACTTGAATGTGGTCTTGGATCTTAAGGATGTCACCAAGGGGCCTAAGAGGTTTTCTGTGGCAAAACAGGGCAACCAGTTTGTTCAAATTAGCAGCAGCTGTGGGCCTGTCACATGTGACACAATGAGCAAGATGGGTCAGTCTGAGTTTACCTGTTTTTCTTGTGTATATTGTAGATACTCTGGAGAATATAAGTTTATGATACTAAACAAGTTTGTTTATGGGGCAGTGGAGTTGGAGATGAAGCTTATTGCAGTATGGGACCATACTCCACTACTGCTAAAGTTGATAGAAGAATGCAGATCTAAATGAAAGAACTGGAGATTCCTCCTTTTTCAGGAAATGTGTTTCAGTGTTGGTTTAAGCACCAAGTAAAGTATTAGTGGGGCAGTGAAGTGGCTATTACAGACCCACTGACATAAGTGAAAGGCTTTTAAAATTATGTTGATTAAACATTCACAACAGTACATGGGTCAGATAAGATGTAGTATGAAACTCTACATGGGTTCATTGGCAAGAATGGATATCAGAAGACAGGGAACAAAAAAAAATCATGAAGAGGGAAACCAAAAAATACTGGAAAATACAGAAGAAAAGTTAGAGCCTTATACAGTGGGATTCTGTTAGTGGCTAAAATTGCTATTGCCTGTAGGTGGAAGCAGAAGATTCCCCAATGAGGTGAAGATGTTATTAAGGTGCAAGAGGAAATTAATCAAATAGAGTTTTAGAAAAAGTGCTAGAGACACAGTAAGATTCAGGAAGTCAAAATGGACACACTGGGGCAAAATTACACACAGAGAGATAAAAGAAAAGTAGTGACCTCTTCTTTTCTGATTAAAACCAATCAATGAGTTGTATATTGATGACTAGATGTTTGTGTGTATATCTATGCATATATAATATGTTATACACGTGTATATGTTAGAAAGTTGGTTTACTTTGAATGTTAAAATTGTACAATAAACATTTAAGAACAGATAGGTTACTTAGATACATTGTCATAAATTGCAATGTTTATAATGAGCTTTTTTTGACTAAAGGTTTTTCAAGTCAGGAAACCACTCTGTAACAAAAGAGCTGAAGCCATTGTCAAACTATTAAATATAAAGTGCAAAAATGGAAAGAAAAACAGAAATAATACTCTGGTGGTATTAGTGTCGCTCCTTGGAAATGTTAAGTAAATTTAGATGTTCCCTTTTCAGTTTGTCAGTATCCTGAGCTTTAACTAATCTTGCAGTTTCTCTGATCATTGCTGTGTTGAACTTCTTGTAATTACTTTTTTTGGAAATTAATTTAGTACTTTTATCAGTGAACCATGGTGGGTAGATTAAATCATTCCTTTCTCTGTGGGTTGGGTTACTTTAATTTCTGTGCTTTATAATGTATAACCAGGACCTCACTATGGAAGGGGTATCATGATGTACATTTGTAGGCAGGTGACTAGTGTACACATGGGTGAGATGTGCCCGAGGTACATGACAAAAATCACATGAAACTGATTTCTGGATAAGAAGGTGAAGATGTATGCAAACAAGTGTTACTGGATGAATGATTTTTTGTGCATCTCCATACTGACAAAATGAGCGCAAGGCTTCAGTTTGATAAAAATAGGGAGAGATTAGGTTAAAATAGTACGTTTGCAGTTAAGAAGGCCTTAGGAACTGATTCCCGTTCTGCAGTTGAGAGTACTGGATAATTGCTCAGTAAACTATGGACCAAAATCGTTTTATGTTCTTAGAAATTAGGTCTGTGAAAAAGGACTGGATATTGCATTGCTGGAAGTACCTTTGTCCAAAACACTATTCTAGAAAAAGTCCAGGCAGTTGCATGCCCATCAGCATTGTCTTCACCCATGTAAAAGTTATAAAATGATTTGCTTTGTGGCTGGTAGTGTGGCAATATAGCATCTCCACAGTAAATATCTGTATTTTGTGCAATACTGAGTTATTAGACCACTGCTCCTCGGTTTCCCTTTTTATTTTTTATTATTTTTACCATTAATTGCTGTGTATAGAGTAACTTTAAGAAACAAAAGTAGTTTATAATCTTATATGTATATTATCTTACATACTTTCAAGGTAGTTTTGAATTATGATTTTGGAGTCCAGTATACTGTACGGTCAGTTCTGAAATATCTTTTTGCTGTCTGTTATACTGTGGAATTATTCTTAAGTTATGTCCTTTGGGGATGGAGTGAGTATGAGAAAGTGTGTTGTTCTATGGTGTCAGAGCCAGACAAGATGTTGTAATGGGCACCACACTATACAAAGTTATGCATGTCTGTCTCCTTATATTAATAGGAATCCATCATCCCTCACTCTGAGTAATCTACACTGGTGATGACTGGTTTCTTAGGCTGCCCTTTAGGATCTGGAAACCTGTTTTTTTTTCTTCCTTTAGGCATATTTACTTGAGTCCATGTTTGCTGACATTTCTTTGTTCTCCACTCATTGCAGTAATATGTGTAAACTTGAACTTAATGTGTTTACTGTAAGCTTACAGTGTCTCAGAGAAAGAACAGGGCAGGATTGCTTCTGTTTTAACTAATCACGCTTTCTGTGCCTTGGAGCAATGCCTTAGTGATAATATTAAAGTAAGGGGATACGAGAGTGAATTGTTTGTATTTTTCTGCTTTTATGCAAATTGCAATTGAACAAAACATGTTTAACTGTTACATGTATTCATATTGCTAGTAACATGCTGTTTTCAATGTGCAATTTTGTGCACAGCAGTTTGCTTTCAAGACGTACTAGTAGATTCAGTCTGCTGTTATAGCCAGTGCCTGTCTATTGAGGTATTGCTTAGATAGATTTTCAAAGGACAGCTCTCACTTAGGGCATCTTACTAACCAAATCAAGATCAAAGCACCCCCCCCAAGACTATTGCTGAAGACAGAAGGTACCACTGTCTGTCTGTCTGTTCTGTGTTGAAATGGACCTTGGTTCTCTTTGATGTGGACACAGTTGTGAGAGACCAAATTGAGTGAAAACCAAAAATAGTATTTTACAGGGGCCTTAAAATTAAGATGTTCTAACATGTTCTTAAAATGAATTTCAACAGGAAACCATCAGTTATGATAAAATGTGGGTTTTGCCCCTATTGTAAGCTGATTGTCATGGGTGAGACATTTTATGTGAGGGGACTTCAATAAAAAATGGGGAATTGATAATTATGGCTCTAGAAGGGTTTGCCAAAAATGCCCATGTTTTTACATGGGCAAAACTGATCTTAAAATCAATGAATACAGTATTAAGAAAGTGAAAATGAACAATGCTTTGGCTAAGCATGTTAATAATAATGAGGGGCACTGTTTCAAATACATGGTAATGGTCAGTGTTGGAAATGAGAGGGAACAATGACACTCCTCCTCAAATGTAAAGAACTGATATGGCAGATTTTAGTAAATGCATATGCTTGGCCAGGATTGAACAAACATTGTTCAATAAATTGTATTTTGAAGATTAAATCCCTAAAAAGATAAGCATTTATGCATGTGAATATTTTTATAATTTTATATTTTTATATGGAATTTTTCAAGGCTACTGAATGATTTTGTAAGTAAGCTTATGTATTTTTACCAACATTTATTTAGACATATGGCCCTTTAGGGTTTAGAGTGGTATGCTCAGTCACTTTAAGAGTGGGAGGGTTTAGTGAGATTATGTCGGAGATTAATTAATCACACAACTTGAATGCAGGGTTTTTAAACTGGGTTTTAACATTTTTTTACGTGATGAAGTTCAAATAAAGTAACTTGGACGAAAGTGCCAACTGAGTTTTTACTTTTTTTTTTAATCTGATGAAGTTCAAATAAAGTAACTTGGATGAAATTGCTAATCAATATATTAACATTTTCAACTATTTAAATACTTTGTTCTTCCTCAACCCACATGGCTACTTGTGTCCTTACTAGTTTTTGTTTATCTTGGTTTATTGAAATGGACCTGAGCCTTTCATTCTTCATGTTTAGCATAAAGGAAAGCAGCCAAAAATCTGAATTCACCTAGAAGATTGCACAGTGTAAACACTACCCTCTCTTCTTCCCATGTATCCATGGCGAACATTTATATTTGTGATCGCTAGCTAGTCTGTGAGCATCAACAAATGTAAAGTTATGTACTTTATCTCCACAGCCAATTTTGTTAAGTAATACACTTTTAAATTATCACTTAAGACATAGGAAAACATAATTAACAGAAAAGAAAATAAATCATTTAACATTTGTCCATTTAAATACATTATATGTATATATATATATATATATATATATATATATGTGTGTGCGTGTATATAATCACATCTTTTCTTTGTCTCTCTCATCAGTCCAGCATTGCATAAATTGCTGAATTCTTGCCTTCCCTTAAACCTTACTCCCTCCTCTTCTTTTGAACATTATTCTAGATGTATTGGTCCCAAAAATTTCTTTATTTCTTTGTAATTGTTTCTTCCATTTTCTATTGATCCCTCTTCCAGTTTGTCTCTTTTATAATATTCAGTACTTCACTACAGTTTGTGTAGACTTTGTTTTCTATTCTCCAGTAATTGCTTTTTTGTTAGCCTACAGAATTAAACTTAATAAGGCCTTACTGTGTCTAGATAGTTCAGATCCTATGTCTCAGCTCAAAAGAATCATTTCCTAAGTTACAGCCATTTGCTCACCCAGTATTTCTGACTGAGTACTCTGTAGGGAACTTTTGAAATCTGCCAACTTATTACGTTCCCAAAACATATGTTTCCAGTTATCGCTTTCTTCTTGATCACACCTCCAACATTTGCTATATACCTGAGGAATAATTATTTGAAGTCTGCTTTGGATATAAAAATACCTTTGCAAACACTTCCAAGCAAATATCGTAAACCTTCTGGACTTTGTTGCATACTTAGGAGCCATACATATGTCTTCCCATTGTTCTGTTGTAGTCTCTCTTCCCAATCTTTTCTAACCTCTTCTGATTGATTCTTGTAGTTATCATGTAATATTTTATATGGCCTACCAATTATCCCTTTTTAAAAGCTGTACCTGTTCTAGATTCAACTAAAAACTCTACCAAAACAGATCTTTCACTTAAAATTGCCATATACCTTTTTCATTGATTGTACTCTAGTATAAATCCCTGATATGGAAGGCAGTCTCTAGCCTGAAATACAGATTTTTTTTTTGGCCTCATCCCACACTATTACCTTTCCTAGTTATTTTTTCCCAAAGTTTTGGTTCCTTTGCCAAGTTTCTCCAGTAAATCTCAGTCCCCTCTTGCCTATTTTTGCACCCCTACTTGCAGTCATCCCTATAGGCAAAAGTCTCCTTTATCCATTCTCATGTTGGCTTAGTTCTTAGAATACTTTGGAGATACTTTATGAATATAATATTCTGTATACTTCATAGGTGTGTACTAGGCTAATGGCCCTGGAGCCTTTACATGCCTAGCCCATAGGATTACCCTAGCATCATGCCACCTGACCTTAGTTCCCAGTGCCTCTGTCGAGTAAAGCCACTGGAGTGTTCCCTGGGGTGAATTTTCCATTTCCCATCCACTCATCAAGATTTCTGTTGAAGAGGGCCAGTGTGGTGTTCTGCTTGACATGTATGGGAAGTCGATTCCATAGCATGGGCAGTCTCTGGGTTATGAGCTTATGAGCCTGTCTCTTCTGTTGATTGTGGTAATGAGGTTGAGATCTCTGGAGCGTGTGGTACAGAGGAATTTCTTTAGATGTAGCATTTCTAACAGAGCTGGGTCAGACTTGCAGAGATCACTTCTTAGTAGGTGATATGAGACAGAGGAGTTTTTTCAGTCTGTCCATATAGGACAAATGTTTAAGGCCTAGGATCCTCTTTGTGAGGTACTTTTGTGGCCTCTCCAGTTGTTGTAGGTGTTTAGTGAGGTACATGCCAAATGGGACATTGTACTCGATGATTGGCCTAATGAGGGAAGAGTAGAGGAAGACTATGACCTCTTTCTTCCTGGATGCAAAACCCTTAGTAATGAGATGTGCCACATAGAAGGACTTTCTGACCACAGTGGCAATTTGGTGGTCAAAAGAGAGGTTGCTGTCAACCTGTGTTCCCAGATCTTTTATAACGCCTTATGTGTTCAGTGGACTACCATTGATGTGGTAATTCATGGGAACAAGGTTTTTCCCAAAGGGGATGATACATTTTTTTGGCATTGAGCTTAAGGCCATGGTTCTGACAGCAGTCATTGATCTCAGTGAGGCCTTTCTATAGGATGTCAACATCACTTGGGGTATTAATAATAGCTCCCAACTTGCAGTAGTCTGTGAACTTTGTCAGCCAGAGTCCCTTTGTGTTGGCCTGAACTTCAGAGAAGTAGATAAACAGGAGAGGACCCAGGACCGAAAACTGTGGGACTCGATTCATGACTGGTCGGCAGTCTGACTTGGAGCCAGCTACTTTCACACTGTGAGTTCTACCTGTGACCCAGTTTTATAGCATTTTGCTGATATCAGCAAGATAGTGCCCAGATCCATCCATCCAAAACCCCTTTATCCAATTTTTGCACATGGGGTTGGGGTGTCAGTTCAACAGTGACAATTATCTAGAGCCAAGGTTTACACCAGGTGGCTAGCCCTGCCACAGTAGGTCTTCCACACCACACATGTGTATGCACATCCACACCTATGACTACTTTAGAGTAACCAGTACTCCCACTGCATGTCTTTGGAATGTGGGAGGAAAAAACAGACACCTCTTCCTCTGATATTAATCAGGAAGTACTCGGTTCTTACATAAAATGTAACCATTTATTTCCATAAAAACACAACAAACCATAAGCAGTTAAGCACTTTCATCCTATCTCAGGACTTTTTCAAAACTGCTCACCTTGGTGATGCAAAAAATAATATATGCTGTTCCACCCATTCACAAATCTAATGTATTCAAATATATCCTGAACCAACCAATAATAAAATAATAATAATAAAATCCAAAATGTCATAGTAACCATACATCAACTTGTGTAAAAGCTGTTATAATCTAAACAACATCTAGTCAATAAATTTTTGTTTATAATAGGAACAGCAGAGCAGTCATCACTGATGCCTGGAAAGGTGTGTGCATCCATATTAACTGCTAAATAAGCTCTTGTTTAATTGTTCCTTCCATGGTCCACCCTGTTCTAAAACTTCAATTTTTTTCTAAAATAAAAAACACAAACTTTTACAAATGCTTGCATTCCTTAGAATGTTTATATGACCACACTGTTAAGGTTACTGCTCTCAATATCAAGACAGTGCTTGTAGATACATTTCTTTAATTGGCATTCAGTCTTGCCTACATAGAATGCATCACAAGAGATGCATTGACTTAAACAACTGCCTTGGTATTGCAATCAAACTTACCATGGCAAATTAAACATCTGTGGTAATTCTTAACAAAGGTGCTCTTAGTATCTAGTATGTAGTGACATTGTTTGCACATACTACATTTATTCATTTTAGATTAAGTAATGTCAACTGATCTAGGCAAAGACTCTAAACTTTGTTTAATTTTGGCTCATCTTTTAAAAATACTTTTAGGTTCAAAACACAGTTTTACTAAAAATACTCTGAGAAACTTATTTTCCAGTTCTTTAGTAGTATTTTTCATTAGCTTCATTTGTAAATGTACAAATAAATGCTCTACTAATGTTAACAACAGTGTTCTTTTTATCTGAGTGATTGGACTTGTCTAAAGGAATAGGCTTTTAGTTGAAGCTTCTCTTAGGACAAACAAGTTCTCTGCATTAGTGTATAACTTTTCTTGGGAAACCCCTTGCCAAAAATATCTGTTCCAATTTCTGAATTTCTTTCTCAAATAAGTCATTGTCTAAGATCATTTTCAATATTTTGATCATCTGCCATTTAACAATAGCTGCCTTCTGAAAAAATGGATGACTGTTGGATCAATGCAAATGACTGTTAGAAAATGTATGTTTTCTATAAATCATTGACTGAAATGCTCCCAAAAACTTGTCTTTATACAGTTTGTCACCTAAAAAATGAATGCTTTCCTTAGAAAATCCATAAGAAAATTTCAGAAAACTGGTACAACAATTTAAGGCTTTAAAAACTCATCTAAAGTTGACCAATCACCTGCCCGTAATAAAAAAAATATCATCTTGGTATTTTGCATACATTTTAATGTGTGAACAAAATTCACTATTGAATACATACAAAGACTCCAACTCTGTCAGTATTAAATGGGCATATAATGAAGCTATATCTACACCCTTTGCTTCACCTGAGTTTTGCTTAAAATATGCCCCTTTAGAGAACATAAAATTATTCTTTAGAACAATGTCCATAAACATTTCAATAATGGTAACATCATTGCTATCTAACCAAGGACATTTAATAGCTGCTTGTATAAACCACTTCCTTCCTTCTTCATGGGGAATAAAAATATATAAACTCTTGATATCCACTGTAAGAAAATAACTGTCTTCAATTTACTCAGGCTCCCTGACTAGATGCAAAAAATGCCACGAGTCTTTCAAAAGAGGAAAAGAGGAAGAAAAATGTCCAGAGCCCCTTTTGATTTCCTGTCCAGAAAGACAGCTAATGGCTCAGTAATAGACCTCTTGCTGACACTGTTGGTCTAAAAGTGGGGGGGGGGGTCTTGCAATCAGTATTAACTTTGGATATACCAAAGATCGCTGAAACTTTGGGAGAATAAACATTTAAAAATTGAAAGTCTTATTATTATTCTTGTTTTGTAACAACAACTCTAAAAGATACCTTATATTAGTGTACACAATGTGTAGAACATTCAGAGAAGTTTTCTCATAATTTAGTGTCATTCACCAAAGCAAACATCTTGGTGGAATAGTCTATATTGTTCATTGTTACCAACCCTCCACCTTTGACTGGTTTCATGAACCTTAAAGATTTGTCATAAGCTAGATTACATAGTTGTGATAAAACATAAACTCCGGACTCTGCACGACTTATAATAAAACAAAGAATTTATTAGTGGTGAGCGCTTTCGCGTACTCCTGTACGCTTCATCAGACCATAAAACAATGCTATGAAACAAGCTGTTATATACTCAGGCTTTTCCTATAATTAATTAATTAAGGTAATCAATTTAAATCAATTATTTAAATAAGACTAATTAGACTTTAAAAACCTTGGTTAGAGCAGTTCACTTAGAACATTGTATAAACTTGATTCTGAAGAGTTCATTGTTACAAAGTTACTTAAACATCAAAATAATTTCTAGTCATAGGCTATATAAACTATCCAGCTCTCCTCTGGCTTGGAAAGACGTTGAAGACATGTAAATATGATAAATACATATCATTTTCTAAAAGCTTCAACTATGAATCATTTGTTGAATTTATGAAAGAAAGGGAAAAGGAAGAAGGAAAGGAGGGGGGGAGGGGGGGGGGGAGTAGGAACCTGGGGAAAGAACAAACTTCCTAATCTAGATTTATAACACTATATAAAAATATAAAAATATAAACATCTAAAAGTGTAAATACATAGACTAAGTATTAATATGAATATATATATAAATATAAATACAATAATAGCCAATTCATTGGAAAACATGTAACAATAGTTTAAATGTTTTCAGGAGCATTTCAGAATCTAGTCTGCTCTAAAAATTCCGTATATACAATTGTTAAAAACCCTTCTAAAATACATTTCTTATACTTTAATACACTCTATCACTATAAGACTTTAAAGTTCTGAAACAACCGAGGAGATGAAAATATATGTGAACTAGCAGGATATTTATTTGAATGAAAGACACTAACAATTGTACCTTTTCTAACAAATGCAATACCAATATTTAGACCTTACACTGGGTGGAATGAAACTGAAATATGTAAGCTAAACTGCATTATTTTAAACTAACTATATGAGTCTCTAGGGCATACTACCTTCGTGCATTAAGGTGGGGTTTAATAGAGACATAGAGGTTCAGGCCTGGAAAATGATGCCCTCTTAATCTGAAAATCCATTTCAGTTCTTTAAGTTCCAATAAGCTGATGTAATCTCCTCCTCTGAAACTAGGTTCAACTATTTCTAATACTCTAAAAACAAAAGAATGTCCCGGGCAGTTCAATACATGCTTCGCTAAGGCATTTAGCTCATTCTGTTTTTTAATGTCATAGGTGTGATTATACACCCTGTTTTTAAGTTTTCGTTTAGTCAGGCCGACATAAAAAGCTGGACATTTTGTACAAGTCGCCAAATAAATCAGACCTGAACTCTCACAAGTTGCTGAAAATCTTGGTTTAAAGACATAGTTGATTTCTGGGTGTATAAAGATTTGGTCATTTGTAATGTATTTGCAGTAACTGCATCTATGACAAGGGTAAGTGCCTGCATTCTCTGTAAGAACTTGCTCCTTTCTACCAGATCTGTCACATAACATTCTCTTAAGATTTTGATTACTCCTATAGACAAAATGGGGGGTTGCACCTACCAATTGTTGTGTAAAAGGGTCAGAAATTAGCACCTTCCAGTTATTATTAATAATTCTCCTAATGTTCATACTGTCATTTGTGTATGTAGTCATGAAACTCAACGTTTTTCTTTGACTAGTTGGATTCATATACTTAGCATGACAGGTGGACTTATTGACTGAAGGTAGAATTATACTTTTCTCTTCTTCTAGGACCTGAGTTCTAATATTTTTCACCATTGTTTCGTTGTACTTTCTATCACCAAAGATTTTTTCTAGTGTGTCTGCTTCACGGACTAAATCCTCTCTGTTTTTACATATCTTGGATATTCTAAGGAATTGGCTCTTAACTATCCCTTTAAAAACATGCCGAGGGTGCATGCTGTCATAACACAAAATGGAGTTTCTCCAGCAAGCTTTCCTGAATAGGGTTGAACTTAGCCTACCATTAATAATACTGAGGCTTACATCCAGAAAATTTACTGCCTCATATGACATGTGGGCTGAGAATTTCAAATCGTTGTTGTGGACTCCAAATATTTTTGAATTCTAAAATTCCTCTTTAGAACCCTCCCAAATCAATAAAATATCGTCCACAAAACGGTAGTAAGCCAAGATTTTTTTGTAACATGGATGAGTGAAAATGAATTCCCTTTCCCACTTATGCATCACTAAGTTGGCATAAGTGTTAAGCATTGGGGTGCCCATGGCTACCCTGATATCTGCAAAAGTCGTTCCTCAAAACAAAATACATTGTTATAGAGAACTAAATCTAATAACTGACAAAGGAGAATGATATCATTATTCTTGAGATGTGTGTGTGAGGATAGGAATTCTCTCACTGCCTGGATTCCTTCTATGTTAGGTATGGAAGTAAAGAGGCTAGTTACATCTAAAGTAACTAATAAATGTTGTCCTTTGATCAAATCTTTATCTAAGGATTCTAGGGACTCCAAAAGATGATAAGTGTCCTTTAAAATATTTGGAATTACATTGACTATCGGTCTTAAAGTTTTCTCTAAATATACTGACATCTTTTCAGTTAGCCATCCTTCGCTGGCTACTATCGGTCTAATGGGGGGGGGTATCACTTCTTTATGCATTTTTGGCAGGCCTTTAATGGCCGGTAAAAAAGGTTTTTCGACATTAAAGTAATCATACAGTTCTTCTGTTACCTGGCCACACATAAGGAGATCATATATATCATCCCTGACTCTGGCTAAGATTTTAGATAGCTCAAGGTTGTTTATCTCTTTATAAGTGGTCTGGTCACTAAGCATATTGTACATTTGAAAATTTCAAAAAACTGGTACAACAATTTAAGGCTTTAAAAACTCATCTAAAGTTGACCAATCACCTGCCCGTAATAAAAAAAATATCATCTTGGTATTTTGCATACATTTTAATGTGTGAACAAAATTCACTATTGAATACATACAAAGACTCCAACTCTGTCAGTATTAAATGGGCACATAATGAAGCTATATCTTACACCCTTTGCTTCACCTGAGTTTTGCTTAAAATATGCCCCTTCAGAGAACATAAAATTATTCTTTAGAACAATGTCCTAAACATTTCAATAATGGTCACCTCATTGCTATCTAACCAAGGACATTTAATAGCTGCTTGTATAAACCACTTCATTCCTTCTTCATGGGGAATAAAAATATATAAACTCTTGATATCCGCTGTAAGAAAATAACTGTCTTCAATTTACTCAGGCTCCCTGACTAGATGCAAAAAATGCCATGAGTCTTTCAAAAGAGGTAGAAAAATGTCCAAAGCCCCTTTTGATTTCCTGTCCAGAAAGACAGATAATGGCTCAGTAATAGACCTCTTTCTGACACTATTGGTCTAAAAGGGGGGGGGGGTGTCTTGCAATCAGTATTAACTTTGAATATACCAAAGATCACTGAAACTTTGGGAGAATAAACATTTAAAAATTGGAAGTCTTATAAGTATTCTTGTTTTGTAACAACAACTCTAAAAGATACCTTATATTAGTGTACACAGTGTGTAGAACATTCAGAGAAGTTTTCTCATAATTTAGTGTCATTCACCAAAGCAAACATCTTGGTGGAATAGTCTATATTGTTCATTGTTACCAACCCTCCACCTTTGACTGGTTTCATGAACCTTAAAGATTTGTCATAAGCTAGATTACATAGTTCCAATATTTTATTTGTAGTTAAGTTTCTACATTCCAATATTTCATTTGTAGTTAAGTTTCTACATTTATTAAGAGAACAGACATTATTCTCAAACTCCTGTGAAACTGCTGGAAGTGTGGAGCTAAAATAATTTGCGGTGTTAAATTTGTTTAACTGAATGTTATCTCCAAAAAAGAAGAAATAAATTAAGCTTTCTGACAATACTAAATGATTGCTGATTAAGTTAAATTATTGCATAATTCTATCTTCAATAAAATTTCTTTGTTGTGATCAATAAGAATGGCCACAATCTCCAGTCCCATTCTATTAAGTTAATCAATGAGTCTCCGATAGGCAATGTAAGTATCAGACACACCATTCGGAAACTTCCAAACTCTGAGTTCCTTAGGGACTCTTGTTTCTCAAACATCAAATTATTGTCTAAAGCCAAAGTATTGTATTTGAACAATACCTTTTCAAACAAATGAAGTTGTTGTGTAACAGTTTTGTTAACTGGGGTCACATTGTATTGCCCAAAACTAGGCAAATTGTGTAACCACTGTTGAAAATCAGCACACTCTCTGGTTTGATGAGAAGAAGACTGCTGTTAATTATTACTAACAGTACCTGAAAAAGGATCATTGTCAATACAATTCATTTCAACATTCCTGAAATATGCTCTTTCTTCTAATTGTGATGGTGGAACATAGGCACTCAGCTGGTGAATAAGTAACGTAAGATTACCAGGAAGCTAAATGCCTCCAGTCCCACTGAACAGACAATAGGCAAGAGGGGGCTGGAATTTATTGGGTAAAACTGATGAAAGAACCAAGGTATTGGGAGAAAATAATTAGAGAGGGAAATGTAATAGAATAGGGAAAGGTAATAGATTGGGAAGACGTCAAGAATTTATTTGGACTGCAGGCAAAGAGATTGCCTTCCTTATCAATGATTGATATCAGAGTAGAGGGAAAGAGAAAGAAACAGGATCCTAAGCAAAAGGCCAACACTGTTAAGAGTTTTTAGAAGAATCGAGAAGAGAAGCAGCTGTTAAGAAGGAATAATTAGTAGAGCATACAAAATATTGCATGATAACTATAAGAATCAATCAGAGGAGGTTCGAAAGGATTGGGAAGAGAGATTGGATAAACAATTTACAAAGATACAATGGGGAGATATATGTGTGTCTACAAAATGGTCATCAAAGTCTAGAAGATTTAGAATTTTTTCTTGGAATTGTTTACATAGACTCCAAGTAGACTGCAAAGATTTTTTTCCTAGGGTTAACAGTAAATGGAAGTGTGATGCGGAAGAAAGAGGTAATTGGAGCATATTTTCTGGAAGTGTAATGAGTTGGCAGACTTTAAAGATTCCCTACAAACTACTCTGTCAGAGATACTGGTTGAGCAAATTGGTGTAACTAAGGAAATGATTTTTTTGATCTATTATACAGAATCGGAATTGCTAGATGTAGTAAGGCCTTGCTGAGTCTAATTGTAGTGACTGCCAAAAAAAAGCAGTTTACTAGAAAAGGGAAGTCAAAATCTAAACTAACTGTACTATAAGTGTTGAATATAGTAACAGTGATAAAACAACCGGAATTTGGATCTTCAGAATAGGGTAGAAGCAAATTGCATAGAAAAAAATGGGAATTGTGGGAAAATGCATGCAGAGAAAGAATGAGGTTTAAAAGAAGGCAGGATTTGAATGAGCTATCTCATGTTTGACTGACTATTGGATAGATTATATGTGATGTATAATGTTTTCAACTAAAATTATGTCAATTTTTTTGTTTTCATTTATATAAATGGATGATTGTTTATGTCATACATAATAATTTAATAAAAATGTTTCTTGTTTGAAGAAAAAAAAATACAAAAAATGTTACCTATTCCTATGTCATGCAGGCTTAGACAAATTAATTTGTGGACAACATGAGGTAGTAAGATGAAAAAAGATGGTGGAACCTGTGGCAAAACATCATGTAAAGGAAAAGGAGAAAGGTACTGGGAAGTTTTGGGAAAATAATTTGCATCAAAGGGATCATCCAGTGAGAAGAATGTTTGTCATACAGGCTTAACCCATTCTCTATAATGCAGGCCTTTTAGGTTTGTAACTTCCAAAGGGTGTAGCCTGAGCCTTTTGAAAAAACAAAAAAAAATTAAGTTAGTGTCACAACTCAAATATATGTTTGTATCTCTAGACCCATACATATTACTAAAAAAATGTAAACGGCAAACTAATCTATATAAAGTAATATTCGCAGTCACTGCATTCATTAAGTCACTGGTCTTAGTGGATTTTATAAGCCACAATAAATACAGGAAATGTTAGTTGTTATGAAGTTGTATAAACAGAGGAAATGTTAGTTGTTATGAAGTTGTATAAACAGATTACAGTATCTCAGTGACTATTCAAAATGCACTCACAGTGTCAATTTTATCTGACTGTGAGCTTTCATGCGAGGCTGAGACATTCTTTCTGTGTCAGTTGATTGTTGAGATATTTAGAGAAGTCTGTGAAAACTATTACAATACAAATAAGTAGTAAATAAGTTTTAGTATCTCATTGGCTGCATTAGACAGATCAAATATCAGTACTTGTATTCACCATAATGTAAGCTTTAAGATGAAATCTAACAGTTTTTATGGAGAATGATTTTGGAATTATTACTGTATATATGAACAGGTAAGATTTGATGCTTAGAGGTATCACAAGAATGATCCTAGAGAAATGTTTGGATGAGTCATTAGACTTTAATGAGTTAATACATTAGAAGGTAGAATTTTGCTTCGGTAGTACAAAATATAAACCACAGTCAAAAAAAGCAACTGTATAAACCTATGTATTCTTTTGTAGCTTGTCAAAATGTTTTTGTCCTACTTAGAAGAATGTTAGGCTACACTGACAGTGGCCAGAGAGGTACATTTTCTTCACTGTTTTGGAATACACCCTGTCTGGTAGATGTTATCAAATAAGGTGTAGACAAATCCAAGTCAAAACATATTGGTAAATTACTGTTAGTTTATGAATGAAACATGGCTGCATCGCAGTCATTATAAGTTGCTCCAAATTCAGTATTGGTGCTTTTATGCTGTTATATACCACATAATATATATTAACTAGTATAGCTCACAGCAAAAATTCTAGAAGTAAACAAAAACTGGAAAAACATTTATGCACTGCAACTCTGACCTAATAAACTCTAACAATCCCCAACACTTCTCTGTACCTCTATTGTTTATTTAGTCTTTGGGTCAATCACTTAGAATGTACACCTAGAAATTTAAGCAGTACCCAAGTTATAGGCTTATTAATTCCTTAAAGTTGTTTCCTAAAGACAGATAATGCTTGTTTAGGAACTGTGGCCTACATTTTTCATTAGTAGGTACTTTTCTGTTAAATCTTCCGAGTCTAGGAAGCCTGGTGTGGGATAATATCTATTAGACTGCTTTTAATCTCCTAACTATTTTGACTCATTTTACAGCATTATCAAGTTCCTTACCATGCTGCTTTTAATGTCTAGGTTGACTTTTGAAATGTTATCCTCTATATTGACTTGTTTTGAAATGTTATCAAGTTCTGTTATATATCTGAAGCTGTGCCATAATGTTGTTATTCCAAAGACAGTGTGTTGTATTTCTAGTATTGTGATTATCTTTCCCTTTTTTATTTATTTATTTTATTTTACATTTGTTAACCGGGGGTGTCTGACTGAGCCGAAAAGGCCCTTTTTCAGCAGAGGCCCGGGGAGAAAAGCTCCACAAAGAAAAATTACAGACACATTTAGTTATTTAGACATGATCAGTATACACACAAATTACAAGAGACATGTTCTCACAGTGGTATGCGGCACAAACAGTTACAGTGGAGAGAACAATCAAAAAAATATTAATTTTAAAAATAAAGGTAAGTAATAGATTTGTGGTGTATGGCTGAACTTTGGAATGTAGGTAGAATACATACATAGTACACAGGTACAGTACATACATTGTAGATTAGCCAGTGTTTGTGAGTAAGATTGAAAAACTATTATCAATTGCTCTAGATTTAGTATGTATATGTTATCCTCTTTCACTAGCCTGGGGAGCAATCATGGCACTGCCAACTTTACTTGAGATGTTGCCTGATGAGGTCTTTAAAGGAGGCTTTGGATGATGTATTTTGAATGCTAGTAGGGGCAGAGTTCCATTTTTTAGCCACCGAACTACTATATAGTGCATCTCCAAAGCTATTGTAGCTGTTGTTGGTGACTTCTAGTAGTAGTTTGCTTGATGATCTAAGAGGCCTTTTGGCTGAGTGATGTTGTACTAGGTTTTTGAGGGCAGGACACTTATTGGGGAGGTAATAGAATGACAGAGGCAGAGCTGATTGTAGGTTAGGAGGTTGGGCAGTTCAAGCCAGTGGAGCTGTCTCAAAGCAGTACAGTGATGAGTTCTATATGAGCAATTTGCAGCAAAGCGGGCAATTCTGTTATAGCAAGCTTCCATTTTGCTTAGTTCAGTTTTGTTGAGATTAGTCAGAATGGGAGATGCATAGAGTAGGGTGGATAGAAGTTGGGAGTGAGCAATGGCTGATCTTGTGTTGTTGGTAAGAAATGGTTTGATACGGTAGAGTGACCCCAGTTTGGCATGTACTTTTTTAATAGTTAAGTTCAGATGACTATCACATTTTAGGTGGGAGTCCATGGTTATTCCCAATAGCTTAGCCTGTGCCACTGGAGCAATTGGAGTAGCATTTGTGGAGTAGATAGTGAACTGACTGTTAGTGTTTTTGTTAGAACTGGTTATAATCATAAGCTGAGTTTTCTTTGGATTGAGGATAAGTTGGGCTTTGGTAAGGTAGTTTTCAACATCAGAGAATGCTAGTTGAGTTGTTTGTAGGAGGGTGGGAATGTTTTGTGCAGCACAGATTAAGGTAGTGTCATCTGCATACTGAATTATAGATGCATGCTGTGTGGAGGTGTGGAGGTCATTTGTGAAGACTGTGAATAGTAGTGGTCCAAAGATAGAACCCTGTGGGACTCCTATAGTTATGGGCAGCTGAGGAGAGAGAGAATGTTCCCATTTCACAGCTTGGTACCTGTCAGTTAAGTAGCTTTGGAACCAGGTAAGAGTGGAATTAGATAGATGATATTGGTTTAGTTTGTTTAGCAGGATTTGGTGTGAGACTGAGAGTGTTTATAATGAAGTCATGCCTATAATGGACAGAAATAATTCAGTCTACCCACTTCCAAAAATAAATGAAAGATAGTCCAATTTTGTATTACTTTTGAGACTAATTATTTTAAACTGTCTAGACTGTATGCCTTCATTTCAACTTTTCTGTCTAACCCACTGGTTCTATAGAGCATGAAGGAAGTGACCAATGGAAAATGTCTCTGAAGGACGGCATGGGCCAACATCCAATTTTCTGCCGTGTGGAACTCACAGATAAGGGTCTTGAATTAAATCTTCTCCCAAGTGTGCAATTATAAACTATTGTGTTAACTAGAAGCAGAGGTTGGCCTTCATTCACATAGTCTTCAGTTCTCAATAAAAAGGTTCCGTAAGAGTTAGAGAATGAGCCAAAAATTTTAGTCATATCACTGACTTTGGAAGGAAAAAAATGTCAATCACAGTCTCCCTTCTCCAATCAGAACTAGGAGCTACCTCCAAAACAACTTCAGAGAAACTGGAAAAAGATGCTTAAAGACAAACTGATGTTTCCAAGACTTCATCCCTGATTATGTCTCTAGATAATCTTGACTTGATTAGAATTCTGGGTGCTAGAAGCCTTGGCTACAGTCCAGGATTCCAACAATTCTGTTTTATTTTTCCGCAGGTCTTTCAACTTGGACTCGGGAAGCAATCTCACCAAGAGATGTGCAAGCGTATATCAGCTGTTAATCACAGGTGTGCATAAATACATACATTGGGAACAATGCTGTACCCAATGTGCTGAGATTTCCAGCAAAAGTGGAGTTAGGGGGAATGGTGGTTTTAGAAGCATAGCAAAAATGAAACTGTTGTCTAATTATTCATAATTGGCTAAGCACTATAGAGTCAAAAGATTCTTGAGTAACTGCAGTAACTTAGGCAGCATTTTTACATGGATAGCATGCAAGCATTTTATGTAATGATTCTTTGTAAAACCAGGAAATGCAAGCATTTTTCTAAAGACAGCCTACTGTGACATAGCTACATTACTGGGAAATGGTTTTGTTGGTCCTTATTAAAAAGGAGTGCCTGAAGTGGAGTTATCATGTTGTCTTCTCATAACAAATCAAGTAAAATCATGCTATATTAGCTAAAGAGAATTTTTCATTCCATTCCACACAGATTGGACATACTAAAGCTGTTAGGATAATGATCCTTGATCACTGTCAGCAGGAACTGCTGCTTCTCACATTTCTTGATGCAAAAAGATGTGTGTTGTACATTCACTAGAAATTGTAGATTGCCAGGTATTGCATAGGTATCCTGTGCAAGCATGACTTGTAGTTGCAGTTAGAACAGCTGGCATTAAAATACAGATACAAATAATATGTTTGTGATATGCTCATGGACAACAACATTCCACCTCTAAAGATGCAAGTGTCAGAACAACTTATATATCTAACTAACCAACAGACAGTTCATAGGTGACTTCTAGGCTAATGACCCAGGGGGCCTTTTTAAGCCTAACCATGTGTCATAGAGATAAAAACCCAAACCCTTTACTTTGTATATCTAAGTTATACAACTTAACAACTATGCCAACCTCAATCCCATCCTTGTTTACATTTGCTATACTGACTGAGTTATAAGAAAAATGCCTCCCCCACCAAGAAAAGCTACACTGATCTTAATTGTGTCAACTGATGTTTTCTGAAGATAGGATTCTGATATTTAATATTCTGTTTCAAATACTAAACCATGTTTTCTTATACATGTCACGATGCATCTGTTAAATACCAAAGTTTACATCAGATATTCTTGTCAGCAAAAACATTTAATTGAGACATATATTTATCAAAGTTCAAATCTTATTACTCAGACATGTACAGATATGATGGTATAATATACCTTGTGTTAAAATTTGATTTAATCCATCTGGTAAGGTGCAAACCATAATTTTGTGCATATCCTCTGCTTTAATGATTATTTGCTTGATTGTACAATATAACTCCATATTTATGCTTTTATTCATTCAAGCAAAATATGTATTAGACATTGTGTTTTCTAATTTCCCATGCCACATGGTCATTTACCATTAAATAATATACACATAATTCTTTAATAAATGAAACCTAAGTTATCATATCTTGCATACCACTGAGTAACTTCTTATTTCTTAACTATCGTTGTAAAGTCTGTTTTTTTTATATATACACACACACTGTACATTGTGTGGACACCATATCTTGTAATGTAGTTCTATACAGTTAATTTCGATCTAAACGTAATATATTATACTATTTAAAATAGTGATGAATTCTAATAAAATTGTTTTGTTTTTTGAATTTGGTAATGTTATCACAATCACTGATACCATATTTTCAAGAGAAGAAAGATACCAGCAACAAATACTAATAACAAATGATTCAATCCCCTAATCAGATCAGTATCACTGTAAAATAAAAATATGATCACTAAAAGCATTCAGTTTTTCTTAAGTGGACATCTCTTTGGATGCAGAGGCATAAAATGCCATTCATGTGAAACCTAACCATCTATGATACACTAGTCTCACTACTTCTTATCTCAGACTCAATTACTTATAGTAGAAAAGTAACTCTGAAATTCTTATGTTTAAATCTACATGCAACTAGGCCTAAGCTATGACTAAACCATTTGAGTCAGATTGTCATTTCCTTGGCAACACACCCATTCCCTTTTTTTGTAATTTCTTGTAATTTCAGGAGAAAAATGTTCGTGTAAAAATGTACAAATATGTTGATATACATTGCATACAATTTCTGTAGGAAGATGTGGAAAATAGTCTAGTTATAATTACAAGTTGTAGTTCCTCAGCAAATGTAGCATGAATTAGCGGTGCACAGTGGTTAAACCCTTTCAAAGAATGAAGGTTTTCACACAGTTGTCCATAAATTCCTTGACGTTGAAATTCTTGGTGAAACCTAGTTAATATGTTTCTTGCAAACTGTGGAATGAATGAATGAATATTTTTTCCACATTAATCTTTTGAAATTGATACTACCTTTTATTGTTTGAATATTATCATACAGTACAATATACCCAGTTCTTTATGTCAGACTAGCAATAGCTAGTTAGCCAGGAGTCAAACCTAGAATCTTTTGATTAGCATAAACTTGATCTTTTATGTAGAAAAACTGCTTCTTGTCACTTTTCTTGATGCATCTGAATTTGCACTGTATATTTAATACAAGCTGAAGAATACTTGGTATTGCATGGTTACCCTGTGTCAGCCTGAGTTGTAGTTGCAGTTAGAAAAGCACACATTAAAATACAGATGCTCATTGTCAACAGTAACCCCTCCAGAGAATGGCAGACAAAATCCTCATGTGTCTCCTCCTGAATGGCTGAGAGGAACAAATGGGATACAGTGGGTGCGAGAGCAGCCTATGAAGTACATTGCATTGCTTGACAGTCTAGAAAATGTTACATATCTGTTATAGGTAACATTGAGCAGGTTTGTCGTAGTGGAAAAATTTAAGTAAAGGGCTATGAAATAAAAGCTAGCTACAAGGAAGCAGTTATGAAACTGAAGTCTGCTAGCTCTTTTTTATTCTATGCTATTGTATATATCATGTAAACCCAATAAATACAAGGGTCTCTTTCTACAGGCAACCTGGGATTGTACTGTCTGGTTAAGTGAGTTGTTCAAAGTCATAGAATAAGCAAATTGAGATCAAAGGATCCAAATACAAGACTGCTGGATGAAGATTATTAGTAGCTCTGAGCATTAATTTTGTGTGTTATATTGCTAGGTTTTCTAGGTAATATGCTGTAAAAGAGAACTGCAAGGCTTTATAGTACTGAGAACATTTGCAAAAGGGAAAAAGATATGTGAATTAAAATACAGCTGCTAACAACTATGTTGTGTTAGAAAACCTGGTTACTAACCCATATATACACTACATGAAACAAATGGAATGTATTTTGGACTACTCCAATACATTTTTGATTGGTTGAGTTTGTTGGAATGTCTGCTGAATATTAAGAGATGTGTTTGTTGGCTGTAATGAAGCTGTAGTGGTTGCTGTTTAATATTAATAAGGAATAGGTGTTAGCTGTAGTGGAAGGCATTTAATACTAGTAAGGGATATTCAGAAACATGAAAATAAGATGAAACATTTTAAAAGTTCAAGTCCTTGCCTGTTAAAGAATGCCAGTAAATCTTGATGTAGTTGAAAGTTTTTAATAAGCCCAGTCGGGTATCTCCACATCCGAATTCCTTTAGGGACATGTTCCCTATTAATATACTCCTGCAAATATCCATTTTCGAGCTGCAGCTTTTTGTATTTAGTAACTAAGTCCTTGAAAGTTCTAAGTTGTTGATCCACAGTTCCATGCACATTAAGAATGCTGCCGTTGCTTTCACTGATGTTAAAGCTTGGTTGAAGTCAGCGGTGATAAACTAACCTAAATCATTGGAGCTGCAGTCTGAAAGAAAAAATTAAGTACCCTGCAGGACATAGACATCTAAACAGAAAGTGAGGTTGGTCAACTGGGAATGCTATGTACACTTAGGAGGGATTATGGAGCATGGAGTTTCAGGAGGAAGTAGGGCTACAAGTACAATAGGGGTGAGAGTGCAAAAAATGTGGTGTAAGTAATATCTGTACTATAATGGAATGGAAAAGTTAAAGTTAGTGACAAAAATACTGAGGATGGAGGTAGGGGATGTAGCTGCAAAATAATCATTAGAAGGTTACAAGGTTAAGAAAGAGAAGGGATATGAAGATGAAGAAAATCACGGGTTGGCAGCAGTGACAGCAGGTACCAGCAAAAGGTCGATAAGACAAAAAATGATGGGAGAGAAGTGATAGATTTATGTTCTCATGTGTTACATTTATTTATAAGTTATTGACCAGGGTAATGAAATGTTCCACATGTGATATATTTCAGATACTGTTGAGTGCAGAACACACTAATTAAAACATTCTTCTCATGGTCAAGTGCTGCTTATTGTGACACTGACAGATTCTCAATGACACTACTACTAGCAATTATTTATCTATATAATGAGAGACTAATAGGCAACAAACTCAATACTGAAAACAATTTAAATCAGTGATTCATTAATCTAAGTGTAGTTGTAACCATTTCAAACAAATAATATATATATATATATATATATATATATATATATAGACACACACGTGCACATGTATATATGGCTACAATCTAAAAAGGTGAATGCTAACATGAGTGAACACTTTTTAGTGGAAAAAAGTGAAAGCTCATGTGAATGAACATTCTGTTCAAAGGAATTTCTGCCTGCAATGTTTTGAATGGGATTGCTCTACAGAAGTGAGTTAATGTGATATTTGACAGATGACCATGTGGCTTTTCTTTTTTTTATTAATAAAAACATTTTTATTAATTTAACATATTTGCAATAATATACACATGAACAAATTCAACATCATATATTGATATACAATGATAGAATACATTGAATTATTAAGGTAATCTTATACAATTAGCACATTGAGTGTCTTGGTACTGTCCCAACCACTAATTATCGTAGTGTGATTTATAGATCTTAGTCTGATCACTTCTTTTTCAGATTTACACAGCATTACTGTTAAATTTAAAAATTATTTGAATGAAAAAACTGGGTTCAATTTCCTTTTTTTTGTAATAACTTTTTCTAGCAACTGCCAAGAGAGCCCAAAATATTATTTTGCTTTTACAGATTCAGGAAGTGGAACATTAATTAGTATTACTGATCAAGTTAAAGAGCTATTATCAGACCATAACCCATTAAAAACCTACTTATCTCTTCCCAATATACATTTAATTTTTCACAATCCATAAAC
Organism: Protopterus annectens; assembly: GCF_019279795.1. NCBI lineage: Eukaryota > Metazoa > Chordata > Ceratodontiformes > Protopteridae > Protopterus > Protopterus annectens. The sequence goes on along the minus strand of NC_056744.1, from coordinate 1,676,990,035 downwards.
ATGTATTCAATCAACTTTTACGTTTTTACTACATCTCCAACAAACCAAAGAAGTCATTTTACTAAACTTATAGATTTTACAGGGAGTAACAAACATTCTGTGTGTATTTCCACATAAAAACTTTTTAATATCTTAAGGAAGTTTGACTAACCAATATAAGTAACAAGGTTTTATTCTTGCCATCTATTGAACCAGTCAATCCATCACTATCTAAAAACTTACAATATTTTGCATCAAAATTATTAAATTTTCTAGGGGATTAGCTTTTCCTTTTTTACAGCAATCAGACCATAATACTAATCCATTCCTTTTTAGTAAATTCATTTTAATATTGTTCTGGGTTTCCTTAAATCTAGAGGTGTGTGCAATAGGAAAGCACAAAAAATTCCATTTTGATATTAAAGAAGTTTTAAAAACACATTTCTTAACTATTTTAAGAATTGATTTCATATATACAGGGACTAGAAAGATTAAAATGAACTTCCTTCTAAGGTAAATTTTGTTAACCAGATGAAAGGATTGTTGCACATTTCTAATTTATCATATTTAATAAACTTATAAGAATTTAGTATAATCTGCTCCTGGAAGTTTTTCCATTTACTAGTGTAAGTTGAGTCTATCCAAAGTATAATTAAGTTAAAATCTGTAGCAACTGAATAAAATTCTACATCTGGGAAGTTAATACCACCATACTCCCATAATCATATATGATTTCTATAAGCAATTGTCAGCTTTTTAGGATACCATAAAAGTTTTTTGTCAGAGATTAAAGCTATTGAAAGCAACATATAATCTTGGGTAATATAATAATTTCAATAAATACTAACCTGTCCTCAAAAGTTAAAAAAAAAAAAATTCCATTTTTAATAAGTAGTAACACTTCCTCAATTTAACTTTTAAAATTATTAATCTTACTCACATCTTGATAGACTTTTATTCCTAAATATTTGATTTATTTTCCTTCCCGATTATATTTATCTTTAAACTTTTTATTTAGTAATTGATTTAACACTAAGGTTTCAGTTTTATTATAATTAAATTTTAGCAGTGATACTTCTCGAAACTTTTCAATTTCTTCATCTATTTATTTGAATAATTTAAATCTCCTGTAGTTAGTAAAATATCATCTGCAAAAAGAATCTCAGAGAATCAATTTTTTTCATTGCTTCTTACACTGTTAACTAAAGGTTTGATAACTAATGCAAATAGTAGAAGGGAAATTGTGCCTTTGTTTAAAGTGAATCCTTGAGAAATGTATGATTTAATTTTAGCATATGCTTTGGATTCTCTATACAGTTTTTTTTAAATATTCCAATAAGCTGTTCTGGAAATGCAAATGCTTCTAAAGTTTTAAACAAGTAGTTCCAGTCTACAATCTCAAAATTTCTCTTCTCTCTCTTGATATCTAAGCTAATTAGGGCCAATTACTTGTTCATTTATTTTTCTAAATCTAAGATCATTCTCATCCTTTTTATATTACTGTACTTTAATCTATTGACTATAAATCCTGTTTCATCTTTACTAATTTATCTACTATATCTCTTAATCTTGTAGCAAAATGGAAGTAAATATTTTAAAGTCTACATTTAATAACAAACTAGGTCTATATCAGGAATCTTATTCTTTCCTTGTTTAAGTATAGGTGAGATTACAAAAATTTTCCATGAGAGAGGATTTATTTTGTCACTCTGAATTATCCTGAAAATGTCACTCAGTAATTTTAAAATATTTAATGGAAGCAGACTATGTAATTTCATACTTAAGCTGTCTAAACCTGGAGCTTTACCGTTTTCCCTTTTTTAAGCTTTTTTAACTTCTATCAGGGTAGCAGGCTTATTTAACAGAAATATTTGATGGTCATTAAGTTTATTACTAACATTTCTCTTTAAATACTTGTCAAATGTGTAATCATCAGTATTATTATTTTATCTTTCGTAAGATCATCATGGATTTTTTAAAATATTAAACATTTCTTCTATGTCTGAAGTAAGCTTATTAATGTCAGGATTTTGGATATTATTGATGTATACCTTTTTGCTTAACATCCTCCTTTTTGTTAACTAATTTATGTAGATCTTTTGAAGTCATTGCATAACTGTTCAATTTTATTTTTTCTAGTGCTATCTCTACTTTATGCATTAAACTTTTTTATATTTTGTCATTATTTTAATGGGTTCAGTATTATCTAATTTCTTTGTTCAAACCTCACTCCCAGTCTTTCATTTTATTACTGTCCCATCTTCCTATTTTGGCTTTAATTTGCATTTTTAAGGAGTCCCATAGTATGACTTTACTAACCTGACCATTATCATTCAAAGATAAAAAAATTCTCGATGTGTTCCTTAAGGTAACTTTTAATTTCTTTTACTTTCATCATGTATATACTGTGATTCTATAAATAATGTGAAATTTCCTTATATCAATTGATATATTAATACTTAGTGCATTATGATCAGATAAAGGACAAGAAATAGTTTTAAAATAAGTCACATCCTATCAGTTGTTGTTTAGGTCTTACATGCATAAGAATAATGAGTGAAGAACAATGACTTATCTTTTACTTTTACTAGTAAAGCAAATAAATTATTATTCCTAATCCATCAATTTAGTGCTTTAGTTGATGCCAGTATTTGTTTTATTCTGTTCATGTGTATCTTCTATACTAGATATGCAGTTAAAATCCCCTCCTTAAAATTAAACTGCTCTTCCGGTGACTGTGTAGTAAGGTTAAGTGATCTTTAGCCACTCTTGCAGCTATTTCAGGGATCCAGTAAATATTAGCCACACTATAGAGTTTGCCATTGTATTTAATTATTACAAATTTATACTTTCCTTTGGGATCATTAATGGATTCCACAACCTTAGGCATTACAGTAGATTTTCTCCAAAGTATAGCATTTGATGTCCTCTTTTTGTAAGAGAAGCAGATGATAAAAGTTCATGACCTAAGTTGTCATTTAACTGAGTCTCTTGCAAGAATATAATGTCTCCTGTCTTTTATTTTAGATATCTTAATGATTTCCTTTTGTTGGCATATTTATCCACCATATTCATTTAATTATATAAAAAACTCTAATGCATTCCTCCAACACTATCTTAAAATTCCACGTTTTTGAATTCTTCCTTTCTACAAACTAAACTACTAAAACTCATAAATAACAAAGACAAGTCTGCAATTATAACTCTATAAATTGCTAATAAGGTTCTATATCATTTAACTGAGCATATTGCTATTTGTCAAAATGAATTAAGCAAAAGTTCAATTAAGCAAATGCTCACTGAAGCAAGTTTTTCCCAGGGCAAGGATGTTGTTGGCCATCATCAGGAATTTGCCCTTTTCTCCACTGTAGGGGACAGTGGAGTTGGTAAGTTCTAAAGAAGTACATTATATTAAATCGAATGAAAGCGCTAAACTACACCTTGGTGTTAGTGGTGTTTTATTAGTCCTGACATCACATTTTTGCTTCTGAAGTTTACTGGTTTTCATGTTGGGGTGGTGGATTTGTTTTCTCTAGTTAAAGGTGATAATTCCTGCACATAACCTGTTGAGTAGACATTCGTTACATTCTTGGTGTATGTGTAATCTAAGACTGAGTCATTACCATCTGTTAGGAAATAAAAACAGAGTAATTCAGTAAAAGTAGTATAACACATATATTACTGAGCCCTTCCTCTCAACCAAATTCTGCACATGACTGACAAAGCCAGAAATATTGTCCAAAATATATGTTTGCTCCAAGCCAGAATTAGTGTATAAGTAATAACATTTATCTCACTAAGCCTTTTCTTCTCACCCAAACATGTTTTGACATATATGTAAATTATCCACTTGGCACTGTCAGATTAGTACCCTATTACTGTGGCATTTTTAGTACCAATTCTATTGGTGTAGATGGCCTGCCTATGACCCAGGAAACTCAGGTTCCATAAGTGGCTTGGGCATCTCCTGTAGCTGTCTCAGAGAAGACAAGTGTGCCTATTCTGGAGAAGAGGGCTGATCCTGGTGGAATGGTGTCATAACCCCCCCCCCCCAGATTAGACAGTGCAAACACAGAAGTGACCTGGTTTGTGCATTTCACTTGCAAATGCAAAAATGCCTTTGAGGTGCAATATGCCCTCATACAGGGAAATCATTGTGACCCTTGCAGTGACATGTATCAAAGTATCTTGCCCAGGGAAGGGGCTTGGTCTGAAACAGGACAAATCAAGTATAACAACATACACCTGCTATGAACATCATGCGCACTCCTCTTTCTTTCCCACTCCTTATATTACATTTAGCAAATTCTTGGTGCAATTGTCAACTCCACCCAGAATCATAAGAACTCCAGCAGGGCCTGGACCAGTTCAGTTCATTGTATGTCTGTTCTGAGCTGTCTTCAAGTGGCAAATAATGAAATACAGTACAGTTACCTTTGGGATATATATAATCTCCTTCTCTTACCACATGGACAATACCCTATCAAAACATGTAATGGTTATCATGAACTTAGGTACCATGTTAACAGAAATTTTTATTTTAATCACTATGCAATGGTCATTGAAAGGAAGCCTTACTCAGATGATCTCTCAAGCCTTTTTGATGATCCTATGGCCATATGTTACTATGAAACTGTAAACCTATCAACATATGATGTTCTAGGAAAACAGAATCATAGGTGCTAGAAAAACAGAATCATAAGTAAGAACATTGCATTCAAGACTAAGGGTGTTAGAATTTCTCTATACTCAACCTTCATCAGACCACTAAGTGTACAACACTCCATTTTGCATGAATCTCACCAGACACCTGCAGCTGCTAGAGAGTCCACATAGGTTTCTCACCAAGAAAATGCAGGGCCTCCAAAACAGGATCTACATGGAAAGACTGAAAGCCCTGTCACTGTACTGTGTATCCTACAGGCTGCTGAGAGGTGAGTTGTGCTTGGTCTGTAAGAACAGTGTCTGACCCTTCCCTAATGGAAATGCTGCACAGCCACAAATCAAATGGAACAAGAATCACTCACTCCAGGGATCTCAACCTAGCATGTGACTTCAACGGAATATGCTGGAGTGAGAGATATGTCTTCCGATATTGTCACATAACATAGCTGGACCTGGGGCCCTTACAAGCCTAGCCAAGAGTTTATCCCTAAAAAGAAATCTCAGTCAGCACCTGTCACCTCCTGTCAGTGAGGGACACAGGTGGAACCCTGGGATGAATTTGTGGTTTCCCATCCACTCATCAAGGTTGAGCTTGAAGATGGTCAGCAAGGTGCTCTGTTTGACATGTATGGGAAGTCTATTCCAGAAACAGGGCAGCCTCTGGAAGACAAACCTGTCTCTCCAGCAGGTTTTGTTAATGTCACATATTAGGTTCAGGTCTTTTGAGCAGGTAGTGCATGAGGAGTTAGACTTACAGATATGGAGCATCTCTATTAGGGCTGGATCCAAAATTGCCTTGTAGGCGAGACACAGATCACCCCCTGAGCAATCTGTATGATGCCGAGTAAAGTGATAGTGATTTGAGCCTGTCTGCATAGGACAGGTGTTGGAGGCCATAGATTCTCTTTGTGAGGTACTTCAGTGGCCTTTCAAGCTGGTGCAAATGTTTGGAGAGATACATCCCAAATGGGGCATTATACTCAATTATTGGTCTAATGAAGGAGGAGTACAGAAAGGTAATAACCTCCTTTTTTCTGGATGTACTCGCTTTACTTATGAGATGAACCAAGTAAAAGGCTTTTCTGACCACTGCTGCTACATGATGGTCGAATGTGAAGTTATCATCAACCTGAGTGCCCAGGTCTCTCACAACAGGTTGTGCGCTTAGGGGGTTGCCGTTGATGTGGTAATCAGTAGGGGTCATGTTTTTGCCGAACTGTATGATGATACATTTTTTTTTGCATTTAGCTTGAGTTCATGACTTTGGCATCAGTCTTTAGTTGCTGTGAGACATTCTTGCAGTATGTTAACATCATTTGGGAAGTCAGTGACAGCACTCAACTTACAGTTGTTGGCAAACTTGGTCAGCCACAAGCCTTTTGTCTTTGTCTGTACCTCTGAGAAATAGATGACAAACAGTAGGTGTCCCAGGACAGATCCCTGGGGAACTCCACTAGTGACAGGTCTGCTATCGGAGGTGGAGGTGCCTATTTTGACATTGAGGGTCCTGTTGTTGAGCCAGTTGGCCACCCACTTGATGAGATAGGGATTTACGCCAAGTTGTGTTAGCTTTTTGATGATGCCTCAGTGGGGGATTGTGTCAAAGTCCTTGGCCAAGTCAAGGTAAGTTGTATATACTGACTTTCCCTCATCTAGGGCCTTGGTGATGGTCTCAAAGAAGTCAACCAGGTTCAACAGGCAAGATCTGCCCTTGACGAATCCAAACTGGGTGGGATCAAGTGCTTGGAGATTGCCTATGTCCTTGTTTATGAGATCCATAATAATATGCTCCATAGCTTTACAGATCAGACTTGTCAAACTAATGGGGTGATAGTTTCCAAGGCCAGTAGTAGCACCACCTTTTTGCAAGGGGATGACAATGGCAGTTCTCCACTCTGCTGGAATGATGCCAGTACTTAGGCTGTGGGTGAATAGAGTGCTCAATGGCAAAGCCAGTTCTTGTGCAGAATACTTCCTGGGATACTATCAGATCCCATGGAAGCTGTGTTTTTTTGCCTTTAATAGGGTCTGTAACACTTGATCTGTGGAGATGTGAGGTGCGGGGCAAGGATCAGGGATGTCAAAAGGGCTTTTGAGGGAACAGGGGGGGTGAAGTTTGCACTGAACCTATTTGCTAGCAGGTTAGCTAAGTCAACAGGATCAGTGTAAGTGATACAGTTAAGTACTAATTCAGAACAAACCTGGGCTTTGCTACGCAGGTTCCTGATGTAACTGAATATGACTTTATGGTTTACCTTTGTTATGAATGCTAGTTCTGATTTATAATTGGCCTTGGAGGTTTTCACTAGTGATCTAATTTGCTTGTTGAGGCAAAGGAGAGGGTTTTTCCAATTTGGAATTTGTTCCCTTTTACCCTTGGACAGCAGTTTCTTCCTTTTGTTGTCTTTATATGAACCTATAAAGGAGGTAATTGTACCAACCTATGAACCTTGTAAAACCTGATTTTAAATTGAGTTGCTGGCTACTGAGACTTGTCTACATATATCAACTAGACACAAGCTGATTTAAGTATATTTTTCTGCACTTATTTAAGATTTGAGTCATTAAATATTGTGTCTTTGATTCAGTAAATATTGTGTCTCTGTCTCTCTGCAGCTATCTGAGCTCACTGAAAGCTGTTAGACTGCTTTGAAATTTCTTTGTTAGTGTTAGTTAGCTTGGGGGTTTCTGCTAGCATTAAAATCTGTGTTGGTTACATTTCTAGTAATCATTTTAAATCGAGTTGCTGGCTACTGAGACTTGTCTGCATATATCAACTGGACACAAGCTGATTTAAGTATATTTTTCTGCACTTATTTAAGATTTGAGTCAGTAAATATTGTGTGTCTTTGATTTAGTAAATATTGTGTTTCTGTCTCTCTGCAGTTAGTTCCCCACCCCCCCTCCCTGTTTCTTGTTGTGGTGTTAATCTTGGTGGCTTTGGCATTGCCCGCCCCTGCTGTAAATCTCTTTTTGCACACTCCTCCTGGACCCATCTCATTTGCTCACTCAACTGAGTACAGTGAGATCATATTTTGATTTTGGATACTCCTACCAGTCCCATCTCCTCTGTGGTGTACAGAGAGAGCACTTGGGAAGGGCATTCCCCTATAGTATCTTAATCTGCTCTGTTTCCTCCATCTCAAAAAAAAATTTGCACTTCATCTGCCTTACTGTATTTGTGTTTCTTCCTACTTTATTACCTTATTTTGCTTTTGCTTCTTCTTAAAAGTACTCAATTGAATTTATTCTGCTGCCTTTATTACTGCTTGTTAGTAGCCTGATTAAATTGTAACTGTTATTCTAAGGCCCTTGGTTTAAGCACTTGGGCTTCAAACCAGTTGTTTTACATTAAGAAGGTTTGTGGTCTGCACTGTTGTGGCAGGACAGGTAGAGTACATCCTTCTAAGTTGGGAACTGCTGATTGAAGGCTCAGTGTCTGTTATTCTAAAAGTGTATTAGTTCTGGGTTAAGGACTTGGGCTTCAGGCCAGTTATTTTACATTAAGAAGGTTTGTGGTCTGCACTCTTGTGGGAGGAGAGGCTAGATTCTGTCCTTCTGAGCTGGGAATTTCTGGTTAAAGGCTTATTGCGCATGCTTACTTGAACTGTTTATTTCTGAAATTGGTACGCCTTATTTGCTGTAGCATAGACTAGATTCAGGCCGGCTGGATCTAGCTTTGTTTGTATAACTTGTGCATTGATCCAGGCCGTCTTTTTTGGAGAATGTTTCTCTGTACCCTAGTGGCAGGACTGTGCAATTACAACTTGTCTGATTAAAGACTGCTGGAATAGGGCTCAGTTTTAAGCTTTTTAACTAGTTAATTGGGTAAAGTGTTGTTTTGATTGTATCTGCTCTATTTTCTGGGGAAAAAAAAAAAAAAAAATATATATATATATATATATATATATATATATATATATATATATATTTATACTTGTTTCCCGCCTTTCTGAACTAGTATAGTCCAGTTTTCAGGTTATTGCTGAATCCAGGGCTGTGTTACAAGTTACTGTGTTGCCATTACTTTACTTGTATAGAAGGACATTTCTCTGTTCACCTGTGAGAGAGGGGAGCTTTGAGCAGCCTATCTGTCCCTGGAGGAGTGGTTTCAGCCCAGAAGTTAGTAGTTTATTGGCCATTTTGGGCTAATTTCTATCTCTTTCACTTCCCTGGTATAAAAACCTCCTCATTTGCACAGTTTTTACGCTTGTATTCCGCTCAGCAAGTGCCTTCTGGGTGTTCTGCAGAGTCTACAGCAGCAGAGAGACAAAAGAGTGACTTTGGAGTGATTAAGTATCACTTTTCTGCTTTTCTTGCTGTCTTAACTAATTCTGCCTAAAATGCCAGTTTTTTTAGTGAATCTGTGATTTAAAAAGTTTGTTATTGTATACAACTCCGCACAGCTCCTCGTGGTGTCTTGCAGAGTGATACAGACAACAGAGAGACCCAAGAGAGACTTTTCCAGATTGAAGTATTTTTTTCTCTTTTTTTTGCTCCGACCGCCTTTTCACGCCTAAAAAGTAAATTTCTAACTGATCTGTGCTTTAAAAAGTTTAAATTGCATTTGCCTTCTGCTTTTTACAGTTTTTGCACTTGTTTTATATCAATTTAAATAATTTTTGTATTGTATAACTGTTGTAGCTACACACTAAAGTACGCTAGCCTGTTTATAGCATTTACAGTGTTTTCTGTGTGTTTTTCTGCTGTTTCCTGAAGTTTCCTGAAAAAAACAAACAAAAAAAAAAAACAAAAACAAATATTCTCTTTTCCCACCTTTGCTGAACTAGATTAGTCCAGATTTCAGGTTTTGCTGAATTCCGGACTGTGGTACAGTTTCCTGTGTTGCCCATATCCTTACTTGGATAGGAGGAGGCTTCTCTGTTCACCAGTGAGAGTAGGGAGCTTTGAGCAGCCTATCTGTCCCTGGAGGAGCAGTCTCAGCCCTGAAACTAGTAGCTTATTGGCCATTTTGGGTCAATTCCTATCTCTTTCAGTTTCCTTGTTTTAAAACTCGCATTTGTGCGGTTTTGCACAATTTTGTGCATAGCGCAGCATCAGGCAGCGCCGCTTTAATGGGTTTAAACTATTCCCGGCTCCACAAAATCTGCTCTTCACTTTTTCCCTTAGAACTGTTCTAAATCTCAAAGCAAGCACTCTATTTTCATTCTAAAGCCCTGCAGTTGCTCGTATAAGTAATCTTATAAGTAAGCACTAATAAACTAAAGCACTACACCCTCTTATACTCCCTTTAAGTACTTGGCTCCCTATTGGTCCTTTTTGATCAGTCAAAAAGTAGTTCCTTATACTATTCTGTCATGTCCAAAAGTCAGTTTCAGGTTTACTCTCCAGTCCAGCTGGTGAATCTGGGAATCTTGAGGCAATGTTACAACTGCCTTATGTACACAGACCACTCTCTCCTCCTCCCAACAAGCTCAAATATATGTGAGAGATGCAACTATATAGCCAAACTGGAGACTGATCTCTCTCAACCCAGTACTGGTGCAGTCAGTCAGGAGGAGAAGGTAACCACACACACCACAAATCCAGTCTCACATAGACCTGTCGCAACAGCAGACCAAACACATAAACACACAAAAACATACTCGGAGGCGCTAATTAAAAATCTGCCCAAGCAGCAGAGACCTCCAAAGCAGACATCCAAGCAACCGCTACCCCACAAAACAATACCCACGTATCACATAGTTCACAAAGTCAGTGTGCCACACAGTCACAGCCGTTAAGGCTAAACAACACACCTAATACACTTGTAATAGGTGACTTTATTGTCAGACACACTGACATCCTACTCACCAGGCTGAACAAGGAGAAGGTCACTGTAAGCTGCCTGTCTGGTGCCAGGATCCGCCACATAACACAAGCACTCAGGTCACTCCAAAGCAAGTACAAATATGACTCCGTCATTGTCCATGCTGGTGTGAATGACCTGAGATGTACCTCCCTGGACTACATGAAAAGAGATATAGAGGAGTTCTCTGATCATATAGCCCAGGCCGGTATGACCCTGACCTTGAGTAGCATCTTACCCTCACCAAGAATGATGCCACAGTATAAAGACAAAATGATCAATTTTAACAATTGGCTAAAGTACTGGTGTCATTCAAAGGGGATCCAGTGTCTGTCAGCCTGGGATGACATGCTAGACAAGCCACATTGCTTTGCTAGGGACGGCTTGCACCTGTCACCCCTGGGCTTTCGAATACTGGCTAAGGCTCTTGCCACCCCCATAGTGCCTTTTTTAGGCAAGGCTCAAAAGACAAACTCTCCTCCATAGACAACACAAGGAAAAAGAAACTAAGGGTAATGCTGCTCAACGCCAGAAGTCTAAACCTCAAGATGCATGCACTCGAGGCTCTCCTCAGTATGGAGAATATCGATATCTGTGCAGTAACAGAAACCTGGTTCAAGGCTCCCGAGAGCACCCCAGCACTACCAGGTTATACCTCATACCATGCTTTTCGGCCCCAAAACTCGGACCGAATCACAAAAGGAGGGGGAGTATCCATATTCATCAAAGATACCCACACCTCCAGGTTAGTGGCACTGCACAAAGCATCAGAGACCATCCATGTGCAACTAACAGTGGGCAAAACTGACTTTCAGTTTGTAGCCTGCTACAGACCACCCTCCCAAACTCAGGAACCCCACTTGGCTTTCCTGAGAACACTGGAGAATATGAAGATCTCTCCAAACACCATTATATTGGGTGACTTCAACTACCCAAACATAGACTGGGAGCACTACTCAAGTCCCAACACCCTCGCCCAACGATTCCTAGAATTTATAAACTCAAATGCTATGGAACAACTGGTCACCACTCCCACAAGAGGGGAAAACATATTGGACCTGTTCATCACCAACATGGGGACTCTATGTTCCATACCAGAAGTATACCCCTCATTGGTAAGATCTGACCATAAATTAATCTCACTGGACATCCATATCCCATCCCCACCCCCAGCCAAGGAAACCACGGTGAAGAACTTCTCAAAAGCAAACTTCACACTTCTCAAAACCGAGGTGGAATCCTTCAAAGCCCCCCGAGCCAGTGGAAAATACAGCCCAAACCGCAGAATCCTTTACAAACGCATTCTATAGACATCTACAGGAATGCATGGATCATGCTATCCCAAATAAAACCAAGACTCGCTCCTCCAAAGGCAGGAGACCTGTCTGGTGGACCCCAGCCATAAATAAGTTATACAACAGAAGGAGGAGGAAGCTACTACATGATAGAGCAAAATCCCAAAAAGGGAAGGCATCTCTGATCAGTACTAGCAAGAAACTGCGATCCCTCATAAAATCATCTAAGGCCAGCTTCGAAAGAAAAATTGCACAAGACGCTAAAGATAATCACAAAGCCTTCTTTAGTTATGTCAGGAACCTGAGTGGCAACTCCCAGGTATGCTCTGAGTTAGTGCAAAATGACAAAAAATACACTGAACCCACAGACATTGCCAACATCCTGGCAGACAGGTTCAGTGCAAACTCCCCCCCCTTCCCCCCAAAAAGAGCAAATGTCTATCCCAACAGAGTGTAGCCTTCCTATGTCACAGATGCACAGGTGAGAGCTGCCCTCTACAAATCAAAAAACACAGCATCAATGGGACTGGACGGTGTCCCAGGCTGCATCTTACATGAGCTCCAAAAAGAACTGAACCCTCACATAAAGTCACTGTTCAATCTAAGCCTTACTACAGGATATGTACCCAAGGAATGGCGTACAGCAACAGTGGTCCCACTCCACAAAAGTGGTGCCACAATGGACCCTGGAAACTATCGCCCTATAAGCCTGACTAGCCTGGTCTGCAAAGCTATAGAGCGTATCATCATGGAACTCATAAACAAAGACATTGGGAACCTCCAAACACTGGATCCTACCCAATTCGGCTTTAAGGGCAGATCTTGCCTCTTGAACCTGGTCGACTTCTTTAAAACAGTCACCAAGGCCATAGATGAAGGGAAGGTAGTCCACACAGCCTACCTGGACCTCGCAAAAGCCTTCGACACAATACCCCACTCGGGCATCATAAGTAAGCTAACCAGCTTAAATATCAACCCCTATGTCACAAGATGGGTTGCAAACTGGCTCAGGGATAGAACCCACATGGTCAGAATTGCAGATGCCATGTCAGACTCTAAATCAGTTACAAGTGGCGTACCACAAGCCTGAGTCCTGGGACCTCTCTTGTTCGGTATATATTTCTCTGAGGTACAGGCTAACACAGGAGGACTATGGCTGACCAGGTTCACAGATGACTGCAAACTGGGTGCCATAATCGACTCGCCAACACAAGCATCCTCCAAAAGGGTCTCACAGAGACTGATAACTGGTGCCAGAGCCATGGCCTAAAGCTAAATGCCAAAAAGTGTATAGTCATCCCCTTTGGCAAAAACAAAGTGCCCACAAATTACCACATAGGTGGTAATCCATTAAGTACGGAAGAAGTAATTAGGGATGTGGGGACCCAAGTAGATAGCAATCTCTCCTTTGACAATCATGTTGCCAAAGTGGTTAGAAAGACCTTCTATATAGCCCACCTTATCACGAAAGGGTTCACATCTAGATCAAGAGAGGTCATTGTGCCCCTCTACTCATCACTTATCAGGCCCATAATTGAATACAATGTGCCATTTGGGATGTACCTTACCCGATACCTGCAGCAACTGGAAAGACCCCAAAAGTACCTCACCAAGAGGATGCCCTACGCAGTTAGGCTAAAGAAACTCCATCTCTACTCAGTTGCTTACCGCCTACTCAGAGGCGATCTGTGCCTGATGTATAAAGCCATGTACAACCCAGAATTAATGGACATGCTCCACCTCAGGGAATCCAAATCCCTTATAGCTACATGCTCCAGGGTCTTAAACCTCAGCACAGAAATAAATAGGACATGCTGGAGAGACAGCTTCATATCCCAGAGGCTCCCCTCACTCTGGAACAAAATCCCAATCCATGTTAGGCGGAGCCCCTCAATGACCCTCTTCAAGAGAAATCTTGACGAGTGGATGGGAGATCATAGGTTTACCCCTGGGATCTCTTCTGTGTCCCTACTAGACAGAGGCACAGTAAACTAACCTTAAAAGGGCTATCTTCTGTGACCTACTATACAGAGGCACAGTCAACTAATCTAAAACGGTGGTGAAAGCCAAACACACTCTGGCTAGGCTTATAAATGTCTTAGGGCAGATAGCCTAGTATCAACCTATGAACCTATGATAGAGGATGTCCATAAAACAGGTTTGTGTTTCCTTGAGGAGCAGGTTTAGGTTCTGTTGGGTATGGCTGAGTCCATGCAGTTGTACAGGTGCTTGTAAACTGCATTTCCGTACTGTTCAGCATAGCTGTCTGCATCCTCTGGGGGTCAGTGGTGTGAAGCTACAGATACCCTCCCTTAGGAGGTTTTAGTCAGCTTTTGAGAAGATTTTTAGCTTGATTTTAGCTGGGGGGGGGGGTTGGGTGGGATAATGTCCTGTGTCGTTTACCTCTCTTTCTTCTTAGGGCAAAATTACTACATTTATTGTCCTTATGTCTCTATGCTCTTCTCCTTAGCAATTCTGTTAAACATTCTGAACATTTCCTCTTGTTTTTGGTGTGGAATTTACTCATCTACTTATTTACTTATTTATTTATGTATAACTTTTTTCCTGAAACAGTAACTGAAATATCAACAAACATGTTCAATGTGGGTTTACAAAAATATGTATGTTACACTGTAAGAAGGGAAGGGCATAATATCTGAATATCTTGTCACACATGACAAAATAATGACAACATGTTTAGTTCCAGCAAACCTTCAATTACAGTTTAAGATCTAAGTAAAAGACAGAATGATAAAAAAAAAACCTCATGAACAAGCTTAGTTCTGAGATGTCAACATCTGAAAGCAAGAACGTCAAGAATTTATTGCAAGAATAAACAATACTGTGCTGTAGTTTTACTTGAATAAATTAGCATCTAGTATAGCTATTCAGTACGCTTGCCTATAGATAATGCATTGCTTTGGTCTCTTCATGTTGCAACATAACATAAATTAAAGATATGAAGGTATTTCCTGAGCTGCTTCTTCCAAAAACAACTACTGTCAGTACAGTTGCATGAAGGAATACAGTAGGGTTGTCACTGATCACTGTGGCTAAAATTGGACTTAGGCCGCACCCCCTGCACCTCCCATAACCCACCCATGTCCTACCCAGTTTCTGCCCATTTTGTGATGTCATTACTGCATTACACAAGGGGAATGCCCTCTTTTTCTGATCGTAACAACTTTTTCCTTCATGTTACTTGCTTCGGAGTTTGTTACAAATGTTATCTGGGAAAAAGTTTATTTTCATATTATTGTTTTGCCTTAATGAACTAGGTGTCAAAGGCAGTCAGAAGAAAGAATGCATATTATAGTTACTTGTCCTAAAACAGCAGAATCACTTGCTCACTTGTGCTGTATATGCAGGACGCCAATGCTTTGCACAAGTTGAATTTATACACATTTGCATAACTGTATATAGCTGCTGCTGCAGCCAGGGATCATTTGCTTTCACTCTTTGCTCTCTTCCCTCTCTCACTGACACACACACACACACACACACACACACACACACACACACACACACACACACACACACACACACAAATATAAAGACATTTTTTTCAGTTTCTTTTACTTTTTGCAATCAATAAAAAAGCAGAGAAAATCAGCTAGCTATGACCTATCAGAATCATAAAAAGGGAGCACATCAAGCTGTTTTCTCTAAGACATTCTATCTAAACCATAATTAACTCCACTGCAAAAATTAAGTAGAGAAGGTAATTGGCAACATTCAGGTACCTTTCCAATTTAGTTTTCAGCAGTGGAGTTACATTGTGATTCTAAACTTAACTGCACTCCTAGGCAACCTCGGATGTAATGTACAAGGATTGCTACCACCTCAGTGAGTGCTCGGGGGTTAATGAGTTTAAGCGTTCACTGAAGGGATATAGACCCGCTAATAAAACATAACCTACCATGGATACCAAAGTTCCTAGTTTGACTATTCAACAGACAAGCTACTGTACTATTGTTCTACCTACCAATACCTAAAAAAAAAATCATCAAAAAATAGCCAAAAGCTATTATATACAAGTCAAAAATAATAAGAGACTATTAATTTAGTTATATATTTTGCCATTTAAAACGTTTCTCCATTATTATGTAAACATTTAATAATCCTCTTCTATTAATCACAAATATTAAATAGTCTAACAGAAAGTGTACTATTTATTTGTTTATGTAATAGTACTATAAATTACTCATTAAATATTCCTAAATTAATCGCTCATTCAACATTATTATAACTAAATCTCTAAATAAATAAGCCTAACAGAGTGGAACCTGAAGAGATAAATACATCTGTAAACTTAGAGGTGACAGGCAATCGTAGCATACTAAAATATAAGTCAAAAGGGAAATCAATGCATGTATATATTTAGCATGCTAAAAGTTACATACATATGTTATAAATCTAACAAAAAGCTCTGAATTAATTTTTAAAGTACAAATGTCTATATTTCAAAATTGTGTTACAACATTACAAATATGAAAATATTTAAAATCCTTTAGCTTATTAAACTACTTCATAAAAATATGTGCATTACTGAGGTGAAAGAGAATGTCTTGCTATTTCTATGGAATCAAGAAAATATTTGCAGTCCATATTGTATTCAAAAATCAGTGTGTTCAATTCAAATCCAATTTTCCCTCGATAGATTCAAATATATTGAGAAATCTACTTTACTTTCTATCAAAATGGATGTACTGATTCAGCAATGAAATACTCAAATTTCAGATTTAACTTATGAAATGAGTTATTTCATGTAGTCTTAGTGAATCTAATAGCATACATGTAAAAAGCTTCAAGGTTCACATGGCCAACCTTCAAATTTCAGCATTCAGATTTTCAAATATTTTAAATGATTTTCCATGTAAATTATATGAGATCTTGTACATTCACATTTCTGTCATATGCAGTTATATGTAAAAGACATCTTTCTTAAAAACAGTTTATTTGAATATATTTTTCTGTCTTATTTTCCCACTTACATTCTACCTTACTCTATACAGCTTGTATTTCTAAAATATCCCATCAAAGAGCTATTTAATCATCAGCTCTCTGTTATATAGTACATGTATATATTTCTTAACTTACTGATACTGCTCTATTATTAATCTGACATATCAAATATTTCATTACTTGTCATTTGCATATTATTCATAAGATATTTACTCTTTTTAATTCTAGTATTACAAGCAATATTGACTATATATGAAACAAATTCCTGCTTGTTTAATTCAAATGCATATTTTTAGCCATTGTGAACTGCTATTCTGATCTAATCTTCACATCTTGACATCAGAATTTGACTACAGCATGTGAAAATGCATGTGACAACTTACAATACACAGCAGCTGTTAATTTCCACTGTAGGTTTCTCATTCTTAGTTTTTTAAGCTGTTGTAGTCAGTAACAAATATCTAACTGTACTTTTCAGTTAATATGTACAGTTAATATGCATAGTTAACACTACAGCATAAGCAATTAACATGCAAAATATAAGAAAATTATATGTCAGCAACATCTCAGTATAAACCATTACTATAGCTTTTGTCTTACCAATTCTTCTCTTCTAAGGAAAAAAAGGTGTTGTTTTGAGTACATTTTTCACATATATACTTGAAAAACACAAAAAAGAAAGTTCCTTTTTGTGAAAAAGTTCCTTTCTGTTTTCACAAACATAGATTTTTATCAGAAGAGCTTAAGGTGAGAAGAAGCCAGCATTCTGACAGAATGGATTTTTTTTTGTTTTAAAGCTTTATTTAAGTATTACTTCCTTCATAAATGACCTGTGAAAGGATTATGTTACACAGGAACAAGGAAAACAAAATCACCAGCACTTTAACACTTCTAATTAGGATATTACTTAAAATCTGACATTCAGTTAACCCAGCAATGCACATATTAAGCAAGGTTGAACAAATAAAAATCTTAACTTGTATAATCTTAAAGTTACCAATTATATTGTTTATAATTTAATTAAATGATCTTATAGAAAGTATTTGTTTAACATTTAGAAATACATTTATAAGTTTAGTTAACACATTAACTCTGACTACCATCACACCTGTGCTTAAATCTGAGAGCGCTGTGAGATTATAGGAATTGAATGATGTTGCACCCAAGTGCCTTCCACACTTCTATTTTAGCTCCACTGTTGCAAAGTAATTTGAAAAAGTTACTGACCTTTAACAGTTACCTTCTTAACTTAGGTTTCAACATGGAATTATGTGATGCTCATATTGGACTTTTTTTTAGAAAATCAGCTTGCAGTACTAATACCTTGTATGGCTGTTATGTAAAGTTGCATTCACTGCAATCCAGAACTGTCATTTGTGATTTTTTTTTGCGATAAAGCTTATAATTATTTCCTAATTTTTGAAGCTGATCTTTCATTCCATTACAAACTTCAGCGTGCTAGTAATTTTGTCTAGTAAAGTGCGTCTCCTGGTTTTGGTTTGTGTTCAGTTAGTATTTTTTGTAGTAGTTATGATCAGTCCAGACTGTGACCCTACCTCCCAGTATACTGCTGCCACAGCAACACTTGCTCTCAAAATCTCCGAATGAGATGTGCCTGTATTCTTTCTAAGAAAAGAATATGTTTGGATTTTTTTTTAGTCTTTATTGCATTTTTCTTGTGATCACAGCTATCTGATTCTCTATGGGTTGCATGAAGTGAGTGGTGGTAGCCAGTTGGATTCTTGCAATCCAAGCCACCACTCACATGCTTCATCATATCTGTTACCATCTATTCTACTTGTGCAGTTTGCCAGAACTCTTCATAGGTTTACTTTGAATTCTGGCACAGTTTTCTTCTTTTGCAAAGATTCACTAAGACTATAAAGTGCAATAAAAAGATCGGTACACATGGTTTTGTTAAGATTTTTCCTTTCCAGTGTTTTCAGTAAATGTAGCACATAAACAATATGTTAAAGGACAACCACGGAATACCATCAACATTTTATTTTGCAAGTGTTTCATCCTGAACATTTTAGCCCATCTATTCAAAATACAAATAAAGTGCTTGCTACTTTACATTTTACTTTGTTTTGTGGTTTTCTATGGCATACAAGCAGTTTACATTTAAAGAAGTAAAATTTTATAAATTATTAGAAGCATGGTCCAGATATTTCCAACAGTTTGTACACATTTTTATTCATTAAGCTGACTGCCAAAAGTGCTTGCATTTAGCAGCAACTAGATAGCAGCACCATTAATCCTGATGCCAACACGAAAGTTCTCCCTTATAAAATGCAGATCCTGCCAGGACTGACCAAAGGCATTACCAGCAGAAAAAAAAATGTAGCAAATTACCTCTTATCACTTGTATCAAGCAAACACCTTGCAATATTTAAATTACCACACACAGTGCTTCAACCATTAGCACAACCGCAACACTGGCATTGATTTTCAAAGCCGCAATCTTGCAGTTACAGAAATCAGTGCTAGTACTGCATTTCTGAAATATCAGCAACTTCTTTCAGGTGTTCTAATTTGTTTCAGGCATCCTTGGACACACAACCTTCACTTGTCCCTGCTGCCCTTTTAGTTTCCTTGCCTGATCTTCAATGTCTTCATGCTTTCTTTCCTTTAACTTTACCTTGAATGAGTTATTTTGTTTTAATTATGTCCTGTATGCAGCTTAACTTTTTTAATAAGTATTTCGGATTTTTGAGCAACCACTCAAATCAGTAAGGTTTTTGGGAGGATTCCTCGTGGTCCTGGAACAAAACACTGAACAGTGCACCATAATGTTATCATATACAGCAGACTCCAGCAAAATGAGGCTCCACATTTTTGAGTGAAAGTGATTTAGAGATTATCATTTTTTTTGGATCTTTCTGATGCTCATATGCAGACAATTTCTATGAAGGCATACTATATGTTCTGTTTAATTAACAGCATAATCTGATTAAATTAATTTATAGGATAAACATTCAGAACATTTAGATGTCATTATACCTCATTGTATATGTCTTTCTTCAGATGTGCCATCCATACATTTGCATCTAGTAATGTATGCATATACAGAAGCTTAAAAAAAGGGGGGGGCAGGGGGTAGCACTAGGACCCTGAGAGTGTATGCATATATGAGAGTAAAAGAGTGATCAATTATGTTATTTTACACTTGCTAAACAGCTGTTTAGTGAGTGTAAAACAAGAAATAGAGAAATAGACATACACACATGCACACTTTTTATCTGTTTTGTCTGTGTGTGTGTGTGAGAGAATGCGTGCTTTGCAACTACAGAAAGAAGGGGAGGAAATTTAATTCTCTCAAGAGGTGGGGAGGGAAGACTTGAGGTTGCAGGTGTATAGTATGGTGAAGGAAAATAAACTGAGTAAGGGGAGAAGATGCAGAATATACTTTATAGTAGGTGGGTGGAGCAAAATGCATAGCTTGAGGAAGAAGTGATGCAGTGCATAATTGTACAAAGCTCACACTATACATACAGGGAGGTCTATTCACAATACACTACAAGAAAAGGTGTTGGAGGATATCCAAAAAAATCCCAACAGACACACAGAAAAGATGGACTGTGGTCAGAGAAGGGTTCAGGTGGTTTGGGGCTTTAGATTATATTTTACATCTGCAATTAATGTGGCTCAGAGAAAGCTGGTGGATGGTACTTTATGGGTTTTGTTACATACATACATACAAATATTTTAAGCATGGGCATTAATGCCCTTCTACCAAAACATTTGTTCCCATAATAAATGTCCAGGCTGTTCTTAAAAATATCTAAACTAGTACTTGCTTTAATGTAATTTGATAGTGTGTTCCAAGCATCAGCTACTCTGTCAGAAAACCAATTAGTACACTTCTCATTCTTATAGAATATTCTACATAGGTTATCTGATGATTCTCTGGTACTTTTTGATAACACCAAACATTCCCAAAGGTAGCTGTCCGTAAATGCCCTATATACCTGAATAAAATCTCCTCTTAAATATCTGTAAGAGACATTGTACAAGTTCAGATATTTTAGTCTTTCATAATAACTTAGACTATCACATCCATGGATGCCCTTGGTATATTTCCGCTGAACTCTTTCCTGTTTATTCATGTTTGTTTTTCTATAGGGTTTCCATATTGTTATTCCATACTCAAGTTTGGGTCTAACGTAACTAACAAACAATGACTTCGTTATGTTTGATTTCCTAAACTTTATAAATCTTTTTATACAACCTATAGTTCTGTAACTATCATTAGCCAATTGGTTGATATGATTAGAAAAACTCATAGCTGACTCTACCCATATATCCAGGTCCTTAAATTAGTCTACAGTTTTAATCACTGTGTGCTGTATTACATATTCATCTTTCAGTTTATGTCTCCCAAATTTCATATGCTTAGTTTTTGATGTATTTATCAACATATTATTCTCCTGTACCCAAGTGGTAATTTAGTCAAATTATTTTGCAGACATGCCTTATCTGTAACACTTGTAATCAGTTTACCCAATTTCAGGTCGTCAGCATTTAGACTGTAGAACACCTCGGATGAAAACGTAAGGTCTGAAAGATACAATCTAAACAAGTATGGGCCTAGGACAGAGCCCTGTGGGACATCTTGACTATAACCAAGGATTTCATCTGTCCAGTTGTTGTGTGATACTTGCCATGTCCTATTTGTAAGCCATGCAGTTATCCATCTTATCAACAGTACATCAATACCTAGTTGTACTAATTTATTGATCAGTGTTTTGTGTATGACCCTGTCAAATGCTGACATTAAATCTATATAAATTACATCACAGCACAATTTTTCATTCATAGCTGTTATTATATTGTTATAGAACATCATGTTACAGGTGGTAATAGATCTATTTTCAGCATATGCATGCTGATATATGGTTTCAAGTCCCAAACTATCCATTTCTGACTAACTTATCCAGTATTACCTTCGCTATTATTTTTCCATAACATGAAAGTAGAGTTAAGGGTCTATATGATTCTGGGTTTATCCTTCTCCCCTTTCCCTTAAAGACACGTTTAATAAGTGCATGTCTCCAATCTTGAAGAATCTCCCCATATTCATATGACCTAGTGAATAATAAGATGAAAAGAGGAGTATGAAAGAGAGCATGAAAGGTCAGGAGGTGGTAGGGATAAGGTGGTGATGAAAATGATAGAAATGAGGATAACCCCTGGTACAACAGACAATGAATTTGAGGAGGGCATGGGGATGAAGTCCTTCCTAGTCCATCCAGCACTGGGCAACATAGGCTAGTAGGTAGCCAATCTGTTCATATGAGAGATAAAGTGTGTGTGTTGCTGTATGAGAAAGAAGATGTGTGTTTGTGTGTGTGTTTCTGTGTGAGAGTAGAGAATAGGTGTAGGTGTGACCATATTTTTGCCTCATATATTTTGCAAATTCCTCATTAGAATTTGTGGTTTTCTGGCAGTTCATGGAGGATTGAAGTTACTGAATAATGGCATATGAGTTTCAGGCTTTATATCCTTCATAAAATGCATGCTAACACAAATCCTGTTATTCTAGCATCTTTCTAAGTTAAAAAAAAACAATATTCAAAATCTATCCCTATTTTTGTGGGATTGTATCTCCATTATGTTCAGCTTTGTCCAGATTTCTTGCACTAAGAGGTTGAGACCTATGCATACCTCTCAAATGTCCAGATTTTTACCTCATATTTTTGGCCTGTTCCTCATACAAGTTGTGATTTTCTGGCAATTCATGGATTGAAGTAATTAAATAATTACATATGAGTTTCAGACCTCACCTTCATAAAATGCATGCTAAAACAAATCCTGTTATTCTAGCAATGTTCTAAGTCCCTTTGCCAGTTTGATTTTTCAGTTTATTTTAGGGAATTGTGAGGTTCAGTGCATTTTCAAAGGATTATGAGTTTTACTGCATTTTCATGGAATTGTGAGCTTCAAGGGAAAACAAGTTCACTGTTGCTCATGCTAAGTCTGTTTTCAGTGTGCAACTAACTGCCTTGTTTAGCAAATAGCAGTCACTCTTTGTGATGTAGAATTTGAAAGCAGTGTTAATAGCATAATTGCATTTGGAGCAGAAAACTGTGGGCCATGTGAAAGCTGCCAAGCCAGCTAGATAGAATTTTGTAGATAATTCCATGTTATTTGTAAATATTAATGTAATCCACAGGTTTGGTTTACAAATGTAAAGAGAACTATATGTTATGTTATGTTGTACTGAGCTTCAAAAATGTAACCACAGTGCACTCTGCTGGAAGAAAGCTGATAAGTCAAGCATTGTATGACTGTTTGATCCGAAGTTCGGAGACAGGGTGTCTGGGCCAGGAAATTCTTTCTATTGTCTGGATTTAACAGAGAATTACTAAAGTTTTACTTGCATAATGTCTTTTATTGCTGTTGCTTCCTGACCAGGTGCAGCTTACTAAGAAATGCAAATTTTGAGTTTCTGTTAGCCTGGGAATTAAAGAAGTGTTAAAAATTATGTAATGAGAAATGACTCCACAGTAATGAGTGTTTATCAATTTAAAACTTTCTCAGCGAGAAAGATTTGAGATTTTGGATTTTGTCTGAAGAACATCCACTCACCAGCACTTGCTCTGTAAGTAAGGTATTTATTTAGAACAAATTTATTTAGAACAACGATTTCTCTTAGCGATAGATAGAACTAGCCAGATTAGTCTAGCTGTTTTCTATATTCATGTCAGAGTATCCTACTTAGTTTAAAGTTTCCTGTGACCTCTAAACTCTGTAATGTCATTGTGTTGAAGTAATAAGTATTGTCTTGTGTTTTTATTATTATTATTATTATTATTATTATTATTAAATATTTTTTAAACCTTTCAACTGTGGCTGTTTTGTGTAGAGATAATTTAAGCTCTAGAGTACTTGCATGTATTTGGTGATACTGTACAACGTCACTTCAATAGTCTTGCTGTTCGTCACACTAATTGGATAATACTATTGCACAGTAAAATTGGACACTCTTTGGTAAGTGCCTTATTAGTAGCTGATAAATAGTGGTTGGTGGCAGTGGAGTACTACCTTATGGACTGGGCAGAAAGGGGCATAGCTGGAAAACATGTGCCAGCCTTCTCCAGGAGTGTCTGTGTGCTTGTATATAAATCATATCTTAAAGTGTGTGTGTGTGTGTGTGTGTGTGTGTGTGTGTGTGTGTGTGTGTGTGTGTGTGTCAGCTATTTGGGCATGAACACGAAGTACTGGTTGGACAGAGAAGGTGCTGTAGGTTTTAGCTTGACCACTAGTCTGAGATCTGTACCCTACAGCTGTGCCAGTGGGGAGCTTATTGGGGATTTGGAGAGAAAGGGAGAAACCAGTCCCAGACTGACTGTGATCTCTGTGTGCTCTTAAGGGAAATTGAACTTTACTGTGTGTGTACTTGTTATGCTTCCCGATGTGCACTACCCTCGCTGGTGCTAGTGGTGAGGATTGAAGCTCCTTGATTACTGGGACAGTGCGCGGACGTCACAGACCACACTGTCTGGATGGAGTTCTGGTATTGCAGTGGCCTTTTGATTGCTGATTATTTGGTGTTTAAGGAGAGCAGGGGTTCTGCACTCCTGAGTCTGTTCTACTTTGTATGAGATTCCTCGTACCTATGAACTTTTCAGTTTGTCAGTCATTCCCTATTGTAATATTACCAGCTTACCATTTTTTTTAATGTTACATAAGCAATTTATTCCTCATGGGCAAGTCATTGAATTTGTGTATGAAACATACTGAAATGTAATATTTGTCAGTAGCAACCTTGTCATTAGGGACAGATCTCTTTTGTATGGAAATATTCAGATGACTTTTATTTCTGCAGAGATTGTGCTTATTTGTCAGTAGCAAACTTTTCATTAGGAACAGATCTCTTTTGTATGGAATTATTCAGATGACTTTTACTTCTGCAGAGATTGTGCATATTGACTGATATTGGTGGCTTGTAATGACAGCTATCTGACTGGCTTTTTATGGTTCAAATTTTATGAAATGGGAAACTTTGTCATTATTGGCTCAAAAGTTTTGTTTCATTGTTTACTGGAAGAATGTTCAAAGCTACAAATTTAAAACAAATTTTAACAAACGGTGTTGTATTATACAAGGAATATAATCTAATACAATCAGGAAGATGAATCAAAGAACACATACATGTATGCATGGCCCTAAAAATCCTCCACTGGCCAGATGCATTTTTTTGAATGTGGGTTTTATGCCATTTGAATGTGACTTTCAAGGACAGAGAAGTTTACTGATTGTGCTGTCTGTTTTCACTGTCAGACTGTATTGTTTATTTAGCAAATGACTATTAGTGTTTGTGCTATTTTATTTCAATATTTGTAATCATTGTAGAAGTAAATAGGAAAGCAGTATGTACACTAACAGGTTTGACCAGTGTTTATGGTAACTGGAGAGAAATAGCCAAGTAGTGAAAATTGTAATGGCTTGGGGAGGAGGCTGCTGTGGGGGAGGGGGTCACCACAGATGGAGCTGCTCTTGAGAGTCAGAGATGTCCAGATTTTTGCCTCATATTTTTGATAAGTTCCTCATAAAATTAAATATTTTCTGGAAAATTACTGAGATGATCTGAGGACTGAAGTCACAAAATAAAGACATACATTTATGTTTCAGACTTCATATCCTTCAGAAAAATGTATGCTAACACAAGGGGAATAAGTTGGAGTAACATGTTATGGGAAGCTGTGTCTGTGTGATATGTTTATTGAATGTATGATAGTCATATAAAAAGCAATTGTATTCAGTAAAAAAAATCAAAACTAATGTGAGGGATGCTCTCACTGAAAGATTAACTGCTGTCTTAGGGAATGTAAGCATTTATCATTGTAGCATTCACATTGAGCACAGTAATTCTGGCATGGATTAACCAAAACTGTTGGGCAATACTTCTGGCTCTGTCATTGGTCTGTACAGTTTAGGTGACAGGAAGGGCTCAGTGATTTAAATGTTATATAAATTTTATTACTGCTTTTATACTAGTTCTGGCACTGATCAACTCAGTACATAGGGCAATATTTTTGACTTCTTGTATTTGTATATACTGTTTAGGTGAGAGGAAGGGCTCAGTAATATACAACTGCTATGCTACTTTTATTGAATTACTCAGGTCTTTTCTTAACGGATGGTAATTACTCAGTTTTACATTACACCTGCACCAGGAATGTAATGAATGTCTACACAACAGGCTATGTGCAGCAGTTATCACCTTTATCTGAGCATACAGAACCTTGCAGTAACGAAATGTAAGCCATTATCACATTATTAATTTACAATATCTGCAGTCACAGTATAACACTGAGTTTTTATCATTTGTCAGGTAAAACTTTCAGCAGCTGCCCCTATTATTCACATTATTAAAAGTCGTTATCACATTGATGAATGCACATACCAGATTTTTGTTTCTGCCTATGTGGAGTCATACAGAAGTACCGCCCCAGTTTCTTTCTTTCATTTTTACCATTATTTCTAGTGTAAGATACAGATGAATGTATCCATTGTTGTTATATGACTCATATTTTTATGAATTACTGCAACTGAATGCCATAGCTGTAATAGTTTCCTGTATCACACACTCACTATATAGTGTTCTGCTGTGTGGATTTCCAAATGCCTCTGTGCAGATAATTAGCATCATATTGTTCTGTACTGTTGTGTTTTTTAACTGCTAATCTTTGTGTAGCTCTCCTGTCACTCTCCCTCCTTTCAAGTAAAGTAACTATATTTAGGTCATGGCAAGCGACATTAGATTAGTTCCCACTTTGATTCCTTATGTTCATTGCTGAATGGACACATGTAAAGGGAAAAGGCAGAGGTAAGGCAGACTGCTGACACTGAAGGAGGTCATGAGACAGTGCGGTATCAGCAGTTTGAGTGAATGCGCACTGGATTGAAAGAAGAGGTATGCATTGCGGTGGACTCCTGCAGTTGGAAGAGAAGTGTTCCATCTACCCTGAGCTTGACATTCTTGTCTTGCACATTGGACGGAACAATGTCATCACTCATCGAGTTGTAGAGCTGAGGTTTCAAATCAACTGAACTTTCCCACAATTATGATAGCTGTAATAGTTTCCTGTATCACACACACACTATATAGTGTTCTGCTGTGTTGCTTTCCAAATGCCTCTGTGCAGATAATTAACAGCATATTGTTCTGTACTGTTGTGTTTTTCAACTGCTAATCTTTGTCTAGCTCTCCTGACTTTCCTTCCTTTCAGGTAAAGTAAATGTACTTGGATCATGGCAAGAGACATTAGATTAGTTTTACGTGCTTTTTGAAAAGTAGGAAGTTAAAAGTCACAAAATAGGATTGGTTTAAAGCCTTTATTTATTGTTTATTAGTGTATGTGGTAGTATTTTTAAGATGTGTGGTTAGACAAAAGTAGTTATACTTATATGTCTTATTTTTTTAAATGGTTGTTTAAATGCTTTTTTAATTAGGGATGATGACAGTTTAATTGAATGAACCTGTATGTATTTAAAAGAGTCTTCTGTTGTATTGGTTGTATTCTGAAAAAGTCTCTTTTGTGATGAAAGCGAATATTAAAGGTGGGTGTTCACTAAAGACTACTTTTTACTCCTGGTGGTCTTTGTTCTACCTTTCAGCAGATATTTACTGGTATTTGTTTTATTTCTGCTTCATCATGTTGGGACACTTTCAGTTAATAGTCAAAAAGATGTCTAGTCAAAAATACATTTCAGAATAATCAGTAGGATAGGTTTTCAGCAAGGTGGTCAAGCCAGGATGATCTGATGCAAAGCTATATCCAGGTGATTGCTGAGATAAGGCCAATCTGGTTGAAACATTCTATGTGGACTCTGGCAAGGCCCTGATTATGTGCCTTCAATGAGAATGCTAGAGAATTTTAAGAGAATGGATATAGACTATAAATTAGTGAAACAGGTTGTGAAGTGCTTGGAAGGTAGGATGCACAGTGTGGTTGTATCCAAAAAGAGAACTGATTAATGCTGTACCACAGAGGCCAATATTGGTATAATTACTCAGGGAGTTTCAATAAAGCCTCTGCTGCCATTTTTCACCATGTGCACATCGTGGCATAACGCACACACAGCCGTGGAAAGTTTTAGATTCAATAAGTGCCATGTAGTGGTATGCATCTCTGTGCAACCAAGGTAAACACTGTGGCATGCTAATTAGAGCATAAGCAGCTGAACTGCATGCTAATCAATCCAACATGGTTTATCTATTCAATAAGCTATAAAGCATCCATGTAGCCTCTCTGCTGGTTTGTCCTGCACATTCCAAAACTTTTAGAATGCAGCTATGGAAAAGAGTCTACACAGACAGAACAATGTCAACTGCTGCATTTAGAGTCTTGAACTGGGAGTGTATTGTATAATAATAAGAATGAGTGGCATATCCTTATATCACACTAATAGAGCAGCATATCCTTGATTGTGCCATAACATTAACTCACCTATGAATTCCCCCAAAGTGAACAGGAAAATGACACAATTTGCTAACAAACCCTCTTTGAAATGCTAAAGGTCCCATCAAAGGAACTGTCCCTGAAATATTTGTACATATTTATCACACATCGTTCCATTTTCATGTATTGGCAGTCATGTATACCTCTGAAATGACTTGGCAAATATGCCCGTACCATCAGTACATTTCTAACTAATGCATACAGATAAAAGTGTAAAAGTCTGTGCTTCAGATATCTCTTAAATACATTCCAACATATGCAGTATGCAGCTGACAAAATGGAAGCATACCTTCTGAAGTGCAGTATTTCTATGTAGAGATATATCCTGAAGAAATAATGTTATGTGCAGTCTTTCCAACATAAATAAGTGTCCCCACCATCAGTTTGCCTAGCTACATGGTTGCCTTTATGCTGTAGATTCAGGGCTGTTAGCATGGTAAATATGCATATGAAGTGTGAACTCAATAAAATTGCTGATTCCCAGAAAGTTGGATCCATGTAGGAGATGTAAACATAGTGCAGGCACTCCCTCAGTATTTGTTTTTAATTGATTGCAAGTGTAACTGGTTAGTGGTTGGGAGAAGGAAAACACAGCATCACTGCAGGCTGCCTTACTTCCACTGGGCGTGTCAGGTTAGATCTACAAAGTGTTAGATGCAATGTTGGAAATGTTAGTAAGCAGCACACAAGTCACAGGTAGTGTTCCAACATTCAACCTGCCCTTCATTGTTGGAAACTACATATTATATTATTTCCACTTAATATCCTCACACATTTTAAGGCCAATGCTATAGAATGTTTTACACACTGCATGTGTCAGATTACTGGTCATATAAATGAAGAATAGTCAACAAACACAGAAATGTAAGGCATAACTGTATATTTGCAAGCAATAATCATTACAGGTTGTGTGATCACTAGGTGCACTACATCCAAAACTAATACATATACAAATAACACGTGTATAGTTTGATATCAGTATAGATTCTGTTGCAGTTGGTTGTATGCATATTGATTTAAGTTCTTTGCTGCAAAAGTGTTTGTGTGTCAAACAGGAATAAGCCATTCATCCTGTGCTCTGAAGGTGCAATACAGTGAGAGGTCTAATCCAGACCTATTTAGAAATATCTCATGTGTACTAACATTTGCTAGTCTGTATGTCATATATTGTTTTTCCTCATTTCAAGTACCTCTCCTTTTTATTTTATTTTTTGGGGGGGGCACTGGCTGCACAATGTGCTGATTAGTGCAATCTGGACAACTGGACAGACAGGACCCAGACAAAAACTAGATGCCTTTAATTAATACTATTGGGCATTGCGCAAACCTGTTAAGTGATGTTGTGTGATGGTTGACAGTGAGACCTTAAGAATGATTAGTAAAATAGGGAATGTCATGCAACATACCTACTGCCACTGAAATAAAGTGTAAAGCTGAAGGACATATGGTCTTGAGTTCTAGTACAGGGTGTGCAACATTTGTTTTACTGTTGTGACATTGCATTTTATAGCAATGAACTCAAACATAGACAAGTGCTTTCTCAACCTTCTTGTGGCAACAGGTGTAAGTCTGGGACTGTCATACACATGGTTCTGGGTTCAAATACAGTATAATCCTTACATATTTACTGTTGTTTCACTTCCCATTATAGTCACACTCAATAACACTTGACATGGTGTAGCTGATATTAATTACATGTATGAGGGCTGAGGCACTAGTATTGTATCAGTTATGTATTCATTTATTTATGCATTATCACATTTATTCTCAAATGTATGACTGTCGCTATATTGTGTAGTATACCCCTGTAAGTGTATTTCTGCTATCTGGACTCCCATGGCCTTCACCTTTGTCTAACACATGTACACAACTGCCTGTACATCCAATAATCTTGTATTTACTTTGCTTACCACTGTTGCATTCCTCTTACCATCATGCAAACTGGTGCTTGGTAGTGCATACTGCTGAATACTGTGTTTGGGCGATGGTAAGTGGGATACAACATTCTCAACAGTGTGCTTGCCTTTCCAGTAAATGAGATGACTGGAAGCATCATTCTCCATTGCTTTAGATCCATGACAGACATGGCAGGCATTTATGGGGAAGGTGTCAGATTTAGAGCACAGAGATGAGGTGTCCAGGAGTCCAAGAGTTTTATTGGATCCTAGTGAAGAACCACGGTGCCAGCTGTTGCAAGGGGCCTATTCTGGCACCCAATATAAGTCAGAAGCTTTAGATTGTTTAGGCCAGGCTGTAACCAGTGCTATTGGTATCCCCCACACTGGTGAACAATGTGGGCATCACTACAGTGACCTCTGGAGGAGGAACAGGGATACCCTCGACCAATGGATCAGGGAATTTAGGCTTTGTGTAAATATCAACTACAGAGAGTACTTGTAAGACTTGACAGCTGAATATAAGCAAGACTGGTATA
Source organism: Protopterus annectens (assembly GCF_019279795.1). Classification (NCBI taxonomy): domain Eukaryota; kingdom Metazoa; phylum Chordata; order Ceratodontiformes; family Protopteridae; genus Protopterus; species Protopterus annectens. The sequence continues at coordinate 1,676,959,417 of NC_056744.1, read as the reverse complement.
CATAATGGTATTCTGTTTTTTTCCACAGCTGCAAGGGACTGAGAGGTCAATATACAAACCCATGGGGCTAAATTGGTGAGGATGAAGCAAGCATATAGATGTCACTGCAATCACCCCACTTGAAATCTTCCCTTCCCCTCTTTCCTCCTTTATTCTTCTTCCTCCCTCACTTTCCTTCCTACTTCTTCCTTTCCCACAATTATGATGGCTATTCTAACTTCCTGTATATTACAATGATAATCAACTACATCTTTCCATACCCCTCCAAATTCTTGCCTACAATCTGACAGTAATTTCCTTTCCTTCTTCTACCCTTCTCTTTTATTTTCACTTACACTGTAACTTGTCAAACTAACTGCTACGATTCTCATACTAGACCACCAATAACGATTCTTCTGCATTTTTGCCACTTAGTTCTTACCTAGCTTCTTAATACTTACTACTTAAAATGCCTCATTTGCAGAGATTTCTTTCTTGTACTGCAATTGGTCACCTGTTTAACCTTTCTTTGTACGTACCTTTTGTTGTGTTTATATTTTACTTTACTCCTATTAATTTTTACTTGCATAATTTGTACTGTGAAATTTTTTACTTGCATAATTTGTACAGTGATTTTTTTGTACTTGTATAATTTGTACTGTGGAGATTTTCTCCCTGGGCATCTGCTGAAAAAGGGCCCAAGCTCAATCAGACTATCCCAGTCAACAAAAGTCAAATAAATAAATAAAATGTAGTATGTATGCAGCGGAATAGTAGTGCTATTCTAGCATTTAAAGTTACATAGCTGTTTTGGTATTTCATAGAGTTGTATCAAATTGAGCATGCATATTTGAACTGTAAAATCAAGTATGCATACATTAGTCTGTAGCAGAAATCAGGAGTCCAATATTACAATATCAAATTGAGCATGCATATCTCAACTGTAAAAGCAAGTGTGCATGCATTAACCTGTAGCACAAACCAAGAGTACACTATTAGACTTTAGTTGGAGGTTGTGAATTGAAAGGCCACAGTTCCCAACTATATAATAATGTTGTAATTTAAAGATTTAAAGAAAGCCTCTATACCAGTGGCACACTTGCCCTGCTGTAAAGTGTAATTTGCATAATTGAAACATGCATATGTGCAATATATGCACACGTCAAGGAGTACTTGCTGCAATCTGTAGTAAAGTGTGCATGTGTTAGGAGCTGGTAGTCTTAAAATTAAAAGTTAAGATAATAGAGTCCATTAATTGTATAAATGCACTGTATGCCACATATGAAGGTACTAATCTTAGCTCTTTTCTCTCTCTCGCTCACCCAATCCCTTATTTTCTCTTTTTTTATTCTAATTTTTTGTTATGTGTTGTCAAATTGTGTCCATGTCATCCATGTGTACCACATTACTAAGTGCTCTGCAGCACTGTGGGGTAGGCCTGCCCCCACTCCACCAGCTTCTGCACTGTTGCCCAGCATGTCTGGGAGCTAACCTGGCAGCACTGCCTGTGCTGCCCCTGTACTACCTACCCCCTCGGTTAGTCCTGCCTCGAAGGCTGGTTCAGTGATGCCCTCTGGTAGTAGTGGTGGAGGTGATGATTTTGTCACCTGTGCTGAATTGCCAGGGGTGGTGCATAGAGTTGTGTGCCACACTGTTGGTGCACATGTATGCTGGATGGAGAGGCTGCTCTGTCTCATTTTATGTAATACCAGGAGGAGGAGATCAGATGTCAGGCAATCCAGCTAGAGGCAGAGTGAGGTAGCAGTGTTGACAGTCCAGTGGGTGAGAACTCGATTCTCAATCTCACCCAGCTTCATGACCATGGGTTTGTGATGTCCCCAATCCCACTCCAGTCATGGTGTCCCCCAACCTTTTGTGTCTATCACTGTCCCTGTCTCTTGTCTGTCTGCAATTGCTTCCTCACCAACCAAACTTACCTCATCCACACATTCCTACATCCTTTCCCCAACATTCCTTTCTCTCTCTCAAAAAAAAAAAAATGGGCATCTGCCCACCCCCAACACACACACACACACACACACACACACACACACACACACACACACACACACACACACACACACACACACACACACACAAAATTGTCCCATGCATAGCTCTCCATTTTGCACATGTGTTTTCTTGACACACTTGATTCGGTCCAGTTGGCTATACAACATGGTTTTGTTATGGTCACCCTTCTCTCTGGAGGTAACAGTCCAAATTCAGCTAATATTCTGCACATATGATCAGTTTTTATTGTTGAAGAAATGGATAGCTATGGTTCTACTTCCGGCACATTCTTCGATTGCTTTCCCTTTGTTCTTCCTCTTGCTTGCTTCCCATTTTGCCACTGTTCTATCCTCCCCATTTCTTTTCTTTAATGCATTATTGTGGGATGGTGCACAGCCCATACCATTGTGCAGCAATGGTAATGTGAAAGTAGTTAAAAGTATTACATACAGCTGTATTCTAACCCAGTACCACCTGGCCCCAAAAAGGATGTATCACTGCATTAACTGCATTAATATGTGCTGCCATAGAGTCATTTAAGTAGCAAATAGCTAGCCTTCTTCAGGCTAGCCAGAATGTCCTATTTATAAGCCTAATTAGAATGTTTTTGCCTTTTTTTTCTGTGATTATTTTAATTTGCTCTGGTCTAACAGTGAGTGCTGGGTGCCACCGGGGTCTCTCTATCCAACCATCCACCAGAAGTGATAATTCCTGTATGATCTCTCCTGAGACTAAATTTGACTCTAACCTGAGGAAGAGAGATTCCAGAGGACTGGGAGCCTGGGAAGTTTGAATCTGTCCCTCCAGCATGGCCTATTTATTTCAGTGCTGCAGGTTCAAGTCTGTTGCTTTGAAGTGTGCTGATTTTGGATTTTTGATGGTGTTTTTTGTGTTATGGATTTGGCTTTATAATTGCTAGGCCATGGCACAGATCGTCAGGCACACGGTATAATGCCAACACACCGTAGAGCTGTTGGTTTCTTTAACCTCTGCAGCATGGCTTCATATGGCTGGCCTTTGATCCTCTTTTTGGTGAGTACTCCTTGGGATGGTCCTTGGGTTGGGTGTTTGGTCTGGTACATACATCCCAAAAGGCATGATGAGCATACTTAAGACTGATGAGGGGATGAGATGAGAGGGCGATGTGAATCCCCCACGATGATGAATCCCTCATGATTAGGTTAGCCTTCATGATTAGGTGGGCTTTTTAACCACTTTTGGCCACGTGGTTGTCAAATTGTTATTGCTATCAACTTGGGTCCCCAGGTCCTAATTACTTACTTCTTAATGGATTACCACCTATGTGGTAATTTGTTGTTGTTTTTGTTTAGGATGACTATACACTTTACACTTTTGGCATTTAGCTTATTGAAAGTTCCACAAGATGATACTGTTATCATCCACACATGCCTCAACTCTTTGAGGGAGGATCTATTAGATGTAATGTACATGTGAGATGTATTCCAAAGACTCAGTACTAACTGTCAGACTTTTTGTTCTTCTCCCAATTGCTCCTCATTTCACCACTTTCCTATCTATCCCATTTTAACACCATTATTCTGGTCAAAAAATAGAATCACACACAACACACATAAGTAGCAGAAAAAGGAAAGGGCCTCATCTGTGCACTGAGGTGAGCATCAAGCAGTGACCATGAGTGGCAGCAAACACACTGTGCTATGACAACACACAGCAGCACATCTTGTATAAACAATTCATGTTATTATCGGTCTGTAATGAAAAGTATTTTAAAGTATTAGATAACACCTGTATTTGAATCCAGTAGCATCTAGGCCAAAAAACGAAATGTATCAATACATTAGCACATGCTGCTAGAGAGTCAGTTAAGCAGCAGGTGTATTTCATAGGCTTTATTAGTGCAGCTCACATTTGTGCACTGCTTACCTATGCTCAAACATGTGCATCTCACATGTACATTACATCTAATAGATGTCCTCGAAGAGGTTATTGAGGGCATGTATGATGACAACAGTATCATCTTGTGGAACTTGACCAGGTCAAGGCATTTGACACAAATCCACACTGTGGTATTCAATAAACACTGTCATATGTGGCCATAAACAGCAATATCACCAAATGGGTAGACCAGTGCATGACATACGTGACATCTCACTATGTTAAAATGTGTGATGTGACCTATATCTCAGGTGGGTGCATCAAGGGTGTGTGCTAGGCCCTTTTCTGCCCATTAGTTAAGTGATGGACATCACAGATAAGATACACATGCTGTGTCCAAACAGCTGCCTGAAGGACTACAGATTGTGGACATTCACTCCAGCGGTGATACTAGTTTGATACAGACAACATCAACACATACCAAAAACAGTCATGACAACACCTGCATTGACAAGAAACATGGAGGGATTTGTCGAATCAGGAAAGAAACACACCACCCAAGTATAATGTGGACATCACACCCTATAATCTTAGCAATAGTTATGTGACCCATGTCCTGGGGTTGATGCTAAGCGGTACATCCATCAGCATGTGGCCACAGTACTGACTGCTCCCTTTAATGTAACACAAGTACTGGGTGTGTGAAGGACATGCACATTAGAGGCCATAACACCTTCATGTTTCCCAGCCTTCATCAAATCAGTTACTGTGTACAATGCACCCTTCTTCATGTACCTCACTACACATCTTCCAGTGATGTGTAACTGAAGTGTATCACCTTTTTCACAGTGAGCTGCTACACAGCTTACTGGCCATACCTAGGTATTTTTTATGTGCAATATACATGATTGTATGATAGTGTCGAACACCAATCAAGTTGTTACACCAGATGCATGTGTGCTACCTGTTCTGCTTATGCACACACTACTTACATAGGTGTTTGACAACATTAATGGCATGTATGTCATTCATGACAGTGTGGATTGTGCCATATATCTATCTACCTATATAATATATATGCCATGCACAGAAGGAAACTAGCCTGTATTAGGCACACTGTTGCATACAGGTATAGTAGTGTCCCTCCTAACACCCATTGAAGATATTACAGTCCCAGGACAATGTGCATGGTCACCCTCGTAGAGTGTGGATGTATCATAATAGTTGTTCAAGTTTGTGTGTGCAGGCTCATCTTTCATCACTCCATATCACATATGTTATGTCAGAGGCATGGGATTAGTGGTGGCATTATTCTGATATTGTCCATGATTGTGGTTGGCTCTTGTAATGCTTTCTATGATCCTTTACCTGTGGCCACCTTGCTAGAGACTTCTGATGGAAGTACACTCATATTCAGGCATATCAGTTTGCACAATCCTTGGGGAAAACATAGTTTGGAATGCCCTGCTTTCTCCAAATTCTGTTTTTTTTTGTGTTGGAACAAGTGGACAATTTCTTTGGTGATTGTGATCATTATTTGGAACGCAGAGAATTAAAATGACAGCTTTTTTTGAATGCATAAGCTGCCCCTGGTTTAAATGAAAATATTAATGTTTCCAGTGCTCTGCGCTGGTATGTTTAACCACGCCTAGCCTCTTGCAGGTGTTTGTTGATTGCTGTTTACAACTTTATTGCTTCACTTGATTGGGTTTCTGAATCTGCACTGTTGTCATGCTTATTAAGTTTTATTTGTTTTTACTGTATTTAATGCCTTACTTTCTGAGTTTTCACTTTAGTTCTGATAAAGTCCTGATACTAATAAATGGACGAAAGTGCTCAACACGTGTTTGGTCTCCAGTGCCCTTATTTATTTTTAAGTAGCCTAGAAGTTTTGTTCAGATGTTTTTGTATTTCTCTTCTAATAATTAAGTTTTTCTTCAGTCGGTGTCTTTGTGATATATGATGAAGTGGCTTGGTCCACGAAAGCGCTCACCATTTGTTTATTGTGGAAATAATTTTTTTTATTCTTTTACTTTACTTACTTACTTACACACACACGCACACTATATATATATATATATATATATATATATATATATATATATATATATATATTTATATATTCTCCAAAATGTGCATATATATATATATATATATATATATATATTCTCCAAAATGAACTTGGTGCACAGCCCAAGAGAAGGTGCACCGTCTTAATGCAAATCAAACTGCAAACAAAAAAACAGCACTCTAACAATACTTGAAACTTTTTAATTCCTAATGGTGTAAACTCTATGAAAAAGAATCATAATAAAGTCCAAAGATAAATAAAACAACAACACAGCGCATGGAATGTGAAACAACACAAACTGAAAGTAGACCAGTTTCTCCCACTTGTGTCATCAGTGCGGAGCAGACACTTTAAGCATGTTAGTCTTTAACTCAGTTGTTTAAAGGTACAGTGCCCTGAAATGACTGCATTAACAACATACACAAGAAAAAATACCAGTTTCATTTCAATTGACTGCCTACACTCTAATAATGATTTAAATGACACAGAAATTTGGAAAACAAAATAGGCAAATTAACTGACTTGTTCAAATTTGTTTCAGCGGCTACCTTGGGCATGAATGAAGGAGATGCTTAAATAGACATTGTTTTTATGTAAACCACATTTAAGAAGAACTGACATTAAATGAGACATGCTTTTTCAAAGTTAATCAGAGACCCAATCTAAAACCATGGAAGCTGTATTCTCAATGCTGTAAAAAAATTTTTTTTAGGTTAAACCCCCTGGCACCCCTTGTTAAGAATACATGCCCCTACAGCACTGAATATATATGTGGAAGCAAGCAAAAATAACAGGTACTACAATATATCGCAACACTAATTATCAGCAGGACATCAAAAACCAAAATACTGACACTAACGTGTGCATCCAAATCAAAAAATACTTTTTTTTTTTTTTTTTACAGAGGGGGAAGCCCCCCTGCACTTCTCATGTGGGGGACTGGGCCCCACCCCCTGCTATTTAAATATACCAACCACGTGATTATGCCTATCCCTGCCATTGCACATTCTCCAACCCCATTATTACAGTGATCTCAGACTGGTTCTGTCGATCAGCTTTGTTGACCAAACAGGGCAGCCAGAAAAGCTGCAAACAAAAAAGGGCTTGTTATTTATGGAGGAACCCATCTATCTCTCTCTGTATATATATATATATATATATATATATATATATATATATATATATATATATATATATATATATATATATACACACACCCATACATATACATACACACAGACCTACATTAAATACACAAACTCGAGAAAGACAAGGATGCAAGGAAAAAACAAAAACATTATCCTTCTCCCTCTTTCCAGCTAAATATTAATTAAAACAATTTAGTAGCTTCCAGTTTCGACATTCTGTCATCTTTCAGATATTGACAAACTTTAGGTTTTCCTAGAACTAACACACAAAGTCTGCAGTTCTGAAATTCTTCTTTTGGATATAATGGCCACCAGAAAGATGGAAAAAACATGAATGTCAGCTCTGCTGAAGCTATTGGTTCAAAGTATTTCTCTACAATAAAGTCAAGATCCCAAAGAGGACCAAAATTTTGTGGTGATGTTGTAGAGGAAAATGTATCTATCAAGACAGTGTTGCAAGCTTTTAGAGAAGCTAAATACAAATAAACACATTGACAGAAATTAGACATGACAACCACAATTAATTGCAATGGAAGAATAACAAAGCTAAGACAAATATCTATGACAAATAATGAAGAATGGTATTAATAGGGATATTAACAGTCACATGAACTTCACCATCACCCAGATAGAGAATCAAGTACATTTGCTTTTAAATTTATTTATGGTACTTGTTCTCTGGCCAGAAGTTAAATTTTGACATCTCTTTCCATATAAGAAGGATCAGTGTACATCAAATGAACTGAACCCCCCCTGTCTGTTGTATGGTACTTTCCATTTGAGTCTTGCTTGATGAATGTATCAGGTGGAATCTGAAGGACCTCAGCTGGAGAGCCTACTCTAGAAGATGATGCCACAGCATGGGAAGCCATATTTGCTAGGACCAAAAAGGCGCTATAAGACTACCCATGGCTTTGTCCCGTGTAGCCTTCTGTAAAATTGGAGAGCAAGGAAATGGAGAAAGGGTAGAAGAGTGCTATCAGCCACTACCAGATTGGTTCATCTCAGGGGAGCCTTCAGATAGAAGAATAAGGGAAATATGTGGTACTTACTGGGGATACAAAAATATTATAGTAGGGCTTTCCCCAGTGATGAGCAATTTCTGTGCTACAGAACAGCTAGCAGATAATCTGTCCAGCATCAGTAGAAATCATCTGAGCCATCTGCTAAGGACTATGACTTCTCTAGGGATGTGACTGGCTTCTAGAGGGGAATGTGAGGATATAACCCATTATTTGCCTCTTTATAGAGAGATCCTAAGCAAGTTCTTTCCTGCTTGACAGTATGCACTGCAACAGCACCTTGTGTGAGTGAGTCCTAGAATGCCTGCAAAGTGATAACTACTCTTATTTCAAAAACATGTAAGCATAGTGGCCTGTGTCTGTATCAACATACATCTAATGGCAGAAACATCCATAGTGAATGCCACAATCAAGAGAGTCAAAGTGACTAGTAGAACTGAAGAGAAGGGATCACTCACTGAAAAGGGTGTATTCCAAAGGAAAGGAGTCAAGAAAAAAATGGAAAATGCTCATTTTGACAGATTGTTAAAATTTCTGTCAAAATAAAAACAGATAACTCTAAAAATGGAGAATTCTGAGCAACAGCTGCTGAGTGTTGAGGAGAAAATGATTGATTTATAAATAATCCATTAGCGTAGTAAAACAGGAAGAAACAGTGCCTGTCCTGAATTCTAAACCCATTTCCATTACTGTAAGACAAAAAGACTCTGTTAAATGAAGATTCTATGCTTGAGGAAACCATGAAAATGAAGTTAAATTTTCTTCTGAGATGCAATTAACAGAGGGAGATCAACCTAAAGAAGACAATAAAAAGGAGATGGCAAAGTACAATGACAAAAACACCAAACAAGAGTTATAATGATAATCCTGTTGTGTCAAAATATGGGAACCCTAAAGAGAAGGAAATTTTTCTGTACATCAGATTTCTAATGGAAAAGAGTAAAAAAAAAATGAGTAAAGTAAGAAAGAGAGAGAGCAACTGACAGTAAACACTATTAGTATGAACTGCCTTACTTAGAATAGTTAGGCACACAAATCCCAATGTCTCTATTAATAAAAGAGATGGTAGTGCTGTCTATCTCACAAAACACTGACCCTGAGGAAACTACATAGCTGGATGATCATCGTGTAAGCCAGACAAACTTCAAAAATGTACAACTGAAGAGGACGCTTTGAGCAAAGAATGAGAAAACATACCTAGAGTTGTAGGATGAAGCTGGACAAAGTCCTTCTATTTCATCCCAATATTTTTTGAGTTGCAAAATGATTCCCTGTACAGAATAAGTAAAGACAGAGATGACAGAGCAGTATGGCAACTCATGCTGCCCAGCCCTTTTAGAACCCCTAGTGATTAAGTTAAAATATAGTCAGGTACTGTACTGTAGGGACATGGAATGGATAAGACTAAAGCAAGAACTGTGGCAAGGTTTTATTGGCAAAGAATAATAAAAAAATCTGCCGGATTACCTAAATGCCAGAAGACAGACCCTTGTTCAGACTTCCATAATCTTCTGATTCTAATGTCAGTGAGGTGTCATCTGAGCACACTGCTGTGAAACTTGTTGGGTGACTGGTAAAATCTAGCAATGGGTTTCAAATGTTTTGATTATTTTGGACTAGGTTAGTACTAAACCTCTAATTAAGGAGCTAATATTACTATTTTCCAGGGTTGTAGTACCCAAGGAAATACTCACTGAACAGAGGGTCCACTGATAGAAAAATACACCAAATATGCCAATATTTTAAGGCCTAACAGTTAAAATTGTTAGTGTACCATTTCCAAAAAAAAAAAGGATGACTTAGTGGAGCATTTTAATAGAACATCAGAATCTATGTTTAAAAAAGTTAATGAGGAAAATGGTCCAAAATGGAACCATACCCTGCCGTATCACCTGTCTGCTATTAGGGGAGCAACCATAGTCTTAAAACGTTTCAGTCCTTTTAAGTTGCTATATGACAGACACCCTCTTAGGCTAATAGATATTACGAGAAATACTTGGGAAAAAGAGGGGTTCCTATTAAGTTATTGAATGATAATGTAATCGAACACTCAGAACTTCGAAACGGCCGCATTTCGAAGATCGCATTGTGGGATCGCAGTACAGTGAAGATTGGGATCTTTGCCCTTTCCTCACTGAAGTGCGATCTCGGAGTTGGAATATATATTTAGCGGGGGAGGTGTGTGGGGTGTAGCCCCCCCACAATAAAAGTTTCGACATTTTGAGCATTTGATTACTTTATCTTTCGATAATGTAATATGAACCCAAAAAGAGACCCCCCCCCGTACTATACAAACTTACAAGAAATGCTAAAAGTAATAATGTCCATGGTAAAATAATGCATGGAAATAGCCTGGGCTGCACAACAAGGTGTGCACAACAAGAATGGAAGGATCATGGAACTCAAAGCTGTTTACTCCGTATTAGCTTTAGTTTCCATTTGCAGAAAACGGAAAATCCATTTGAAATAGTAGAAAACTTAAATGACAAAGTACAGAGTTAAAACAGAATAGTAGCAGGAGGTCAGAACATAAACACCATATCAATTTTCTCAAACCATGAAAGGAAGCACAGACCTCTGTAGTTTGTTTAATGGCAGAAACTAATAATAGGACTGGAAAAACTGAGTCCTATGCCACACAGTCAGGTAAGGTGACACACTGTCTAAGCCACAGAAACAAGAAATGTGAAAGATCCCATTAAACAATAAGTTTTCAGAGCTACTTGGCAAAACAGGCCTGATTCATAAACTTGCTGACATCATTCCAGAGTAAAAGGCTAAATTAAAACCTTACAGAATACCAGAGTCACATAGAAAACCTATGCAAGAGGTTGTACAAAACATGCTTAAAATGGGCTGATAAATCAGACAAAAAGTGAATGGATTATTCCCAAAACTGACTGAATAAGGTTTTATGATGAGGTTAGAAATTTGAACAGCATTTCAAAATCTGACAGCTATCTAATGACTTGTGTTGATGACCTAACAGAAAGGTAGGGGAAGGCATGGTTCTTAACTATATTAAATCTAGCAATGGAATTCTGGTAGATTGCTCTATTGGCTAATGCCGAAGGAAATAGGTCCTCTTCAATATCAGAGTACTTATTCCAGTACACAGTCTTTCCTTTCAGGCTACATGGTGTCTCTGACAACGTTTAGAGACATAATGACAAGAGTCCTAAAACCACATATCAAGCATACTGTTGCTTACCTAGACAGTACACTAATACACTCACGGTGCTGGGACTCCCATCCAGATAAGGTAAAGGCTGTCTTGTAATAACAATGTCTTTCATCCATCCTATAACTTCCAGTGCAGCACCACTATCACTGTGATAGTCCTCTAAAGTATAAATGAAAGATCTCAAGGAGTTTTTTCCACACGTGTAAATATGTCTTAACCTTACTTCTTTGTTATGCCACCAGATAATTACTTCCTTGTAATGCTATTGAACAATTTAATCCTGCATCACCGTACATCTTTTTTATTCATCCTAATTCGCCACATCATTAAAAGACAAATTCATGCAAGAAAACACAATTACGAAACTACTTACTGCCAAAGTTATCGTCAGAATTCTCTCTCTTCACAGCACTTTTTGGTAGGTCATCATCCACTTTAAACAGTTGTAACAACTTCTTTTGAGGAATGTTGTACCCTGCATATAAATATACATATGTGTACATACATACACACACAGACACACACACACAATTATTAATCTGTGTATCACAACTGGGCAAAGATCAGTTTAGTAATGACCAAAGACAAACTTCCATAAATGAATACAATATAGTAATCAAAGGCTAACATGCAAATATTTCTCAGTATAAACAACTGCAAAGCACAGCACTAATCACAGATGAGGCAATGAACAGTAGGCATACAAAAACATTTACAAGTGTTACTAATTTTTAAAAGTCAGGGGTCTATATTAGAAAATCAACCACTAAAAACATTGAACACCTTTATCTCGATACATCTTCAGTGAAACACTAAATCTTGAATGGCCAGAACAGTGATTTTTTTGCCAAAAAATAAAAAAAACTACAGACTTTGCCCCTACACATCCTGATGTGTTGGGGGCTATGCCCCCACATCCCACTACTTAAATATACCAACTCCGAGATTGCACTAAAGTGGAGGAAATGGCAAACTTCCAACAATGGCCCAGCGATTATTTTCCCTGGGAAAACAATTCTTGTTCCAGCCGTTCGAGATTTAATGTTTCGCTGAAGATGTGTTGAGGTAAAGGTGTTCGATGTTTTTAATGGTCAGTCCTCTAATATAGACCCAAAAAGTCAGTACTGGACATTGCATATCTACATTCATTCCATCAAAGGGAGTTTAAACAGAAAACAAAGCAGATAAGATGCATGCAACAGAACTACAAAACTGTATCGTGCAAATAATAAAGAGGCAAGAGAGGCAGACAGAGGTAAATGACAACATACAGGTACCCTTACAAAAGGAGATATTGGAGAAGAACAGTAAGTGAAGGAAGCTTGGAGAGATCAGATTGAATTTAAGATGAAAATAATTTATTAGATAAGAAACTGCAACATAAAGCAGGGAGGACATTGAGGGAGGTATACTTGCATGTTACTGTATGGTTGCAAGAAAAGAGGAGTTTAGAGGCACACAAGTAAATATACAAGCAGGAGGCAGAAGGGACAAAAAGGAATTGGTGGAAGGTCATTAAATAATTAAGGCAGAGAAGTGATTTTTACAGGAAAGCATAAGATAAATATGTAATACTCCATGGCGTGGGCACAATTACATAAGAGGCAACAGTATTTTTATGGGAAAATTTGGGTGTGAAGGTAAAATTTGAATGTTGAGGCCAAACACAAGAGTATTTTGGATGTATCAGAATGGGTGAAATCAGATAATACCATATGGACATGACTTATGGAGCTAATGTTGCTCTGAGCCTGGTGCTTATATTGTGTCCATGGTTCTGAACTAGCAGTGTTAGTTACCTAAATAACACTGGATTAGCAAGTTCCAGAGTTTTCAGACCTTAAAATTTAATTAATGATTTTTTTTTTTTGTAACACAAACTGAAAAAGATGGGATGGAGCTAACTGATTCACATACAGGGTGGGGGGGTGAACTATAAAACTCAATGAGGGTTATAAATTATTGTGAAACAGTTCAAAAATTAAACAGTTAATAAAAGTGGATACTCCCCAGGATTCACAAATCCTCCGTGTAAGACTAAAGTAGTCTTACAGGGAAACGCCAGTCTAAGAGTAAGACGGCAGTGCGCCATGCATATTAATGAGGATGCGCTGCCTCAACTCAAAGGCTAACAAGGAGCATGCACGAGTGCAGGGGGTGTATCGGACTGCCGAGCAGTCCAAACATCCATGCCCCTGCAAGTCTCTCAATTGGGAAATGTCAACTGACATGAGCGAGTCCGCTCAAATGTGTACATACCCAACACTACACTCCCCCACATTCTAAACCCCAGTTAAATTATAAAATGTAAAACTTTTATTTATTTTTTTTATTATTCCTGATATAGCTGCCCGTATTTGCACGGGTTTGCCCATTGCTTAGCTACAGTTAGCAGTCAAGAAATCGAAGAGGATAATAAGAAACTTATATGGAAATTAAGCAAAATAGCAATAGCGTAGTGATAGAACCTTCGCACAAAGAGGAGGCATTCCCGGTTTGAGTCCCACCAGTCCCCTTTTTATTTTCTGTTGGAAATCTGTATATGAAAAGAATTCCTGACATTTATCATTGAAATTTTAGTAAAATGCATTGAAATGGCCAATGTATTAGTGAACAAATTTTATATATATATATATATATATATATATATATATATATATATATATATATATATAAGAAAGTGAAATGGTTATGCATACTGATGAATGCATAAGTAACGTATCTTAAGCAATGTGAAGCACTGCTAAGCAAAGTTTACCAGTATTAAGCACATTTCAGTATAATTGCTCATAGCTTAGCACTGCTTTAACTAGTGCAATAGCTTTGCGCGGTGCTGCACATCATGCCATCTAGCACAAACAGAACATGTTTGCGCATAGCTGTGCACAGTGCTAACTAGCGCAATGCCAGGCAACATCGAGCAACGTAGAGCAACGTAGAGCAACATTGGGCAAAGTCGGCTAAACACACACCTCCTAGCCGGTCTGGCCAGTAGTAAATTAAAGGCAATGACAGGCCTCGAAGCCGGGATACTGTACACCATAATCACAGTACTGAACAACTAAGCCATGACAGCTTTTCATATGCATGCACTTTCAACACACACATACATATCAATAGAAGTTTACCCATTGCTAAGCAGGTGTGCTTTCAGCTGAGTTTCTTCAAAACCGGCCACTCACAGATAAGTGTGGGAAATGAGGCATATTTAAGTTCCATAGGTGGGAATACTTGCCATAACTGGTTGTAGCTCCCATCTGTGGTCAGCATGGCCGATGTTGGAGAGAGCTCTCGATTTTGAGCGCAACGTTGGGGCATTGAGAAGTCAAAAGTAATGGTTTTGCCCCTCGTCCATAATCATGAGGAGAGAGTCCTGCAGGGCCAGTTCCAAGGCACCCAGTACAAAGCGGAAGCTGGGAACCATTTAGCTCATGATCTAACCAGTGCCATAGGCATCCCTCAGACTGGTGAGGAGGTCAGACACCACTACTCAGACCTGAAGAGACGTAAGGAGGACCGACTGAAGTAGTGGATACAGGAGGCCCGTGGGATGGAAAATGACCCACTACTGAGTAGGTAGCCAAGGAATGAAGTATGTAAGAATTGCTATTGTAGTCTATATTATGGATAGGTATGTCTCAGTATCACTTCATTTACTTCACAGCTGCAGGTGTCCATGCTGTGAATCAGCAAGCCTATGCAGATAGGCTGCTAAGCCTGTGCCACCAGGCAGGTTAGGAATTATTCTGCATGTATTGTTATATAAAATAAGTGAGAGAGCCTGAAAAAAAGTGTTGTAGCATAATAATAAAGGTATAATAAGTCTTGAATAACTTCTCTGCATGTACTGTTATATAAAATAAGTGAAAGAGCCTGAAAAAGAGTGTTGTAACCCATTAATAAAGGTATTATAAGTCTTGAATAATTTCACTGCATGTACTGTTATATAAAATAAGTGAGAGAGCCTGAAAAAGAGTGTTGTACCCATTAATAAAGGTATAATCCATCTTGAATAAGTCTTCTGCATGCACTGTTATATCAAATAAATGAGAGAGCCTCTAGAAAAGTGTATGTAATTAATAAAGGTATAATTCCTGGAGTGTGTCCGTGTCACTTTCTTTGATATGTTGTTGTGCATTATAGAAATAGTACTGTTGTATTAAGCACTGTCAACCCACACTTGGGTAGGCCCATATAAAGTGGATGAAGGGAGTGCCAGTAGCTGTTAAGCATATATACAGTCCTCAACTCTTGGTTCATGGCCAGCATGTACAGGTTAATCTGGCACATGAGTAGCTTGGTATTGTATTCCCCAGAAATGTCAGCATGCTGCTAGAAATGTAGGGGGCTGTTAAAATATAACTGATAATGTCACCTGAACACATCTAGATATGTAGATATATAAATATAAATATAATATATAAATACGTAGCAGTAACATCTGCATCCTGGACAGTTTGTATGTCAGATACAGGTCAGGTATATAAACAACTAGCAAAACCCTTTTCACAATTTAACTTACATTGCCTAGTGTAATAATACATGTAGGGGATATATATACCTGCAGTCAATAGGAATGTAGTGTAAACTATAAGTATATATAAGTTGTTAATGGAGGTATCTTATTACACCCTACTGTATGTGCATAAACAATGCAATTCCACACCTCAATGGGTATGTCTAATCTCAAAATATTTGTAGGGACATATGTCCTATTGGTTCATAAATATCTGCATTTACTTTGATGCATGTGCCCTGTTCATATACCACAATCTTGGTGGCCTGTTTCCACCAATTAATCCTGCATGCTGTTGGAATGTCCACTGTTGTTCTATATATGCATGTGTTATGCTTGCTGTTCAACTGTTGGAACTCTGGTGTGTTGGGTTAATGGGAATACTACTGCATGCTGTTACAACTAATTTGGAATGCTGTTGGCTGTTACCAACCCATATTGTCATTAAATCCTCCTAAATATAGAATGTATGGGAAGGCCGGTCCCAGCAGACCCACCTGTCCCAGCTCAGCTGGCGATGGCATCTGGCAACAGCAGGTCTGGTGCCCAGCCCGGGACCTCCTCCTCTGTTGGGCCTGTGCCACCTTTGGGTGGAAGCACTGCTGGGGATGGGGCTCTTCCCCCCTGTGCAAGTGTGGGTGGAGGAGGGCCTCCTCTCACCCTCTGAATGGTCCGGGCTGTGGTGCATAGGGCGATCCAGCGTTCTGTCACTGATCCTCTATGCCAGCTTGAGGCATGAGTGGCGCAACTCACAGGTGAGCCTGCCCCTCCTACACAGCCCCCAGCACAGCCACTCCCTGGTCTGTGAAGGTGCAGTGGTGACTGCCCATGGGTGGGGATCTCAGTTCCACTGTTGCCATCTGTGGGTTTATGGGCTTACAGTTTCCAAACATCCTTCCCCATCAATGTTGTTCACCCCACATGTATCATATTTCACCCCTGTATGCATCTTGTTTGTCCTGTCTGTTTACCTCCCCAACCTACCTCCCCAAATATACCTACATCCCCTACCCCACATTCCACTCTCACCTGGAAAAAGAAAAAAAAAAGGCAATCTGCTCCAAATCAAAATCACGCCCCATACATAGCTGCCCATTTTGCACACATGTCCGCTGGACATATAAAATGTAATTTAATTAGCAGTATAACATACTTTGTTGTCCTCACCCCTCTCTCAGGGGTGGAAGGTTTCATATTTCCCTCCAAAATTATTGCATATGCACAGCTGTTGTTGTAAAAGAAATGGGCAGCTATGATCCTTCCCTACACCCATCCTGCACATCCCGAGCTGTTTTCCCTACTGTCTTTCCCTCTTTGTGCCCCTTTTTTACCACTGTCCTATCTCCCCATTTTCTTTTCTTTCAAAGAAATGAGCGCGAGGGTTAGCGGGAGTAAGCACTTTTAAGCAGTAGTTATCGGGTTTGCGCGAGTGTGTGCTTGTGTGCGGTTAGCTAAGCATTGCTAAGCTTCGCACAAACCCACGCAAACTGGCTTACAACAGCTTAAAAGTGCCTTAGTCACCCTGCATGTGAGGGCCCTTGTTCTGCTCAGCAGCAAAATAAAACCCCTCTGTCAGTCTCGAACTCCAGACCTTGGACACACTAGACTGCATGAAGTACCACTAAGCCACAGTAGATATACAGCAGGTTGTTGCTGAAATAGATATATCATGCATCAGAATGAGTGAATGTAAAGGAAAAATAGTAATGCCATAACACAAAACCTGTTCTGTGGAACTTTACCAGCAGTTGTTGTGGAATTGCCTTACATGACTGTGATAAGAGAACCAGCCATTCTAGCAGTAAATGATGTTACAGCAGCCCTTTACAACCCCCACACAGTATCATAGCAGGACAAACAGTGGTATATCTGATTAGGGCAGAGGACATACATCCCAATGGTGACTACATTTCAGGGATGTCCCTGATTTTGAAACATATGTTAGCTGTGCCCCTCTGAATCCCCTGAAAAGTACTGATGTTAGACAGAAAGGTGGGGTATTACACCTAATGAATAATGACAACATGTAGGAGTTAGACACCGCTTGTACTTCAGAAAAGGTGTAGTAATCCATATGCACTGGTTCTCCCGAAGTCTCCACTTACTGTCTCTAATATTTTGAAGGTATACCTCACTTTTACCTACCTTTACCTCAGTCTGTTCAAATATGTACCTGAGTGTTTCAGAGGCCTGGCCGAGGCAGAAACACACAGGCATATCAGCTTTTCTGCTGTTACACACTGCAAATAGATTTTGAAGGAGTTCTACAAGCATACCCTTATGTAGGAGTACAACACTGAAATACCAAAGGATGTAGCCATGTACTGGTAGCAAACGACTGTAACAATGCCATTGTACCAGTGCTGAAAAGACCTGTGCATTGCACAGACAGAGAATAACAGCCTAACGTCTGACTACCATCTGGATAGGTCCACAGTTGGGAGCTATGCAGACAGACTACTTGCCTTGCTAAACTAACAGGTACACAGCAACCCTTTAAGTCCAGCAAGATAACATTCACACAATAATACATAATGTTCTCTGTATGTCTGCATCCACACCCAAATGTACAATATACCTGTGTGTTCAGGGTCTACAAGGATGTAGAAAACAGCAGGCACGGTATCCACCAACAGATTTATTATAAAAACTCAAATCTCTGACGTCTCAGCCAAAGCCTTCAAGGAGAATGAAACACACTCAACAACGTAGCAATATATACATCTAGATACAAAATAATTACACAATTAATCAATTATATCCCACAAATCAATCAAGTAATGCCTTCCAATTGAACTCCTCATTAAGCCCAAAAGGAGACATAGTTTTAAATTTTAAAATATACATGGCTTCTTTCTGCAATAAAAGAGTTTTAACATTCATATTATAATATGCAGAAACACAGACTTGCTCTAAAACAGTACCTTTTAGACCAACACTATTACTGTCATGAAATTGTGCAAAATGTAAAGCTACAGGGCTTTCAGCATTAGCATTGTTTATATCTCTAATATGCTCTAAGAGCCTGGTTTTAAATGCCCTTTTAGTCTCTCCAATATAAATTTTTTTACAAGGACATTGTAAGGAATATATAACACCTACTGAATTACAATAAAAACAATTCTTAATACTAAATTTAACATTATTGATAAAAGTAAAATAAGGTACAATATGTTTACAAGCTTTACACTTCCCACAAGGGAAAGTTCCAACTTTAACAGGTTCCCTATATATTCCTGGAGAAGGTACACTGAACTTACTTTTAACCAAAAAGGTTTTAATATTTCTTCCTTTACGGTAAGAAAATTTTAAATTCAGATCCAGCCACTGTTGTACATTCTTTAAAGAACATAAAAAAGCCAAAAATGGCCCACAATATCAAGAAACTGCATAGTAAAACAACCAAAAGTGGTTACAAAATAAATAGCTTCGTTTTTCTTATTGATACTACCCTGCCTTACCACATCACGACCAAATGTATTTACATTTTTACAAACTGTTGGTTTAGTACCTCTAAACAGCCTGTCAAAGCTATTATTCAAAATTTCCTTCCCATACCCACGGGCTACAAATGAATCAACCAAAGACTTCAATTCTTTATGAAATATTTCAGGCTTATTACATAGTCTATGGATTCGTAACATTTCCCCATAGGGTAAAGCATTTAATGTATGGGAGGGGTGCCCACTAGTACCATGTAAATATTGAAATCCCCCTTCAAACTTTTTATTGTTATTGCTTCTTGGTTCGTTTTATTTGATGTCTACAAGGATGTAGGTAGGCATACTCAGTACTGGAATTGTCCAGTTTTCTTGAGCATCCTGTGCTAATGTCAACAATAAAAAAGTACAAACTGTGCAGAAGTGAGTACATTAATATTCACAGTATAGCAGTTCACAGACAGTTCATGTGCCAAATGAATACATCTCAATAACTACTTTTGTATGGCAGTTAATTGAATAAGTAGAAAATAAACTACATACTCCCATGTATCTTGTGTTAGCATTTGTAGGGATGATTACAATTCTACACTGACAACTGTGTACTGGAAGTGGCAACATTCAGGTCTGAGTACAACATTTTAATCACTGGCTACACCCCTAGCTTCAGATATAAGAACTATACCAACCTTCTGACTTAAACAACGTTGTGCACAGCAAACAATCATGGGCCCCACTTTGGAAAGCTGAAAGGGCTACGCCTACCTGACATAGCAATTTATAGCATTGGGTTGCTATGACAGTGAGTACTGCAATCACCATACAGCAGGCTGCATGCAATTACCAAATGGTGGCCACCAATTGGTGCAGAGGCCATCACATGCACATGTGCAGATACCTATAAAAGCAGGCTGTACTTGCTGCCCACACATGCAATCACTCCATTGCAGATATTGAGAGAGACAGACAGAGACAGAGTGAGAGAGAGAAAGAGAGACAAACACCCACATCAACAGAAAAAAAAAGCCAAAGACACACGGAACGTAATACTACCAACACATACAAAGGAAAGGTATGTAACAGATATGTATTTACTGGCATGTAGTAGATGTTTTTGAAGAGTACTCTACATACTTTGAAACATCCATATGTGACAGCAGTATGCATCTATGCCCAGATGGCCTGCATAACTCCTGCCATGGACAAATCAGTGTGTAGCTGTGTGCAATGGGACATAACTGTGACATATGTAGCTCAGCATTAAATGTCAAACATCTGATCCATGTTATCTGTGTTCTGTACAGTAGTGTGGACAATGGCTGTTTGGGGGAGTAGCGCATACAGCTATATAAACATGGATATGACAGAGTAACACATGCATGATAGTCATATTAATGTGTAGCTTAGCATTGGCAACTGCTGTACCAGGCTAGTATGCTAATCTGGCATTTGCAGCTATATATACACGCTCTAATATTACTGTGTGCTCACATGTGACTCCTGTTCATGTTGCAGCAAGGCCCAACAGGTCAGCCATGAGGTCCAGGGACTGTGGTCTGCACTGTAGTGGCAGAACAGGTAGCTTACATCCTTCTAAGTTGGGAACTGCTGATTGAGGGCTCAATGTCCGTTATTCTAAAAGTATATTAGTTCTGGTTTAAGCACTTGGGCTTCAGGCCAGTTATTTTACATTAAAAGGGTTCGTGGTCTGCACTCTTGTGGGAGGAGAGGCTGGACTCTGCCCTTCTGAGCTGGGAATTTCTGGTTAAAGGCTTATAGTGCCTGCATATTTAAACTGCTTCTTACTGAAATTGGTACACCTTGTTTCCTGTAGCATAGACTAGATCCAGGCCTGCTGAATCTAGCTTTGTTTGTATAACTTGAGCACTAATCCAGGCATTCTTTAAAGTATTCAATTGTATGTATTACTGCTTGGTAGTAACTTGATTAAAGTGTAGCTATCATTCTAAGTCTTTTGGATTAAGCATTTGAGCTTCAGACCAGTTGTTTTACATTAGGAAGGTTTGTGGCCTGCACTGTGGTGGCAGGACAGGTAGCTTACATCCTTCTAAGTTGGGAACTGCTGATTGAGGGCTCGGTGTCTGTTATTCTAAAAGTATATTAATTCTGGTTTAAGCACTTGGGCTTCAGGCCAGTTATTTACATTAAGAAGGTTTGTGGTCTGCACTGTAGTGGCAGAACAGGTAGCTTACATCCTTCTAAGTTGGGAACTGCTGACTGAGGGCTCAGTGTCTGTTATTCTAAAAGTGTATTAATTCTGGTTTAAGCACTTGGGCTTCAGGCCAGTTATTTTACATTAAAAGGGTTTGTGGTCTACACTCTTGTGGGAGGAGAGGCTGGACTCTGCCCTTCTGAGCTGGGAATTTCTGATTAAAGGCTTATAGTGCCTGCATATTTGAACTGCTTCTTACTGAAATTGGTACACCTTGTTTGCTGTAGCATAAACTAGATCCAGGCTTGCTGAATCTAGCTTTGTTTGTATAACTTGATCACTAATCTAGGCATTCTTTAAAGTATTCACTTGTATTTATTACTGCTTGGTAGTAACTTGATTAAAGTGTAGCTATCATTCTAAGTCTTTTGGATTATGCACTTGGGCTTCAGACCAGTTGTTTGACATTAGGAAGGTTTGTGGCCTGCACTGTGGTGGCAGGACAGGTAGCTTACATCCTTCTAAGTTGGGAACTGCTGATTGAGGGCTCAGTGTCTGTTATTCTAAAAGTGTATTAGTTCTGGTTTAAGCACTTGGGCTTCAGGCCAGTTATTTTACATTAAGAAAGTTTGTGGTCTGCACTCTTGTGGGAGGAGAGGCTGGACTCTGCCCTTCTGAGCTGGGAATTTCTGGTTAAAGGCTTACAGTGCCTGCATATTTGAACTGTTTCTTACTGAAATTGGTACACCTTGTTTGCTGTAGCATAGACTAGATCCAGGCCTGCTGAATCTAGCTTTGTTTGTATGCTTGTTGTTTGTTTGCTTGTTATTTCCCTGAAACGCTAATTCCACCTAAAACGTGGCTTTTCAGCACTTCTGTGGATCCCTAGTGATATCTGCATTGCTTACTGTACTTATTTCCTTGTTTCACTTGAAAGAAAGTTACTGTTTGTTGTTTTTGCATTTAAGTTACCTGTAACACATTGCATTTAAGATACCTGGCACTAGCTCACTAAAGCAATTATATGTCAGCACTAAAAAATTAAAAACACTACACCCTCACAAACTCCTCTTGAGTACCTTGTTCCCCATTGGCCCTTTTTTTTTCAATTATAAAGGAATTCCCAATACTATTCTAGCATGTCCAAAGGTCAGTTGTCAATCTCTTCTCCGGTCCAGCTGGTGAATCTGGGAATCTTGAGGCAATGTTACAACTGCCTGATGTACACAGACAACCCTCTCCTCCTCCCAACAAATTCCAGCACATGTGAGAGATGCAACCATATAGCCATACTGGAGGCAAAGATCTCTCAACTCAGTACTGGCAAAACCAGTCAGGAGGAGAAGGAAACCAGACTCACTACAATTCCAGTCTCACATAGACCTACCACAACAGCAAACCAAACCCATATACACACAAAAATATACTCGGAGGCTCTAAATAAAAATCTGCCTAAGCAGCAGAGACCTCCAAAGCAGACACCCAAGCAACCGCTACCCCAAAACAAAACACGTGCAACACATAGCTCACAAAGCCAGTGTGCCGAACAGTCATAGCCCTTAAGGCTAAACAACACACCTGATACAATTGTAATAGGTGACTCTATCGTCAGGCACACTGACGTCCCGCTCACCAGGCTGAACAAGGAGAAGGTCACGGTGAGCTGCCTGTCAGGCGCTAGGATCCGTCACATAACACAAGCACTCAGGTCACTCCAAGGCAAGTACAAATATGACTCTGTCATTGTCCATGCTGGTGTGAATGGCCTGAGACATACCTCCTTGGACTACATGAAAAGAGACATAGAGGAGCTCTCTGAGCACGTAGCCCAGGCCGGTATGACCCTGACCTTGAGTAGCATCTTACCCTCACCAAGAATGATGCCACAATATGAAGACAGGATGATCAATTTCAACAATTGGGTTAAGTATTGGTGTCATTCAAAGGGGATCCAATGCCTGTCAGCCTGGGATGACATGCTCGACAAGCCACGATGCTTCACTAGGGATGGCTTGCACCTGTCACCCCTGGGCTTTCGGATATTGGCAAAGGCTCTTGCTACCCCCATAGTGCCTTTTTTAGGCAAGGCTCAAAAGACAAACCCACCTCCATAGGTATCACAAGGGATAAAAAACTAAGAGCAATGCTACTCAAAGCCAGAAGTCTAAACCTCAAAATGCATGCACTCGAAACGCTCCTTAGCATGGAGAACATCGATATCTGTGCAGTAACAGAAACCTGGTTCAAGGCTCTCAAGAGCAGCCCAGCACTACCAGGTTATACCCTATACCATGCTTTTTGGCCCCAGAACTTGGACCGAACCACAAAAGGAGGGGGAGTATCAATATTCGTCAAAGATACCCACACCTCCAGGTTGGTGGCACAGCACGAAGCATCAGAGACTATCCATGTGCAACTAACAGTGGCTAAAACTGCCTTCCAGTTTATAGCCTGCTACAGACCACCCTCCCAAACCCAGGAACCCCACTAGGCCTTCCTGAGAACACTGGAAAATATGAAAGTCTCTCCAAACACCATTATATTGGGTGACTTCAACTACCCAAACATAGACTGGGAGCATTACTCTAGCTCCAACACCCTAGCCCAAAGATTCCGAGAATTTAAAAACTCAAATGCTATGGAACAACTTGTTACCACTCCCACAAGAGGGGAAAACATACTGGACCTGATCATCACCAACATGGGGACTGTATGCTCCAGACCAGAAGTGTATCCCTCACTGGTAAGATCAGACCATAAACTAATCTCACTGGATATTCACATCCTGACTCCACCCCCTGCCCTGAAAACTACAGTGAAAAACTTCTCTAAAGCAAATTTCACACTCCTCAAAACCGAGGTGGAATCCTTCAAAGCCTCCAGGCCTGTGGAAAATACGGCCCAGACTGCAGAATCCTTTATAAACGCATTCTATGAACACCTACAGGAATGCATGGATCATGCAATCCCAAATAAAACCAAGACCCAATCCTCCAAAGGCAGACGTCCTGTCTGGTGGACCCCAGCCATAAAGAAACTATGCAATAGAAGGAGGAAGCTACTACATGATAGAGCAAAATCCCAAAAAGGGAAGGCATCTCTGATCAGTATTAGCAAAAAACTACGGGCACTCATAAAATCGTCTAAGGCCAGCTTCGAGAGAAAAATTGCACAGGACACTAAGGATAATCACAAGGCTTTCTTTAGTTATGTTAGGAACCTGGGTGGGAATTCCCAGATATGCTCAGAATTAGTCCAAAATGACAAAAAAATACACCAAACCCACAGACATTGTCAACATCCTAGCTGACAGGTTCAGCGCAAACTTCTCCCCCCCTCCCCTCCAAAAGGGCAAAGATCTATCCCAGCAGAGTGCTGCCCCCCTGACTTCTCAGATGCTCAGGTAAGAGCTGCCCTCTCCAAAGCAAAAAACACAGCATCAATAGGACCAGACGTTGTCCCGGGCTGCGTCCTACATGAACTCCAAGAAGAGCTAAACCGAAACATAAAACTACTGTTCAGTCTCAGCCTTACTACAGGATATGTACCCAAAGAGTGGCGTACAGTAACAGTGGTCCCTCTCCACAAAGGTGGTGCCTCAACGGATCCTGGAAACTATCGCCCCATAAACCTGACTAGCTTGGTCTGCAAAGCTATGGAAAGGATCATCATGGACCTCATAAATAAAGATATTGGGGACCTACAGACACTGGATCCTACCCAGTTCGGCTTTGTTAAGGGCAGATCCTGCCTCTTAAACCTGGTTGATTTCTTTGAAACAGTCACCAAGGCGATTGACGAGGGGAAGGTGGTCCACACAGCCTACCTGGACCTCGCAAAAGCCTTCAATACAATACCCCACTCAGGCATTATAGATAAGCTCACCAACTTAAATATAAACCCCTATGTTACTAGATGGGTTGCAAACTGGCTCAAGGACAGAACCCACATGATTAGAATTGCTGGAGCCATGTCAGACTCCAAACCAGTTACAAGTGGCATCCCACAAAGCTCAGTCCTGGGACCTCTCTTGTTCGGTATATATTTCTCAGAGGTACAGGCCAACACGGAAGGACTGTGGCTGACCAAGTTCGCAGATGACTGCAAACAGGGCTCCATAATCGACTCTCCAGCTGACACAAGCATCCTCCAAAAGGGCCTCATAGAAACAGACATTTGGTGCCAGAGCCATGGCCTCAAGCTAAATGCCAAAAAGCGTATAGTCATCCCCTTTGGCAAAAACAAAGAGTCCACAAATTACCACATAGGTGGTAATCCATTAAGTACAGAAGAAGTAATTAGGGACCCGGGGACCCAAGTAGATAGCAATCTCTCATTTGACAACCACGTGGCCAAAGTGGTTAGAAAAACATTTTATATAGCCCACCTAATCATGAAAGGATTCACATCTAGATCAGGGGAGGTCATCGTGCCTCTTTACTCATCCCTCATCAGGCCCATAATTGAGTACAATGCCCCTTTTGGGATGTACCTTACCAGACACCTGCAGCAACTGGAAAGACCCCAAAAGTGCCTCACCAAGAGGATCAAAGGGCTCAAACAGATGCCATATGCTGCCCGGTTAAAGAAACTCCAGCTCTACTCAGTGGCATACCACCTGCTCAGAGGCGATCTGTCCCTGACGTATAAAGCCATGTCCAACCAGGAATTAATGGACATGCTGCACCTCAGAAAATCCAAATCCCATCGAGCTAGGCCGAGAGACTTAAACCTCAGCACTGAAATAAATAGGACATGCTGGAGGGACAGATTCATAACCCAGAGGCTCCCTTCACTCTGGAATAAAATCCCAGTCCAGGTTAGGCAGAGTCCCTCATTGACTCTTTTCAAGAGGAATCTTGATGAGTGGATGGGAGATCGTAGGTTTACCCCGGGTATCACTTCTGTGTCACTGTTAGACAGAGGCACAGTATACTAACCTCGAAAAAGGGCATAGCAAAATTAATTTAAAATGGGTGGTGAAAGACAAACACACTCTGGCTAGGCTTATAAATGCCCTAGGGCAGATAGCCTAGTATGAACCTATGAACCTATGAACAACAGTGTGGACCTTGTGTGTGTATGGCACACACATACGGAGAGATATATCTGTGTCAGATATATTATCATCTGTACATGTGCATAGAGCAAGGGACATACTGCAACTGTTTGTGAAGGGTGGTCATATATATGTTGGAGAAGGTTGTTATGTGCATATTTGTATGTAGGTTGTAGTGTGTGGCAAACAAAACAACATACAGTGCTGGTATGTGACATGTGGTGGTTAAACGCTGTGGGTGTGATTTGTTAGGTTTGCAGTGTTGCAGCCAGTGAGGCCTGCTAAAGCTACATGGGCTGAGAACACCTTCAATGCATTTCGCACAAGACTGTGCAATATTATTACATAACTGTATACCTCACATCCTTCGCATAATTGATATTCCCACCATGAAAGGTGGACTGTATATGTGTCTATATGTATATATGTACACCAATGGATGTTTATATATATGTGTATATATCTAAATATATATATATATATATATATATATATATATATATATATATATATATATATATATATATATATAGAGAGAGAGAGAGAGACAGAGTCATATTTACTACGACAGATGCCTGGTGACAAAGCCATGGCCTCAAGCTCAATGTCAAAAATGCATTGGCATCCCTTTTGGTAAAGACTCTCTACCCATGAACTACCACATAGGTGGTAGTCGACTTAACACCGAAAGTGTGATAAGAGACCATGGGACACAGGTGGACAGTAGTCTCCCCTTTGATAATCACAGTGCCACACTAGTCATGTAATCTGTGTACGTGGCACACCTCATCACAAAAGTTGTGTCATCCAGGGAAAAAGAGGTCAGTGTTCCCCACTACTCATCACTCACAAAACCCATTATAGAGTACAATGCCCCTTTTGGTATGTACCTCACAAGACATCTACAGCAACTGGAAAGGCCACATTCATACCTCACAAAGAGTATTCCTGGCCTCAAACAGATGCCCTATGCAGACTGTCATTGCAATGGATGACATATTTCTTTATGCATTAGCTTGATATATACCTCCTGTGGCTAGGTGGTGCATTGTGTCACATACAGTGTTCCATGTACTGTTGTATAGTCTTACACAGTGGTTTCTCTTTGTTGCTGTGCAGAACATGGTTTAATATATAGAGCGTACCAGGCACTGTCAGGCAGTTGTGAGTTGAGCACTGATATGTGGTATTGAAAGTGTGTATCCTCTGACAGACAATAGGTTGCTATTTATGGCAGTTCAGTGATATCTGTACTGTAGAATGTTAAGTGTGCCACATGACTTGCTCACACATATTGTTTCATTGTCTTCCAGGGTTCATGGCCCACCATTGCAACCCAGCCTATAGACCTGCTAAGGATGATGTCATAACAACCAGTCTGGTTCAGCACTACACACTGCTTTTCTCAAGAACCAGCCAGGACCAGCATGAGCGGACTGCACTGTGGCAAGATGTTGTCCGTAGGGTAAATGACATAGGCATGCATAACCGGACATATGAGCAGGTACGCCATCACTGCAGTGATTTACTTAGACATGTCCGGCAGCATGTGTCTGATGTCCGTAGACAACAGCTTGGCACAGGCGGTGGGGCTACCATCCATACCCCCCTCACCAGAGTGGAGGAGCTGCTCCTGAGCCTGGTGGCTCCTGGCCAACAACAACAACAGCAGACATGTATCATCATGGAGGCCGGAGCCAACCAGCAAGTTCACATGGAGCATGCAGGTACATGGCATATCTGTAGACTACTGTTACCTCTATTGGTAGATCATGCATATGTGAGATGTGTACTGTGTAGTTAGAAGATGAGGAGCCTGGTGTTGTGCAATACTGATAATTTGGAACATGATCTGTAGGCCTGTGACTGTCAACCATTGTACTACTGTAAGATTGCAAACCCACAATAGCAATGCCACAGTTGTTGCCACTGACAAACTGTCTCATATCCTTGTAGGTCCCTCTGTTGTGATACCAAGGCAGCAGACCCATGCTGGTGAGTGTGTTCTACATTTAATATTGCAAATAAAATGTGCATGTCATAGTTGAGGTGTAAGCCATGTACACATGTAACACACCTACGCATAATGCATGCTGTGCATGTTTGCTGTGAGATTATGCACATCTCAGTAACGTGAGTAGCTGCCTCAAACACATGCAATACATAGAGCATCCCAAAAAATTGTGGCTACACTGTAGTGGACATTGGATAGGCAGAGTTGATACACATGCACACAACATACACAACTTTGTCATACACAGTACATGTTAATATGCTACACATGGCGTATTTGGACACCAGCTGTAAGGTCACACTCCAGTATCCCAAATATCACCCACACAGCACACATAATATACCTGAGGGGTAGAAGCCTATCATGGGGTGGTGTGACACTCTTCAACACACAACACATTCATGCTAGGCAATGCTCCCTATTGGGCACTTTACAAACCCATGTAACAACTGGCTGTGAAATGGTGAATGTAGCCATGGTACTGCAGTTCAGGTACAGCATGATAAGTGCTGGTCTGGCACACATTAGTAGCCTTGAGTGACCACATGAGGCTGCATGATGATGGCTCATGGTACTACACCCCATCCAGTTACAGTAACCACAGTACTACACATAGCATTCATTGCTATACACCTCAATGTTGTGTGTGTGCAAACATATGCACCTATACACAATATGCATAGCAATCACCATTTTCACAAAGTGACACATATATGTCTTGTAATGCTATTGAGTGTATAGGTCACATGACACACATTGGGTATGTGTGATGTTTAATGTTGCAGTTGTTTTGTAGCATGCCATGTCATGGCTGGCACTGGCATGTCCACAATATGTTCTACACTCACCATAACTACTGTACAATGGCTATGTTGAGCAATGGTATTCCATCAGGTATACACACACCACTCATCCTGTGTGTATACATAGCATGCATGAGCTAAACCTGTGTCCACAATTAAAGACACAGATGCTCTAATCAGTAATGGATATCTATGTGACACACAGATACACATCCAGCCATGGTATGTATACCTGTGAGTGATGGTGCACAGCACATTGAAGAGCTTGTAATACTTGCACAGCAATGTTGTGTCCATGTACACATTGAGTTCCAGGGTGAGGCCAGTCACTAAACAACAACACATATGCATCAAAGCCATGTATACTGTTATTAGCAAGGACTGTCTAAACTTGCACTGCATGCTGTTGAGCAACACACGTCCTGCATGCTGACACGTATGATATAACTGTTTGGCTTGTGATAATGTACCCCACCATCAACCGCTATTGAGTATGTTCTGGATTGCTGGTGGTGTGTGTGTGTGTGTGTGTGTGTGTGTGTGTGTGTGTGTGTGTGTGTGTGTGTGTGTGTGTGTGTGTGTGTGTGTCTGCTTTAGTGAGGAGTGTATTTGTGTTCATGTGTGCATGTGTGCATGTGTTCATGTGTTCATGTGTGCATGTGTTCATGTGTGCATGTGTTCATGTGTTCATGTGTGCATGTGTTCTGACATCATGTACAGGTCGTAAAGTGTGTTTACTGTCTTCCTCTCACAGGTGCTGAGGTTGGGCTGGTTCACTGCAGCAGGGAACCTGATGTCACTGACACAAATAGTGATAATGAGGATAGGTGTGTTGAGGCACAGGCATGTTTGCCAGGGTCTGTCATTGGGCCACCAATCGACAGTAAACAAGTGTCCACCCCATCCATGCACACAGTCATACTGCCAATACATCCATCATCACCAATGCCCTTAGCTGAGGGACAGTGTACAGTCGGCAATGGCCAGGACAGTGTGGTATCTATGGCACATGCATCCGGACACAGCAGCCATACCCAGATGTCTGGAATGGTACCACACAGGCAGATGTCCAGGGGTTCTTGTCGGAGCACTGCTTGTCATCATGCCCCTGGCAGACGTGCCACAGGTCTTACAACCTCACACATGTTCCAGGCTGTCATGGAGGCACAGGCATGTATGGAACAGTACACGAGGCAGGGACTAAGGGCACAGAGGGCACATAACACCGCTTTAAATGACAGTATCCGTGACCTAGCAGGTGCCATCCATAATTACACTGAGGTCACTGATAGACATTGGGGTGAGACATTAGATGTCCTCCGCATTGTCATGTCCATGTGTCAGGACAGTGCTGGATGGTTGAGACATCGATGTGGACGTATGCCAGCAACATCAGCAGCTGGCAGTTGCCATGGACGTCCCTCAGGTCACAGCCGCTCCTGTAGTGCCAGTACCAGCCCCAGCAATGTTGGGAGTGGGCTGTCCATAGACCGTCCTAGAAGACCATGTGCACATGGCTCTGGCCAGTCCCAGCAGGGACCTGGGTCCAGTGTACATATGTCTACCTCTGAGGATAGTACCCAGTCTGGCTTAGTACCTGATACTGTCAGTAGCACCCCTGCCAGGCACAAGTACTGTATCCATGGCCAGAGATGGCGATCTATAAAGCCTGGCAGGTACAGTCTGTGGCTGTCCCACAAATCCCTGTATATGGCAGCCACATGGTGGAATTGTGTGCATGCAGACACACACAGATATAAACCAGACACCTAGGGCTAACACATACCTGCACACATTACATCAACATTGGCCCATACCAATACTCTTGGCCATCTCACACACACACACACACACACACACACACACACACACACACACACACACACACACACACACACACACACACACACACACACACATGTCAATTGTATGGCTCAATGTAGGCCTCTGGCAAACCAACAACACACCCTGTGCATATGATGAAACCTGTGCCACCTCCTGTCATCTGTAACATTGATGCAGGAACAGGCTAACATGGTGCTGATGCACAGTGTGACTTTATAGCAGTATAGCAATGTTAGTATGTTGTCAGCAGTAAAGTGTAATGATATCCTTGAAGGTGTAGCTGAGCAGGCATGATGCATTAAAGCTATGATTGTCAATGTAGTATTGTTTACAGCAGTGTTAATTCCAGTAGTGTATTGTCCGCCCATGTGTAACTTGGCTGATGTGTGTAGTATTGGCAGCATGTGTTAGAGAGTGGACAGTACATGTGGGATGTGTGCTGCACAGATTTGCAGGCGTACATTTGTGAACATGTTGGAGGTGCACTGTCTGCATGTGTGTGCATAGTGGACACATGGGCAGGGAGCCATGCCCTGTATTGCACAGTGTTAACACTCAATAGTTTCTATTGGTGGCCAGTATGCATTGTACTACACATTTTGGAACTTGGGTACACATGTGTGTATGACATGGTTTGACACTGTGCTTTGGGTGATACTGTTACTATCTGTCATTGGTTTGCATTCTGGTAGTATACATAACCTCAACAGCCTGACCATAAACAATTGTTAGATGATGTCTTGACAACTGACACACAGATGTAGGACACACACTAACATTTGGATCCTTCAGGTACTATACTATGCCAGTAACCAGTGTTATTCACCTGCACCCATTCCTGGGACCACTCCTGTTTGGCATATAGCTCTCTTAGGTACAAGCAAACACAGTAGGGATATGTCCATCCACGTCTGGAAATGCATACTGTGGCCTATAATGCATTCTTCAGATGACACACACATCCTCCACAAGGGTATCATACAGACAGATACCTGTTGTCAAACCCATGCTGTAAAGCTATAAGCCAACTAAAGCATAGTCATCCACCTTTACAAAAGATAGTATCCCCACAGTACCACATAGGTAGTAGCCCCCAACATGTTGAACAGGTACCAATGTGTACATACAGCCAAGTGTTATGTCATCTCTCCTTTGGTAATCACATTTCCAAAGGTATTTTGAAATCCCTCTGTGAATCACATAAGCAATAAGGGGTCTCCATGCATATCCACAAAGGTTGTTGTACACATATAATGAATAGCCATCATTGACAGACTTTGCTGCGTTTGAACAGGTCTGAAATATACCTTAGGCATAAACCCTCACTCACACTATTCAATAGAAACCGTAATGAGTGTGTGTGACACGGATGACCTAGGCCAGGGATCACTGCAGTGGCTGGGCTTGTCACAAGCATACAGATGTGACCTAAGGTCTGGAAAGCGGCAGCACACTCTGGAAAAGATAACATATGTGTTCATGGAGAAAGCAGGGTTCCCACCTATGAAATAATTGAGGTCACATGTACGTATATGTATTTGCCACACAGCTACCTGACGTGCAATGCACATACTGTTGTCATTGTGATATGTCATACAGTAGTAAAAGCATAACCCACAACACATTGAGCAACTGTGTCACACACATAGAGCACACACACACACACACACACACACACACACACACACACACACACACACACACACACACTCACCAAGTGCAGGATTCAAACCCCTACCTAACTAGTTTGGGGTGAGACATTAGATGTCCTTTGTAATGTCATGTCCATGTGTCAGGACAGTGCGGGATGGTTGAGACATGGACGTGGACGTATGCCAGCAACATCAGAAGCTGGCAGTTGCTGTGGACGTCCCTCAAGTCCCAGCCACTCCTGTAGTGCCAGTACCAGCCCCAGCAATGTTGGGGGTGGGCTGTCCATAGACTGTCCTAGAAGACCACATGCACATGGCTCTGGCCAGTCCCAGCAGGGACCTGGGTCCTGTGTACATATGTCTGCCTCTGTGGATAGTACCCAGTCTGGCTTAGTACCTGATACTGTCAATAGCACCGCTGCCAGGCACAGGTACCGTATCCATGACCAGAGACGGTGATCTATAAAGCCTGGCAGGTGCAGTCTGTGGCTGTCCCACAAATCCCCGTATATGGCAGCCACATGGTGGAACTGTGTGCATGCAGACACACACATGTAAACCAGACACCTAGGGCTAACATTGGCCCATACCAGTACTCTTGGCCCTCACACACACACACACACACACACACACACACACACACACACACACACACACACACACATACATGTCGATTGTATGGCTCCATGTAGGCCTCTGGCAAACCAACAACACACCCTGTGCATATGATGAAACCTGTGCCACCTCCTGTCATCTGTAACATTGATGCAGGAACAGGCTAACATGGTGCTGATGCAGAGGGTGACTGTATAGCAGTATAGCAATGTTAGCATGTTGTCAGCAGTAAAGTGTAATGATATCCTTGAAGGTGTAGCTGAGCAGGCATGATGCATTAAAGCTATGATTGTCAATGTAGTATTGTTTACAGCAGTGTTAATTCCAGTAGTGTATTGTCCACCCATGTGCCACTTGGCTGATGTGTGTAGTATTGGCAGCATGTGTTAGAGAGTAGACAGTACATGTGGGATGTGTGCAGTACAGATTTGCAGGTGTACATTTGTGAACATGTTGGAGGTGCACTGTCTGCATGTACATGCATAGTGGACACTTTATGATACTAGAGCAGTACAGATTAACACGACGTGCTGTACACATTACTGGGAGCTCTCCTTTCCATGGGTATATTTGTAGGATGGTGACATCATCAGACTTGACAAAGATCAGTATACCACTTTTAAGGTGTTTCAGTAGTCTTCAAAAAGGTTGCTCTTCTCCAAGGAGACACACACACACACACACACACACACACACACACACACACTCACATACAGTTGGCAAGTGCAGGATTCAAACCCCTACCTAACTACTTTAGAATACTAGAGGAGTAGGTATTAACATGACACGCTATACACATTACTGGGAGTTCTTTTTTCCACAGGTATATTTGTAGGATGTTGACATCATCAGACTTGACAAAGATAAGTATACCACTTTTAAGGTGTTTTAGTAGTCTCCAAAAAGGTTGCTCCTCTACAAGGAGATACACACACACACACTCTCATACAGTTGTCAAGTGCAGGATTCAAACCCCTACCTAACTACTTTAGAGCAGTACGCATTTACACGATGCACTATATACATTACTGGGAGTTCTTTTTTCCACAGGTATAGTTGTAGGATGGTGACATCATCAGACTTGACAAAGTGGGTTACATTAGGTGACATTAGGTGGGCTACATAGAAGCAATTTCTAAACACTTTGGCAATGTGATCATCAAAGGAGAGTTTACTATCTACCTGGGTCCCCAGGGCCATAATTACATTCTCCGTACATACTGGATTACCACCTATGTGGTAATTTGTGTGCACTTTGTTTTATCCAAAGGGGATGACTATGCATTATTTGGCATTCTGCTTGAGGGCATTGTTTTGACACCAGGTATCTGTCTCTGTAAGACCCTTCTGGAGGATGTCTGTGTCAGCCATAGAGTCGATTATGGACCACAGTTAGCAGTCATCTGCAAACTTGTTCAGCCATACTCCTCACTTGCTTGCCTGTACCTCTGAGCAGTATCTACTGAACAGGTGTGGTCCCAGGACCAAGACCTGTGGGATGCCATTTGTGACTGGTTTAGAGTTGAACATGGCACCTGCAACTCTGAACATGTGTGTTTGATCTGTGAGCCAGTTGGCCACCCATCCTGTGACATAGCTGTTAATGTTTAAGCTGATAAGCTTGTCCATGATGCCAGAGTGGGGAATGGTGTCGAAAGGCCTTAGTGAGGTCCAGGTGGGCTGTGTGGACTACTTTCACCTCCATCTATGTCCTTGGTAACTGTTTCAAATAAGTCAACTAGGTTTAGTAGGCAGTATCCGCCTTTAACAAAGCCAAGTTGGGTAGAGTCCAGTGTCTGGAGGTCCCCAATGTCTCTGTTTATGGGTTCCATGAATAATTTGCTCCGTAGCTTTGCAGACCAGGCTGAGTAGGCCTATAGGGCAATGGTTTCCTGGTTCTGTTGTGGCACCCCCTTTGTGGAGCTGGATGACTGTTGCTGTATGCCATTCTTTGGGTACATAGCCTGTGGTAAGGTTGAGTCTGGACAGTGAATGTAGGTGAGGGTGTAGTTCCTTTTGGGGCTGGTGTAAGTTGCAGCCTGAGACACCATCCAGTCCCATTGATGCTGTGTTCTTAGCTTTGGAGAGGGCTGTTTTTACCTGCATGTCCATGAAGTCTGGGGCTCTGCATTCTTCTGGGATGGACACAGGCCCTTTTGGGGGTGATGGGGGGATTTGCACTGAACTTGTCCCCCAGGATGTAGGCAGTGTAAGTTGGTTCAGTGTATTTTTTGCCATTTTGCAGTAGCTGACATCATATTAGAGAGTTCCCACCTAAATGTTTGGTATACCTAACAAAGGCTTTGTGGTTGCTATTCTTACATTCCTTGGCTATTTGTCTTTAGAAACTGGCCTTGGATTATTTTATAAGCGATCATTGTTTCTTCCTAATAATGATCAGTGATGCCTTTCCTTTTGTGAAGTTTGCTCTATTGTGTTCGTTTCCTCCTTCTGTTGTATAGCTTATTTATGGACGACGACCACCAGATTGGTTTCTTATATATGGAGGAGTGCATCTTTGTTTTATTTGTGATATCTCGATCCATGCATCCCTGTAGATGCTCATAGGATGCACTTGTAAATGATTCGGCAGATTGTATAGTATTATCCTATAGCAAGGGGGCTTTGGAACTTTCCACGTTGGTCTTGGGAAGTGTTCAGTTTGCTTTTGAAAATTTCTTCACAGTGGTTTCCTTGACTGGGGGGGGGGGCGAGATGTGGATGTCCAGTGTGATTACTTTATGATCTGATATTACCAGTGAGGGGTTTATCTCTGTTGTGGAACACTGGTACCCCATGTTGGTGATGATCAGGTCCAGTATGTTGTCACCTCTAGTGGGTGTGGTGACCAGCTGTTCCAGGGCATTTGAGTTTTTAAACTCTAGGAAACATTGGGCAAAGGACGTTGTACACGAGTAATTCTCCCACTCAATGTTTGGGTAGTTGTAATCTCCTCATATAATGGTGTTTGATAGGACCTTTATATTTTCCACTGTTCTCAGGAATACTGAGTGAGGTTCCTGAAACAAGGTAGGTGATCTGTAGCAGGCTACAATCTGATAAGCAGCTTTGCCCAATGTTAGTTGCACTTGCATGGTCTCCAAGGCCTCATGCTGTGCCACTAACCTGAAGGTGTGGGTATCCATAAGATAAATGGATACACCCCTTCCGTTTGTATTTCACTCTGTGTTTTGGGGCTGAAGATCAGAGGAATTGTGAGTGTTTTACGTGGAGCATGTCCAACAGCTCAGTTTTTGACATAGCTTTGTATGTTAGGCAGAGATCACCTCTGAGTAGGCGATATGCGAGAGAGTACAGCTGGAGCATTTTGAGACGGTCTGTATATGGCATATATTTCAGGCCACTAATGCTCTTTGTGAGGTATTTCTGCAGGCTTTCCAGTTGTTGTAGATGTCTTGTGAGGTACATAGCAAAAGGGGCATTGTACTCTATTATGGATCTAGTGAGTGATGAGTAGAGGGGAACAATGTCCTCTTCTATTCTGCATGAGACACCTTCTGTGATGAGGTGTGCCACGTAGAAGGATTTCCTGTCTACTGTGGGGATGTGATTATCACAGGTGTGTCCACTGTCCACCTGTGACCCAAGGTCTCTTATCACACTTTCAGTGTTAAGTATACTACCGCCTATGTTGTAGTTCATGGCTACAGAGTTTTTACCAAAGGGGATGACAATGCACTTATTGGTATTGAGCTTGAGGCCATAGCTTTGACACCAGGCATCTGTCTCAGTGAGGCCCTTTTGTAGGATGTCCACATTTTTAGTATTTACAATTATGGCTCCTAGTTTGCAGTCATCTGGAAACTTCATTAGCCACAAACCTTCCATGTTAAAGTTTACTTCAGGGAAGTAGATACAAAACAGACCAGGACCCAGGATTGAACCTTGTGGTACTGCACTCATCACTGGTCCAAAGTCATACTTGGAGTCTGCTACTTTCACAGTGTGTGTTCTGTCAGTGAGCCAGTTGGCAACCCATCTTGTGACATAGCAATTTATACCTAGTTTAGTGGGTTTATCTATAATTCCAGAGTGGGGGATGGTGTTGAAAGCTGTGACAAGATCTACATAGGCTGTGCAAACCATCTTACTCTTGTCTATGGTTCTGGTGACTGCTTCAATGTCGTCTATCAGGTTTAGGAGACATGATCTGCATTTTACAAACGCAACATGGTTGTGGTCCAGAGTTTGGAGATTACCAATGTCTTTTTTTATAAGTTGTATGATGATACATTCTATGGCCTTGCAGAGCAGGCTCATCAGGCTAATGGAGCACTAGTTCCTGGGGTCCGTGGTGTCTCCACCTTTGTGTAGTGGGATAATCGTCACTGTGCACCATTCAGCAGACACAAAGCCTGAGGTGAGGCTATGACTGAACATGGTACATCGGTGTGGTGCCTGTTCATTCTGTAGTTTGTGTAGAACACAGCCTGGGAAGTTATCTGGTCCCATGGATGCTGTGATACTGGCTTTGGGGAGTGTTTTTTACCTGTGCAGCCATGATGGCAGCAACCTTGCAGTCTTCCGTTATAGAGATGTGCTGTTTCATGAGTGAGAGGGGGGTAAAGTTAGCACTGATCCTATCTGAAAGGATGTTGGCAATATCATTTGGCTCTGTATATTTAGTGCCATTGAGCTGTAACTCAGAGCAGATCTGAGTGTTGCCATGACATGGACCTGTCTGTTGAGCAGAGATCTCCTGAGTAGACAGTATGCAACAGAGTACAGACTGAGTTAAATTCAGTCTTGTTGCATGGGGCAACTGTTTGATGCCAGTAATCCTCTTGTTGAGGTACTTCAGATGACTTTCCAGCTGCTGCAGGTGCCTAGTCAGATTCATCGCAAGTGTGTTGTGGTACTCTCTGACGGGTCTGATGACTGATGAGTAGAGGGAACCTCTTTTGACCTACATGCAAAGAACTTGGCAGTTTGTGGGAACACATAGCAAGATTGTCTGACCACTTTGTGAATGTGTTTCTGGAAGTAGAGATGACTATCCAAATGTGTCCATAGATCCCTTATTATCACCTCCACATTTAGGGTGTTGGCACCTATGTGGTATTTGTATGACTGTAGCTCGAGGCCATAATTTTGACACCACATCTGTCTGACTGAGACCCTTTTTAAGGATGTCTCTGTTGTCCTAAACATCGATTATGACAACTTTTTTGCAGTCATCCACAAACTTTGCTAAACATAGCCCTCGTGTGTTTGACTGTATTTCTGAAAAGTATACACCAGACAGGAGGGGTCCCAGGACTAAGCCATGGGAGACAGCAGTTGTTACCAGCTTGAACAGGAGACTACAATTCTTACCTTGTGTGATCTATCTGTGCCCCAGTTGGCAATCCATCAGATGACATACATATTTATGCACAGGTTGTTGATTTTGTGGATACGACATGTATCTGGGATGTTGGAAAAGGGCTTTTCAAGGTCT
Organism: Protopterus annectens; assembly: GCF_019279795.1. Lineage (NCBI taxonomy): Eukaryota > Metazoa > Chordata > Ceratodontiformes > Protopteridae > Protopterus > Protopterus annectens. The sequence continues at coordinate 1,676,920,565 of NC_056744.1, read as the reverse complement.
ATGTGGGACGTGTGTAGCTCATTTCATTGATGTATGTCCTGGGTGACTGCCTTGAAAACAGTCTAGCAGGTTTGGGAACCATGATCTGCCCCTGACCAAACCAAAATTGGTAGAGTTGGGTGTTTGTAGGCTCCCAATAGCTCTGTTTATGAGTTCCATCATGATGGACTCCATGGCCTTGCAGATCAGGCTTAATAGGCTTATAAGACAATAGTTCCCATGGTCTGTTGTGCACCAACACTTGTGGAGTGTGCCAAATGTTGCTGTAACACATACAACAGTTTCATATCCTGTACAGAGGGTGAGGCTCAACAGACTGTTCAGGTGCAGGGTCTGTTTGTTCTGAAGTTCACTTATGACACAGCTAGGGAAACAATGTAATCCCATAGACACCATGTTTTCAGGTTTGGAAGGAGCTGTTTACCCATTCTATATGTGATATCTATGCTTTCACAATCTCCAGGTATGATGATAGGGCATTTTGTCAGTGAGAGGGGAGTATGTATGTATGAGCCTGTCTGACAGGATGTTGGCAATGTCAGTCATTTACAGTTTGCACTGACTCAGGACATATATGAGTGTACATTGCTATTTATGACATAGCGGAAGTAAGCGTCATGGTTCTCTATGGACTCCTTCACAGATTATTTTGCCAGAACATGGATTGGATAATGTTTGGAGTGCACATTGTTTATTCATGATACTGATTGCAGGTTTATCGATTTTCTTTGCTTTTTCACTTTCTGTGAATAACTTAAGTACTTGTGGTACATAGTTTGATTATGACAGGGTTCCAATATATTATATGTGTCTGTTTTCATATAACTGTGTGCACAAGGCAGGATTGGTGAATAGTGACAGGTTCCTGGGGTAAAACATATGTAACTGCCAGATATGTGTGGCCCACTGCTGTACTCAGACATGGCCTAAGTGTGTAACCATGCCCAGTATGACCTTTCAGTATGCTGTTGCCTGGTATTTGCTTCATTTATTTAAGTGTGTGAGCATGCCCAGTATGACCTTTCAGTATGTTGCTGACTGACATTTGCTAAATTTGTTTAAGTGTGTGAGCATGCCCCGTATGGACATATATATTATATGTGTGTGAAAAATCAAGTTGGTTTTTACTTCAGGGCTCACCTTTGTGTTGTACATTGATAGAAAGCATGCTGTGCCTGCAGGGCTTCCATGAGTCACTTTGCATAGACTTATCAACATTTCTACATACAAGGGGTACAGCTATTATTTGTACATTTCTACCCGGGGGGCACACCTGATTGTTACTCTGGGTGTACATAGGATGAGGGGTTCACCTGACACTTATACACATTTGTTAAGCCTGCACTGCTATGTCAGGTACTCCATTTCAGTCCGTACTGTTGCCTATCGTACTGGCTTGAGGCATACTACTGTACTACAGATCTTAGCTTCCAATTTCACGTATATTAGTTTGTGACTTCACAGCCTACCCAACCCACATTACACTGCCTGGCCTGCTGTTATCTGTCTGCATAGGCCTGGGGGGAAGTTACTCATATGCCTCTTCGGAGGGCATGATACAGCATTTGTTTGTGTTTGCGTTAGTCTACAATTGTCCTGCTGTGTCTGTGCCACTGAAATGCTGTCATGGCTTAGTGGTTCAGTACTGTGACTATAGTGCACAGTATCCTGAGTTCGAGCACTGTCACTGCTTTTTATTTTCCTGCTGGGCAGACCTGACTGGTTAAGGAACAGTAAAGCAGGTGTGAGCATGTTTACCCGACTTTGCATGACTTTGCCTGACTTTGCCCAACATTGCCCAACATTGCTCAACATTGCCCGACATTGCACTAGTTTGCGCAGTGCATAGCTCTGTACAGTTGTGCTTAAATATGCTAAATAGTGGTAAAATGTGGTTAGCACTGCTTTATATTGCTTAAAATAGGGCCATCGTGCCTCAGGTGGTACTGCTGGGCTGCCTATGTCGGATGCACATAGTACACACCCTATACATGTTTGAAAACAGGTAGTGTCAAGTTAGGCATCCCTTTTATTGTATGTGCGAGTCAGAGAGAGGTGTCATTTCCATAGTTCTTACTGAGTCAGTGTATGTGCTATGCACTGCCTCTTTGCCAAGGCATACTGGGCACGCCTCCTTCTGCCTACTGGGGCAGGCTCAGGTTGTTCCTCCTCTGAGTTATGCTGTGCCTGTGCAGGCCTTGGCAATAGTGGGGGGATGTTTGGCCCTGCCCCATGCTGTTCCTGCTGCAGCTGTTTTCACAGCATCATATTTTGTAGCATGGCACATATCATGACAATTTGGGTACATGTAGTTGGTGAGTGCTGCAAGGCTCCACCAGATGTGTCCAGGCACTGGAACCATGACTTGAGCATCCCAAACACACACTCAATAATGTTTCTTGTTTATGCATGTGCCTCATTATGGAGTTCTTGTTCAGGTGTTTGTGCAGTTCTAATGGGTGTCATCAGCCACGGCTCCAGTGTGTATCCAGCATCCCCCACTATGTGATTGTCAGGGATGTCCACATTGGCAAATCTCTGGTACAGCTGCATCAGATGCCAGATGTGGGAATCATGATAGCTTCCAGGGCAGCCAGCACACACATTCATTATTATGCCCTGGGCATTGCACACAACATGGCAGTTGATGGAGGGGAAGCCCTTGCGGTTGATGTAGACCCTACCCCTGCTCACCGGGTGGTGCTTTGATGTGTATGTGTGTGCAGTCTATTGCACCCACTACCTCAAGGTATTCTGCTATTTGTTGGAAAAGATGCATATTGCTGGCCAATGCTTCACTGGAATTGGGGAAATATACGTGGTCACCGACATGTGCTGACATGGCATCCAGGAACTGGTGCAGTACCCTGGATGCTGATGCCTGTGAAACCCTCATCATATCACCAGTTGGTCTCTGGAAGGTACCTGTAGCTAGTATTTGTAGGCCAACACATACCTTGGTATCCACTGGGATGGGTTCCCCTCTGTTGGTTCTGTGTGTGAGGCATGGCCGGCACAACTCAACAATTTGGTGCAGGAGGCCTCTGTCCACTCTATAGTGCTCCACTATCTCCAGCTCATGTAGCCGCTGGTAGGTTACCCTGGGTCTGTACACTCTTCTCCGTCTTCTCACTGTGGGTTGCTCAGCAGCATTCACAACATCACCACCCTCAGCATCTTGCACATGTTGGTTTATGATAGCAATAGCAGCCCCTAACATTTTGTCTGACTTAAGCTTTTTAAGTTTTCACTCTTTGTATACTGCAGTGTTACAGAGTTCTTGGGAAAAAAACAGGGTAGACTGCTGTTTGCAGAGTTTAAAGTGCTGGGCTGGGCTGGGCTAGTCTACTGCCTGTGTAATTGGCTGATTCTGATATATTTCACCTGGCAGATCTGCTAGTTCTCCTTGGTTAACTTCCTACTACTTCTTTTCCTTCCTTTTCCCTTTCTGTTTCCACAAGGGGCAGCGCCGTGCAAACAAGTGCACATGCTCGCACACAAGCGCGCACACAGTGTAAGCACGTTTGCAAGAAATTTCAGATATATCCATGGCATACACCTTTAGTTTCTTGTTTTCAGCTAGGACAACTGTAGACACGCCTCTTGCAATCCTAAGCAACTCAGGGCAAACACTAGCCACTGTGCTCCAACCAGCTTACAGTCTTTCAGACATACCCCCTCATGATGTCATCTATCTTCTACTCCACTACTCCCCTACTCCTACACTTACATTCGAGGGACATGGCTCAACAAAACCTGCTGGAGAGATAGGTTTGTCTGTCAGAGGCTGCCCAGTCTCTGGAATAGACTTCCCATAAATGTCAAACAAAGCACCTTGCTGACCATCTTCAAGCGCAACCTTGATGAGTGGATGGGAAACCACAAATTCGTCCCAAGGGTTCCACCTGTGTTCCTCATTGACAGCGGGGACAGGTGCTGACTGAGGTTTCTTTTTTGGGGATAAACTCTTGGCTAGGCTTGTATGGGCCCCGGGGCCATTAGCCTACTAACCTGCTATGATCCTATAACCACATCCAGTACCTCAGTATGCTGTAATATGATGGATCACAGCCTGCTACTAAGGGAGGGGTTAGCTTAAAACCACACCCAGTACCTCAGTAAACAGCTATATGATGGATTCTAGCCTGACACTGAGTGAGGTGTTATGGCATAAACTCAACAAATACCTCAGTAAGCTGTTATATGATGGGCTCCAGCCTGGTACTAAGGGAGGTGTTAGGGTGTCACCACAACAAATACTTCAGTGAGCTGCAGTATATGTCCCTGTCTGGTACTGAGGGGGGTATTAGGGTATAACCACACCCAATGCCTCAGTAAGCTGTTATATGATGGATCCCAGCCTGGTACTAAGGGAGGTGTTAGGGTATAACCACACCCAATGCCTCAGTAAGCTGTTATATGATGGATCCCAGCCTGGTACTAAGGGAGGTGTTAGGGTGTCACCACAACAAATACTTCAGTGAGCTGCAGTATATGTCCCTGTCTGGTACTGAGGGGGGTATTAGGGTATAACCACACCTTAATACCTCAGTAAGCTGTTATATGATGGATCCCAGCCTGGTACTAAGGGAGGTGTTAGGGTGTCACCACAACAAATACTTCAGTGAGCTGCAGTATATGTCCCTGTCTGGTACTGAGGGGGTTATTAGGGTATAACCACACCTTAATACCTCAGTAAGCTGTTATATGATGGATCCCAGCCTGGTACTAAGGGAGGTGTTAGGGTGTCACCACAACAAATACCTCAGTGAGCTGTAATATAATGGGCCCTAGACTGGTACTGGGGAGGTAGTCACACATAATTTAACAAACATGAAGCTTAATTCAGCAACAGCTGAAAATAAGGTGTAAAAATAACATTTTCAAAGTTAGAAAGTGAAATTAAATTTTAAGAGGAGTGCAGGAAAGAAAATATTAATAAAATGGCACACTAGGCGAGGTGAAACCCATCTAATCAAAAACAGATTGATTATGAGATTAAATTTGCAGCCCAAGTGCTTTCTAGAAAGTGACTGTTTTCTCAAATATACATCTAAGAATGAACAGTATAGAGAGAGATGTGCAAACACAAAAAAACTATTTATATAAAGTGACATTAGGTAAGCTTTCTTGTCACAAGTGACTATTTTGTATGCACTGAGCGATTTGCACATAAAATCTTAGATCTGATTTGGGTTATTCACATGCATCAGCAGTGCAAATAAATACATGCTAGGAAAAGACGAAGCATTGATAGTGTCTGTGCTCATTTACACCATTCAGCCTGTACAGGGAGGTACCTCCCAGCAGGGTGCATGTATATATTTGCACAAGTCTGCACATGCTAAAGACTAAGGGGGTAGTAAAATGAGAAATAAATTGGGGTATTTAGTAAAACAGTGGCACATTCCCCAACACATACATAAAAATGGAATATGTGGAGGTCAGGTGTGTGATAAATGTAATATTTTGCACTGCAGTTTGCAGAACATGTTTTAAGTGGAAATGGAATATATGGATGCATGCTGTGTGACACATTAAATATCTTGTATAGATTTAAGGAATGTGATCTGTCATAAGTGGCAGTGGAATATATGTGTGTTTGGCATGTAATATATGCAATATTTTGTATGGTAGGTTTAGAGAATGCACTTTATGATGACAGGATGTGGAAAAGATGAGGTCTTGTGTCTTAAAATATAATATACTGCAGGTTTAGAGGATGAGTTCTGTCATGAATGGCAATGACCATGTGGGGATTTGGTCTGTGATACATACAGTAACTTGCACATAATGTTTAGAGAACAAGTTCTGCAACAAGTGGCAGTGAAATATGATGAGGGTCTGGCATATATTGTACGTTAGGGAATGAGTTTTGTAATGAAAGGTAATGCAATATGTGAAACTGTACACCCAAATATACTGTCCTTATTTTTTCTGAAGCTGTATGGCCTCTTGTACCACCGTACTCATGTGTGTTAACCTTACCCTGTTGCTTCTCCAATCCTAAACCTGGAACATTACTTGCAAAAAACCCTTTTCCTAACACAACTGCTACTTTTACAACTCAAGTCACTCACGCATGCACAAAATCACACACAGATGCACATGCACATACACACACACACATACACACACACACACACACACACACACACACACACACACACACACACACACACACACACACACACACACACACACACACACACACACACACACAAAAACCCCTCACATACCTACATGCACACACTTTATCTATCCCATTACCTAGCCTTATCTTGAACCTTAAGCCACAAACACTCACACACATAGTCTTCTTCCACTAATGCCAACACTTACATTATATCTGGAAGTTTACGCATTAGTAAACAGATTCCAATTTCCTGTTTGCAAATATAAACACATATGTGTGTGTGTGTGGTTGTGTATGTATAAGTATATATATATATATATATATGTATATATATATATACATATATATGTATATATATATATATATATATATATATATATATATATATATATATATATATATATATATATATATATATATATCTATATATATATATATATATATATATATATATATATATATATATATACACACACATAGAAACACAAAACACACACCTACATTCGCGGATGCTTTCAGTAAAAACCTGCCCAAGCAACAGGGACCTCCAAAGAGGAAACACAAGCAACCTCTACCCCCTAACACAACCCAAATGATACATAGCCCACAAATTCCGTGTGCCCCTCAACCACAGCCCATAAGGCATAACAACGTACCCAACACTGTTGTCATAGGTGACTATAGTCAGGCACACTGATGTTCCACTCACCAGGCTAAACAAGGAGAAAGTTACTGTCAGCTACCTGTCAGGTGCCAGGATCCGCCACATAACGCATGCACTCAGGTCACTCCAGAAAAAGTACAAATATGACTCTGTCATTGTCCATGTTGGTGTGAATGACCTGAGACGTACCTCCTTGGACTACATGAAAAGGGACATGGAGGAGCTGTCCGATCTTGTAGCCCAGGCGGGTATGACCCTAGCCCTGAGTAGCATCCTGCCGTCACCCAGAATGATACCACAGTACAAGGACAAAATGATTGACTTCAACAATTGGCTAAGCTTCTGGTGTCATTCTAAGGGGATCCAGTATCTGTCTGCCTGGGATGACATGATCGACAAGCCACGATGCTTTGCCAGAGATGGCCTGCACCTGTCGCCCCTGGGATTCCGGATACTGGCTAAGGCTCTAGCCACCCCTATAGTGCCTTTTTTAGGCAAGGTTCAAATGACAAATTCACCACCCTAATGGGTACAGGCAAGAAGAATCTGAGGGTATTGCTACTCAATGCTAGAATTCTAAACCTCAAAATGCACTCTCTCGAGGCACTCCTTAAAATGGAGAACATCGACATCTGTGCAGTGATAGAGACCTGGTTCAAGGCTCCAGAGAATACCCCTGCATTGCCAGGCTATAATTCATACCACACCTTTCGGCCACCTAACCTGGACCGAAACACTAAAGGCGGAGGCGTGTCAATATTCATTAAGGATATCCACACCTCCAGGCTAGTTTCTCAGCATAATGCATCCGAGATTATCCAAGTGCAACTAACTCTGGGCAAGACCGCAATCCAAATTGTAGCTTGCTACAGATCCCCCACCATGCCCCAGGATTCCCACTCCTCATTTCTTAATACACTGGAAAATATTAGGGTACAACTTAACACCCTAATAATGGGCAATTTCAACTACCCTACCATTAACTGGGAAAACTACTCATGTACCAACTCTTCTGCTCAACGTTTTCTGGAATTCATAAATTCCAATGCCATGGATCAACTTATCCACACCCCCACCAGGGGCAGCAATATCCTAGACCTGGTTAATATCAACATGGGCAACCGGTGCTCCACACCAGAGGTCAATTCCTCGTTGGTCAGATCCGACCATAAGCTAATCAGCCTAGACATCCACACCCCCCCAGTAGGGAAACCACAGTAAAAAATTTCTCCAAAGCCAACTTCACGCTTCTTAAGACAGAAGTGGCAAACTTCACGACACCCATGCTGACGGACAATAGAGGTATGACTGCTGAATCCTACACAAATGCACTTGATAAGCACTTACATGAGTGCATGGATCGTGCAATCCCTAACAGAACCAAGATGCTATCCTCCAAAAAAAGGAAGCCAATCTGGTGGTCCCCTGCCATAAACAAACTCTACAACAGAAGAAAGAATCTGTTGCAAAAAAGAGTAAAATCCCATGATTGGAGAAACACCCTGGTCAGCTTCAGTAAAAAGCTGAGATCCCTCATAAAATCCTCCAAAGCTAGTTATGAAAACAAAATCGCCACTGACTCTAAAGACAACCACAAAGCATTCTATAGCTATGTCAAGAATCTCAATGGCAACACTCAGATCTGCTCTGAGTTACAGCACAATGGCACTAAATATACAGAACCAACGGATATTGCCAACATCCTGGCAGATAGGTTCAATGCTAACTTTACCCCTCTGTCATCCCCTAAAGGGCCCATCTCTATACCAGAAGAATGTAAAGTTCCTGTAATCACGTCTGCACAGGTAAAAAACACACTATCCAAAGCCAAGAACACAGCATCCATGAGACCTGACGACATCCCAGGCTGTGTTCTACATGAACTACAGAACGAACTGGCACCCCACCTAAGTACCATGTTCAATCATAGCCTCACCTCAGGCTATGTGCCCACTGAATGGTGCACAGTGACAGTTATCCCACTCCACAAAGGGGGAGCCACCACAGACCCCAGAAACTACCGCCCCATTAGCCTAACGAGCCTGGTCTGCAAGGCTATGGAGCATATCATTATGGAACTTATAAACAATGACACTGTTAATCTCCAAACTCAGGACCCCACCCAGTCCGGGTTTATAAAAGGCAGATCATGTCTCCTAAACCTGATAGACTTCTTTGAAGCAGTCACCAAAGCCGTAGATGAGGGTAAAGTGGTTCACACAGCCTATCTAGATCTCGCCAAGGCTTTTGACACCATCCCCCACTCTGGATTATAGATAAACTCACTAAACTAGGTATAAATCCCTATGTCACAAGATGGGTTGCCAACTGGCTCGCTGACAGAACCCACACTGTGAAAGTAGCAGACTCCAAATCCAGCTTCAGACCTGTGACAAATGGAGTACCACAGGGTTCAGTCCTGGGTCCTCTCCTGTTTGGTATCTACTTCTCTGAAGTACAGGCCAACACAGAAGGTCTTTGGCTAATGAAGTTTGCAGATGACTGAAAACTAGGAACCATAATCAAAACTCCAAAAGATGTGGACATCCTACAAAAGGGCCTTGCTGAGACAGATGCCTGGTGTCAAAGCCATGGCCTCAAGCTCAATGCCAAAAAGTGCATTGTCATTCCTTTTGGTAAAAACTCAGTACCCATGAACTACCATATAGGTGGTAGTCTACTTAACACCGAAAGTGTGATAAGAGACCTTGGGATACAGGTGGACAGTAGTCTCTCCTTTGATAATCACATTACCACAGTAGTCAGGAAATCCTTCTATGTGGCACACCTCATGACAAAAGGTTTCTCATCCAGGAAAAAAGAGGTCATTGTTCCCCTCTACTCATCACTCATTAGACCAATTATAGAGTACAATGCCCCTTTTGGTATGTACCTCACAAGACATCTACAACAACTGGAAAGGCCACAGAAATACCTCACAAAGAGGATTACCGGCCACAAAGAGATGCCCTATGCAGACCGTCTCAAAAAACTGCAGCTTTACTCCATTGCGTATCGCCTACTCAGAGGTGATCTCTGCCTAACACACAAAGCTATGTCAAACCCAAAGCTTTTAGACATGCTCCACTTAAAGAAATCCCAATCCCTACGAGCTACACTCTCTAGGGACCGAAACCTCATCACCACAATAAACAGAACATGCTGGAGGGATAGATTCCTGTCCCAGAGACTTCCCATACTCTGGAACAAACTACCTATCTATATCAAACAAAGCTCCTCATTAGCACTGTTCAAGAAAAATCTTGATGATTGGATGGGAGATAGGAAATTCACCCTGGGGATCACTTCTGTGGCTCTGCTCGACAGTGGCACAGGAAAATAATTTTCTTGGGTGGCGAAAGCCAGGGTACCTTCGGCTAGGCTTATATAGGCCCTAGGGCCAATAGCCTAGTACCTACCTATGAACTTATGAACCCTGAAGTACTGGGTGCCATAGATTTTACATATACAGAATTCAAGGTACCACCTGGGGAAGAACATGTTTATATAAAGCACTGGAAGACCTACAATGTTTGATATCATTCAGATGTTCAAAAATACGTGTTTTAAATTGTCTTTATGTTTCCCTACATAAGAAACCGAATACATAGAAGTTGCCAATTAAATAATCTATTTGGAAGAACAAGGGGTAAAACATGTAATATCAAAGACATGAGCAGTATTGGTAGAAGAAAACTGTTTAGTTTTCATACCAGCCTTACAAGGAGAACAATGTCCACAAAGAAAACATCCACTTAACTGTGTGCCATCAGTGATTCGTTGCCCATCTGAATCAACTTGTATGATTTTTTTTATAGTGATTTAATTCATTATCAACCATTTTACCTCTTCTAAAAGAAAATTTACAACTAGATGGTATCAGATTTGCCCACCTGTTATCTGATTGAATACCCCAATGTTTATGTATTAAATTCTGAAATGCCTGAGAATTGCTACAAAAGGCCATAATAAAATGTAATAAAAGTTCAGTTTTAGTCTTCTCTACATATCTTAACAACTCTGGTCTACTATATGAATTAGTAGACTTTTAAAACTTTTGAACATCATAAGAATGATATCCCCTGACATAAAACCATTGAAATAAATTATTCACACAATCTAACTCATCTGGGGAGGAACAAATTATTTTAATTTTAAGAAATTCTGACTTAGGGATATTTTTAATAATATGTGGATGATGATAACTGAATGCATCAAGAAGGGAATTGTAATGAAACTCCTTCCTAAACAAAGAGGTCTCTAAAGTTCCATCAACATTTTTTTTAAAACTATCACATTCAAAAAAGATATTCCGTTAAGGTTATAATTAACACTAAATTGTAATCACCCCTTATTATCATTGAGATATTGAACAAATTCATGGAAAATAAATCACATCAGATTTCCAAACCATCTAACAATCATCTAAATATCTGTGCCGAATATCTATAGAGTCCAAATAAAGATTACAGGGCAGGTTAAATAAACTCTATGTAGTCCGTTAAGACCATATGGATGTCACGCCATGATGCGCACACGATAGGCACTATTTTGTATTCAGTTAGTGGCTCTACACGGTGAACACCATGGTATGCTAATTACAGCATAAGCAGCTGAATTGTATGCTGATCAACCAATCCAAGATGTAGGAGCTATTCAACAAGCTATAAATCAACCGTGTAGACTCAGTGGTGGTGTTTCCTGCAAATTCCTAGGTCTGTTGGAATACAGTCAAGGAAAGGGGTCTACGCAGAAAGAATGTTTGGGGCTGCTGTTGCTTTCATTTATATGTATATGCAACAGGCTGAAGTCTATGTTGCTGCTACTAACAGACCACAGCCAAGAAGGAGAAGAGTTTTCAGACCCAGTTTAACTTATCACAGTCTGCATGTGGTAGAAATAATAGAGCACTACACTACAGGAGCTCCTCAGCCTCTGCTGTCCTCACCTCAGACCCAAGGTAAACCAAGCGGAACCGATAACAGCGGAGACAAATGTATGTGAAGCACTTAGAATCTTATCTACAGGTACCTTTCAGAGACCAACGGGGGACATGCTGGGGGTGTTACAGGCATCAGCATCCAGGATCCTCTATCAATTCATGAATGCTATGCTCCAACATGCCACAGACCACATATATCTTCCCTGTACTCCTGAGGACAGGGCCACAAATATGCAGGAGTTCTACCCTGTAGTACACTAAAAAAAAAAAAAAAAAAAAAAAACTTTTTCTAAGCTTGTTTCCTGCCTTTGCTGTGGGTAGTCTAGCCTGGATATAGATTTGCTGTGTCCAAGACTATTTGTAGGCTTCTAGGACCCAAGCCTTTCTGTGTAGGAGGGAAGCCTTCTAGCTCAATTTTGTTTTTTAGAACTAGCCAGTTTTTTGTTTCAGCACTTGTTCAGAACTTATTGTAAGCACTAAATAAGCTACAAATTACTACAGCACTCAACTTTCCTCACTGTCTAGAGGAAAACAGTTTCTAGTACTTAACAAATACGCACCTATCCAGGCATGTCTAAGGGTCAGCTCCCGGTGTTTTCTCCTGTCTACCTGATGAATCTGGGCATCTTGGGGCAATGCAGTAATTGCCTCATGTACACAGACAACCCTCTCCTCCTACCACCCAACACTACAACCTGTGAGAGATGCACTTATATAGCCAAACTGCAAGCAAAGCTCTCTTCACCCAAGACTGGACTAGACAGTCAAGAGGAGAAGGTAAACACTTGCACCACACCACACTCAGCACATAGTCCCTCAAAACCTACACCACCAAAACTCACACATAGAAACACAAAACATGCACCTACATTCATGGAGGCTCTCAGTAAAAACCTGCCCAAGCAACAGGGACCTCCAAAGCAGAAACACAAGCAAACTCCACCCCCCAACACAACACAAATGTCACATAGCCCACAAATTCAGTGTGCCACTCAACCACAGCCCATAAGGCATAACAACGTACCCAACACTCTAGTCATAGGTGACTCTATAGTCAGGCACACTGATGTTCCACTCACCAGGCAAAACAAGGAAAAAGTTACTGTCAGCTGCCTGTCGGGTGCCAGGATCCGCCACATAATGCATGCACTCAGGTCACTCCACAACAAGTACAAATATGACTCTGTCATTGTCCATGTTGGTGTGAATGACCTGAGACGTACCTCCTTGGACTACATGAAAAGGGACATGGAGGAGCTGTCTGATCTTGTAGCCCAGGCAGGTATGACCCTAGCCCTGAGTAGCATCCTGCCATCACCCAGAAAGATACCACAGTACAAGGACAAAATGACTGACTTCAGCAATTGGCTAAGCTTCTGGTGTCATTCTAAGGGGATCCAGTATCTGTCTGCCTGGGATTACATGATCGACAAGCCACGATGCTTTGCCAGAGATGGCCTGCACCTGTCGCCCCTGGGATTCCTGATACTGGCTAAGGCTCTAGCCAACCCTATAGTGCCATTTTTAGGCAAGGTTCAAATGACAAATTCACCACCCTAACAGGTACAGGCAAGAAGAATCTGAGGGTATTGCTACTCAATGCTAGAAGTCTAAACCTCAAAATGCACTCTCTCGAGGCACTCCTTAAAATGGAGAACATCGACATCTGTGCAGTGACAGAGACCTGGTTCAAGGCTCCAGAGAGTACCCCTGCGTTACCAGGCTATAATTCATACCACACCTTCAGCCACCTAACCTGGACCGAAACACTAAAGGCGGAGGCGTGTCCATATTCATTAAGGATATCCACACCTCCAGGCTAGTTGCTCAGCATAATGCATCCGAGATTATCCAAGTGCAACTAACTCTGGGCAAGACCGCAATCCAAATTGTAGCTTGCTACAGATCCCCCACCATGCCCCAGGATTCCCACTCCTAATTTCTTAATACACTGGAAAATATTAGGGTACAACCTAACACCCTAATAATGGGCGATTTCAACTACCCTACCATTAACTGGGAAAACTACTCATGTACCAACTCTTGTGCTCAACGTTTTCTGGAATTCATAAATTCCATTGCCATGGATCAACTTATCCACACCCCCCACCAGGGGCAGCAATATCCTAGACCTGGTTATTACCAACATGGGCAACCGGTGCTCCACACCAGAGGTGAATTCCTCGTTGGTCAGATCCGACCATAAGCTAATCACCCTAGATATCCACATCCCTCCCCCAGCCCCCAGTAGGGAAACCACAGTAAAAAATTTCTCCAAAGCCAACTTCAAGCTTTTTAAAACAGAAGTGGCAAACTTCACGACACCCATGCTGACGGACAATAGAGGTATGACTGCTGAATCCTACACAAATGCACTTTATAAGCACTTACATGAGTGCATGGATAGTGCAATCCCTAACAGAACCAAGATGCTATCCTCCAAAAAAAGGAAGCCAATCTGGTGGTCCCCTGCCATAAACAAACTCTACAACAGAAGAAAGAAACTGTTGCAAAAAGAGTAAAATCCCATGATTGGAGAAACTCCCTGGTCAGCTTCAGTAAGAAGCTGAGATCCCTCATAAAATCCTCCAAAGCTAGTTATGAAAACAAAATCGCCACTGACTCTAAAGACAACCACAAAGCATTCTATAGCTATGTCAAGAATCTCAATGGCAACATTCAGATCTGCTCTGAGTTACAGCACAATGGCACTAAATATACAGAACCAACGGATATTGCCAACATCCTGGCAGATAGGTTCAGTGCTAACTTTACCCCTCTGTCAGCCCCTAAAGGGCCCATCTCTATACCAGAAGAATTAAAAGTTCCTGTAATCACGGCTGCACAGGTAAAAAACACACTATCCAAAGCCAAGAACACAGCATCCATGGGACCTGACGATATCTCAGGCTGTGTTCTACATGAACTACAGAATGAACTGGCACCCCACCTAAGTACCATGTTCAATCATAGCCTCACCTCCGGCTATGTGCCCACTGAATGGTGCACAGCGACAGTTATCCCACTCCACAAAGGGGGAGCCACCACAGACCCCAGAAACTACCACCTCATTAGACTAATGAGCCTGGTCTGCAAGGCTATGGAGCATATCATTATGGAACTTATAAACAATGACATTGGTAATCTCCAAACTCAGGACCCCACCCAGTTCGGGTTTGTAAAAGGCAGATCATGTCTCCTAAACCTGATAGACTTCTTTGAAGCAGTCACCAAAGCCGTGGTTCACACAGCCTATCTAGATCTCGCCAAGGCTTTTGACACCATCCCCCACTCTGGAATTATAGATAAACTCACTAAACTAGGTATAAATCCCTATGTCACAAGATGGGTTGTCAACTGGCTCACTGACAGAACCCACACTGTGAAAGGAGCAGACTCCAAATCCAGCTTCAGACCTGTGACAAGTGGAGTACCACAGGGTTCAGTCCTGGGTCCTCTCCTGTTTGGTATCTACTTCTCTGAAGTACAGGCCAACACAGAAGGTCTTTGGCTAATGAAGTTCACAGATGACTGCAAACTAGGAGCCATAATCAAAACTCCAAAAGATGTGGACATCCTACAAAAGGGCCTTGCTGAGACAGATGCCTGGTGTCAAAGCCATGGCCTCAAGCTCAATGCCAAAAAGTGCATTGTCATTCCTTTTGGTAAAAACTCAGTACCCATGAACTACCATATAGGTGGTAGTCTACTTAACACCGAAAGTGTGATAAGAGACCTTGGGACACAGGTGGACAGTAGTCTCTCCTTTGATAATCACATCACCACAGTAGTCAGGAAATCCTTCTATGTGGCACACCTCATCACAAAAGGTTTCTCATCCAGGAAAAAAGAGGTCATTGTTCCCCTCTACTCATCACTCATTAGACCCATTATAGAGTACAATGCCCTTTTGGTATGTACCTCACAAGACATCTACAACAACTGGAAAGGCCACAGAAATACCTCACAAAGAGGATTACCGGCCTCAAAGAGATGCCCTATGCAGACCGTCTCAAAAAACTGCAGTTTTACTCCATTGCATATCGCCTACACAGAGGCGATCTCTGCCTAACACACAAAGCTATGTCAAACCCAGAGCTTTTAGACATGCTCCACTTAAAGAAATCCCAATCCCTACGAGCTACATGCTCTAGGGACCTAAACCTTGTCACCACAATAAACAGAACATGCTGGAGGGATAGATTCCGTCCCAGAGACTTCCCATACTCTGGAACAAACTACCTATCTATATCAAACAAAGCTCCTCATTAGCACTGTTCAAGAAAAATCGTGATGATTGGATGGGAGATAGGAAATTCACCCCAGGGATCACTTCTGTGGCTCTGCTCGACAGTGGCACAGGAAAATAATTTTCTTGGGTGGTGAAAGCCAGGGAACCTTTGGCTAGGCTTATATAGGCCCTAGGGCCAACAGCCTAGTACCTACCTATGAACCTATGAACCCTGAAGTACTGGGTTCCATAGATTTTACATATACAGAATTCAAGGTACCACCTGGGGAAGAAGGAAGGGTCTACTTAAATACAAAGAGCTTCCACTCCATTAACTGCCAAAATGTCTGTAATGCTAAGGAAGTCATCTTGAATGTGTGTGCTGGCAACCCAGGCAGTTACCATGACTCGCATATCTAGCACACTTCCCAACTGTATCAGATGTTATTTGGGGTGATATCCCACAGGGTCATTTACTTGGGAATGTAGGTTATGCACTGTACTGTGACTGATGATGCCCATCATTAATGCAGACATACCCCACTGAAGAATGCCGTAATGAGGAACATGCTCAAACCAGAAATATACAGCATGTGTTTGGGCTGCTAAAGTCACGGTTCCAGTACCTAGATACATCTGGGGGAGCCCTGCAGCACAATCCACGTACATGCACTGAAACCTTCACCATCTGTGTCTTGCTTCACAGCATCATCCTGAGAAAACAGCTTCAGCAGGATCAACAAGAGGAAGGGGCTCACATCCCATCACCAATGGCAAGGTCACCACAGTCACACACAGGTGAAGAGTCAAAGGGGGAACCAGCAGCTGCTGTCGGTATAGGCAGACATAGGTGTGCTCAATATTCCCTCGCATTGGGTAAGAGGCAATGTATAGCACACTCATTCACCACCTATGGGGCTAAAACCTTCATCCTATGCAAAAATATATAGTAACATTGATGCCAGGCAACGGTCGCAGCCTTTACCTACTCATGCAGTGGCCGCGTACTCCTAGCATCAGACAGACTGAGCCTTGAACTAAAACTGTAGCAACTGTTGGATTTACAAAGTGTTAAACATGTACTATTAAAACAAAATTGTGAAATAATACAAATGAATGGCATATCCTTGCATATTGTTACTTGTTAATGTAATTAAGTAAAAGGTGGGTGATTTGTACAGCAATGACTTCAACATGTAACAGCAGAGACTTATGTACATGTGACCTTTGTCAAGTAATAGGCCTCAGCCATCAAAGATTCACACATTCATACCTCTCAAAAGTACTGATGCTCACCAAATGTCCTCAGTCTGGCCTCATACTTTTATACTGTACAATCATTAAAGAGAGAAGTTAGAAATTAATTAGACACATTTCAATTTCAGACTTCAGAACTGTCAGAAGATTCTTAAAATACTGATGCAAATACTGTTTTGATTCTATCAACTGTCGGTATGACCAAAATATGTGAAAAGTGCAATTAGCAAAATTATATCACAAACACAGATATATTAAGCACTATGTCAGCTATGCACTCTGAGCATCAAATGCAAAGCTTATGTATCCCTGAATCCAAAAGTTAGAAAACAAGGATATGACATAGTAATCATCACTTGCACAGGGTGTTGTGGAGGGGCAGGAAACCTAGGCTGACACAAAAGGTAAGTGAGTGCGTGTAAGTAGAAAAGAGAAACAGGCAGACATTTGATAAAGTAACAAATGGCCACTGAGACAGAATGAGCTTTAAGCCTCATGGCTGTACCATGTAATGCTTGTGTGTGTGTGTCTGTGAAACTGGTGTCTGAGTGTCTGCAAGAACACAGCAAAGCTCTGTGCTAGCTCTATGTCCTGGTATGTTGGACTGGTGGAGGCATGCATAGTAGAATTGGCAGTTCATTGTTGTCGTACCCGACCACGAGAACTGGCTCTGCCAAGAGTTGCACTGGTACATCCACACCATGGTCAGATGCACTGCTGCAACCTGAATGTGACTAATGTCTGCCTGAATCGGCAACATGGTGGATTCAGTCATGCATGTCAGCCTGTGCCACATCTACAACCCTAAACATTTCTTTGGAGGACCTATTTGAACATGCCTGCGTCTCTATGATGGCCAACACATACATCTAGTGACACGGGAAGATACACCTGGATTAGGTGTAGGATGAACAGCATGCCTCCTCTAAGCATCCCAACAAACCTCCTGCATGGCACCTCTCCCACACTTTGGCTATGGACATAGTCAACAGGCAAAGAAGCCACCATATCCACACTACCCTGATCGAGATTCTCACCTTCCACCTGTCCAGTATGTGAGGTCTCACTGGAATGGATTGGCGTAGGCCTACTGGCTATGTCTGATGGAATTACAGGGGATGGCTGAATGTCACCTTCAGAAATTAATACCCACACTACCAATATATGCTAACAAACTAACAGTGGTGCCACTATTACGGACAGTACAGCAATACACACAATAGTTGTGACACCCACATCACACATATGGATAAAATAAATATTTCTTTGAACTGCTCATCAATACTGACATAAAAATGTTTAGCTTACCATGTGCAGATAATCCTGTGGTTCCTATGGAGGATAGTCCTGGAAGAAGTTAAGCAAAAGGTAAGGACACCATCATCACAATTAACAGTAACACACAGGGTTAAAACATTTTGCCCTTTATAGATACTTTTAACAAAAACCTTGGATGATACGTCCACCCCAAGTCCATGTGTAATCAAATAGAATGTGTTAACTGTATTAATCAGCAGCTATCCCCCCCCAAAAATTATGTTAATTAGAACTTAAGTATTGCTATCAATATTTTACTATACAATAAGTATTTAGCAATTGAGATAGTTACATACCTGGAAGATCCTTCTGGGACATATTTGTCCTCTCTGAATGAGTAGCACCAACATCAATCACATACTGCTGTACACTTTCCACTGAGCTCTTTGGATCCCTGTCAGTGGGCAGGAACTCTTCATGTGGTGTCAGTGGTGGCTCTGTAGCAGCCCCCCATAGCCATCCGTTCACAGGCAACTGCAGCTGCTCTCCTGTGGGAAGATGAAATCTTGCCAGTGGCCCTATGATGCACCTGATCATATGTTGTGCTCTGGCCACCTATTGCATTTACATTATGTACTATCTACTGTAAAATTTGCATTTTGCCAGACATATCCCACATGTCCTGTCTTAAGCAGAAAGGCACCATGTCATCTAAAGGCTTCCACAATGACTTCATTCTCAGGGTCACTGAAGTGGGGGTTGTGGGGATTGAGACACCTGGTTGCCATAGTCGTAGGTGACATAAAACACAAAAGAAGGATCATACACAAGTATCACATAAATAAAAGTCCTACTTAGATATAACACATAAAAGGTATTATTTCATTATTACCCACTTGGGAAACATAAAAGAGTCAAGATATTCAAATATAAAAAAAGGATTTATGTGGTTGTAAGATATTATGGTCACAAACAAAGCAAAGTTGGATCCAAAACAAGGAGATTAAGAATAGCAAAGCAAACGTCTGTGCAGACAATTTTGTTTGTGGCAACGCAGAAATGGAACTTGGCTCCCCCACCCCCAAAAGAACAGGCAAATGACACATTTTGCTAACAAACCATCAGTGAACTGCTAAAAGCACTATCAAATAAACTGTTCCAAAAACATGTGTACACATTTACCCCAGAACATTCTATTTTATGCAATTGCCAGTCACCTCTACCTGTGGCCAGCACTCCACTAGTTCCAGTTCCAAGGTAGCACAGCATCAGTTTTACACTATGGTGTTAAGGTGGAAGGGGGACTTGGTTAAAGGAATGAGTTAAATGCTTGTATTGGTCTTAACAGAGCCACCTTTTGTAACTACTCCCTTGTTCCAAATAACCTGATTATATATAAATAATGAATGTCTTTAATGCTTTTCGTTGTACTCAGCTAGGATCACTTGTTTGTGTGTTCAATAACTGATATTCCTTTCTCAACTCAGCTGTGGACTACCAACTATTTTATTTTATTATTTTGAAGTATATATTTTAAAGTTTGATTTTTATTAGTGAACTAGGTGCGTAACATATTTCAAGGAGTGGACTTCACATCCTCCACACTGCGAAGTTTCTGCTTGGTTTGTTTTTCACCCAGTATAGGTTGAACACTGGGTTTTCTAAGAATTTGAGGGATACCACAGATTTTTCTTTTTATAATTTACTAAACAATGGGGCTTGTGTGCTTACTTAGGTAAAATAAGAGTCATAACTAGGGTGAGGCAAAGGTGATATCAGCCTTCAGTGCAGGCTGTCAGGGGGCACAATCAGCAGCACGCAATGGGGTGCTACAAGAAGCCAAAGGTCACACAGCAGTTTCTTATAGAGATGCTGATACTGCATTTGTGAGGTCAGTATATTATGTGTTGGCAACCACAGCAGGCATTTTGTGTTTTTTTAGTTCTCAACTCTGGGTTGAGGAGGCCACTAATCTGAGGAACAGCTAAGGGCAGCAGATGACTTAGCTACAGCTCTTGGTAGGTCCAAAGTGTGTGTGTGTATGTGTGTGTGTGTGTGTGTGTGTGTGTGTGTGTGTGTGTGTGTGTGTGTGTGTGTGTGTGTGTGTGTGTGTAGGAATACAAGCCTGATTCCACTGTAGAAGGACATGGCATATAAACTGCTTTTATTAAATTGCGATTCTCTCATTTAGGACAGACATGGGGCAGACAGCATGCATCCCAACTGTGCAGAATTTGATAGATCGTCCAAGTTTTGGCTTCATATTTTCGGCATGTTCTTCATAAAATGTGTAGATTTCCGGACAAATCATTGAGATTGAAGACACTAAATAATGACAGCTATTTGAGTTTCAGACTTCATAACCTTCAGAAAATTTATGTTAGTGCAAAACCTGTTATTACAGCAACTTTCTAAATTCATAAGTGCAATAGTTTAAAGCTGTCCCCAGTTTTGGGATTTTGACTTCCATTATTTTTTACTTTGTCTGGAATTCTTGTGCTATGAGGTTGGCAGGTATGGCAGACATTTACAACTTAACTTTTATGATATTTTATTTAGTAATCAGCAGGTTTTTAATAGATGAATTCAAAGTAGGGGAAGATGGGAATACAAGGCTGATTCCCCTGTAGAAGGACACTACTTTCACTTAAACTGACGTTATTTCCTTGGGGACAGATGTAGAAGAAATAGTTGCAAATTATTTCCGTATATATATTTTTTTAACCAAACAATGCAGCTTGCTTATATAAATGAATTCAAAGTGAGAGAGAGGGGAATACTTGCCTGATTACACTGTTACAGAACATTACCACTTAAGCTTTGTATGTACATTAAATTGTTATAGCTTCGGATTCCAGCTGAAGAAAAACCCGTAATAATTCACCTCCCTGATGTCATGGCACTATCAGGTCTCAAGGAGTGATGACCTACTGAGTGAGGGGTGGCTGCGCTAAGCTGCCGTGTGGTATAAAGTACCTTGCAAAATGACTTAATTATTTATGGAAAAATTACCACGGCCGCTGCTGAATCAGGTAAACGCTATTATCCCAGACAACAAAATAAATAATTGAACAAAAACGTGATGGGATATAAACGAAGCAAGTATTAACAAGAACTTCCAATAAACTCAAAGTCAGTTCCAACTAATGTATTCCAAATAGATATCCACAGATAAGCGCTTTCGCTATGTAAGCTTCCTCAGATCTAAAAAAAACAGATCTGGGGAAGCTTACATAGCGAAAGCGCTTATCTGTGGATATCTATTTGGAATAAATTCGTTGGAACTGACTTTGAGTTTATTGGAAGTTCTTGTTAATACTTGCTTCGTCTATATCCCATCACGTTTTTGTTCAATTATTAATTATTTATGGGGCAAAAAGTCCCCAATCCAAATCAGTATCACACTGAAACAGGCAATAACAGCATGACAAACGCTTTCTCCAAGCTGTTACACTTAGTTTTCAAAGTTTATAGCTATTGACATTATATTTTATTCTGGCAGAAATAAAGTGCCTTTTGGTAGGCTTTCTTCCATAAATATGAGAGCAACATTAGTCCTAACAGTGTCTGAGGAGAAGCAGAATGAAGAAGCTGAGAGAAATTAAATATGTCAGAAAGTTTGGCACGGAGATATACTTTTCTTTTCTTTCCTTCTGATCATCTTTTTAAGTTTCCTTAACAATGTTTAAATTTGTCTTTTGAGAAAAAATATAGAATAGAATATATTGAGACAGAAGGAATCTATTTTAATTATGAAATATGGCACTTTGCACCCATATGGTATGAATAGAGAATGTAATTGGCAAAGTCTTATTTAAAACTGTGACTTTAAATGTGTAGTATACTTTTTTAATTGTTTGATTGTATAATTGATTCATTGCTTCATGTTGTATATATTCTGAAATTTTAAGAGCTTCATTGTTTAGAGATTCGTTTGAGCTGAATAAATTTTACCATTTTGGAAGGTAGAGCTGGGACTCACTATTGGTTCTTGTTGTTGCTTATATTAGTCCTAACAGTGTCTGAGGAGAAGCAGAATGAAGAAGCTGAGAGAAATTAAATATGTCAGAAAGTTTGGCACGGAGATATACTTTTCTTTTCTTTCCTTCTGATCATCTTTTTAAGTTTCCTTAACAATGTTTAAATTTGTCTTTTGAGAAAAAATGCTAGAGCTGTGAAAAATGGAATACCTAAATTAAAACTTGTTTTATGAAGTGAAATCATAGAAGTGAAAAGCATTTTGATATTGGAATAAAGATCTGTGTATGTTGCCCCTTTAAAAGAGGCGGTCCCTTCATCATACATTCTACTACTTCCTGTGTTCTGAAAAATTAAACTTGTGAAAAGAAAAAAAATCTGTTACTGTTTGCAGCATGCTTGCTGAGTTTTGTACACTGCTGTTTATTTTCTCTGATTGCCTGAAGCAATAGTGATTGTGGGTTGTGGGTAAGTCCTGCCAGTCTTCTGTTAAAAGGATTTGATACAAACAAAAAAACCTTCTTGTTTTGAATGCAGACAGAAACATTACACTAAAAGCTACACAGTGAAGTGATTACTGGTTCGTAATGCTTCAAAGATCTCCAATACTGAAGCTGGGGCACAGAATACAGGACGCAGACTACAGGGAGAAATCAGAAAAGCAGAATCTGTGTGCTACAAATGAGAGAGCAGAGCAGTGCTGTGGGGAGCACAGACGGAGACTGGAGCTGTTCTGCCAGGAGGATGAGGCCTTTGTCTGTGTCCTGTGTGTCCCCAAACATTCCAGGCACAGTTTTGTGTCCCTGCGTGAGGCACTCAGTGTCTACAAGGTAAGAAATGCTGCTTGATGAATAACATTAAGTAACAAATTCTCTATAATGGTTGCACTGACATTGTTTTTTTCCCCTAAATATTCTTGGAAGTCTGTATTTCTAAATTATTTTATCAGTACTTAATGACTGTAGAAATATCCAGTTTTCCATTTATATGCTGGAACATTAAGGGCATTGCTGTAGAACAGTACCTCCCTGGTCGGTCTGCGCAGAAGTGGGTGTGCCTTGTCTGACTTGACATGCGAAATGGCTGTGATGCTGTATGCAATTGATGCATGATTGACTGCCATGAAGATTTGACAGTGACAGCAAGCATACCTTGGTTGTTGATTTACCTATCTGTCAATCACCCACGTAAATTTGTGAGTGTTCAATGAATTAAATTTTGCAGGTGTTCAGTGTAAGGGATCACTATCAGATGATCGAAGTATCAGGACTTCGAAATTCCTGTGGTCAGGACCGTATGATCAAAGTTTTGAAACTTCAAAAGTTTGGAATGGAGATCCCAGTACAGCATAGAATGGGAACTTCTTTACCATTTTCCTCAATGTAGCGTGATCTCAGAGTTGGTATATTTAATTTGCAGCGGGTGTAGGGGCTGCAGAGAGGCTTAACACCCTGCAAAAACATTAAAAAAAATTACTTGGAGTTATAGTGCTATTTCTATAGCCTTAAGTAATTGTAGTACCCATTGATCTAACATGCTGAATACCCAATGAATATTCATGTGGCTGGTGAAGACATCAACATGAATATTCATTCATTACTCGAACAAGTAATAGATGTTTGGTGGCAGGCAGTGTTTAGCCAGGACTTGCTACTGCGCACCCGGGGAGGTACTGTTCTACAACATTGCCACATTAAGAATATAGACCTTTATTACCGTGAATAATAACTGCCATATTGTTTTTGCATTGTGAAAGACCTTCTCCTGACATATATTCAAAATATGTGGGTGATGATGGTTTTGTAAAAATGTTGCTTTTGTCAAAATGGGAGTTGCCAGCTAGTTTGGTTGATTCCCATGTCATTGTATAATAGAGGTGATTTTGTGTGATGTCTGCTAATAGTGGCGTTAATGAAGTTTCTCTTTTTTTCACTACTGTGCAATAACTGAGTTGGTATATTTGAGTTTCAGGGGCAATCCCCACCCGACTTTTTATTGAACTTTCATACTTGTCTATGAAACAACAAAATGTTAGTCAATGTAGGGAGCCACTGATATTTTGTGATATACTAATAAATTGTCTGTCTATCTATTTGTCACTGCACTACATTTTTTTCAAACACTTTAATTACCAAAGTGTAGTGCAGGTCAGCTTGTGTGATTGGCAGATTAAATGAATTCCAGTTCAGCAAACTGTGTCCTTTGTTGATAAAGGTAAGTGGTAGTGCATTTGTGTGCATGTGTGTGTGTGTGTGTGTGTGTGTGTGTGTGTGTGTGTGTGTGTGTGTGTGTGTGTGTGTGTGTGTGTGTGTGTGTGTTGGGGGGTTACTTTAGGGGTTAGTTAAGGGTTTAGGTTTAGTGTATGTATATTAATTCACATTCTCTTATTCTGTCAGTGTCTCAGGCTAATCGTAATAATATTTTAAAATTATCCCTGATTGTCCCTAATTATTTTGGGATATGTCCCTGAGTCTGTTGAGATTTGTCCCTGACTCGTTTTAACTTATGTTGGGGGCAGGGTTTGCCTACATTACTAAGGTGCAGCAAGGTGTAAATCCTGTCTCTGCCATAGTAGTGTGTGCTCTCGTACCCCTTCCCTTACCCCTAACTATGCACTTCAAGAAAAACTCTTTTCATTACACTACCACTATTCAGACAAATTTGATTTGAACGTTAGGTAAGGTTACGGACTGTAGATCAGAAAATAACATTTTCTTTTCCGATCTACAGGTTTTTGCGATGTTGTTGTTCTTCATCATTTGTGTATTGGCCATTTAGCATGTCTAAGATCCACGATGTAATCACATATATGTGTGTGTGCATGTCTGTATTATGTATGTGTGCAGGTGTGTATATATGTATATGCATGTATGTGTGTTTTTGTGCATGTGTTATATAAATATAAATATGTGTATATATAATGTACAATATATAAAGTGAGGAATGGGAAGAAGCTTTTTTGCAGTCTGATAGTAATTGTGTAGTAGCTTAGATAGTGGGAAAAGTTCATGGGGCCATATTTGTAAAGGAAGTTTTGTTTGGTACAGATATTCCAAGACAACTTGAATTCCTAAATTCATGCCGGACACAGCCTATTACAGTTCCTTGACTGGATAACCAGGACATTAGAAAAAAAGGGGCTGTGGACATGGCCTGCTTAGATTTTTTTTTAGAAAGGCATGCAATATGCTACACCACAGTAGGTTCATAGGTGTGTACTAGGCTAATGACCGCTGAGGCCTTTTTAAGCCTAGCCATGCATCCTAAACTCTGACAAATTCCAGTACCCTTGGTGGTGTAAGCAGGAGTCTGGGAGGTGAATCATTATAGGTTGCCTGTGTGCTTTAGATACATAGGTGGTAAACCAGGGGTGAGTTTCTGGTTCCCCATCTAGTTGACCAGGTTACACTTGAATTGTGTTGGGGAGAAACTGTGCTTTCCATAAGTGGGAAGCCTGTTCCGGAGAAGAAGTAGTCCCTGGGACACTGTCTTGCCAGCAGGTACTATTTATGTCACAGGCAAGGTTTAAGTCTTTAGAATGGGTATTTCTGGTGCTGCTTGCTTTGTGGATATGCAGGGGGGTCTATCAAAGTGGGGTCTGACAATGCTTTGTATGCCAGGCATAGACTTCTATACAATACGATACAGGTATAGGGCTTTGAGGTGATTTGCACAGGACATGTTATTTATGTCCTGTATTCTTTTAGTGGGGAACTTAAACGGGCATCCCAATTGTTGGAATAGTGAAGAAATTACAATGACGTGGAATGAGTCCCTCGGAAGTAACATTGGTAAAATAGTAACAAAGTTCAAGGCAATAGAGGGTTATATGAAATGGTCTACAGTCCAAAGAAAGGATGGTCGTGAGTTGAGTTTCACATGGATCAGTACTGGGTCAGTACTGGAGGCAGTCTATTTCTTTGTTTTTGATAAGAGCTGTTACAGAAGCAATGAAGGAGAAGGTACCATAAACGTTGGTGATGTAACATTATAAAACAAGGCTGATGGTGAAGGTTTTCCGCAACTTGGTAAAACAATGCAATAGTCTCAAATCTGCTATCCTAATTTTATTTATTTATTTATTTATTGACATTTGGTAACCGGGAAAGTCCAACTGGGTCAAGGGACCCATTTTCAGCGGAGGCCTGGGAAGAAAAGCTCCAGTACAGACATTAACAGATAATAAAGTAGAATGATACAATACATTAGATACAAGAGAGATCATAACATTGCTTCAAGATGCAATCAGATAGTTTATAGAATACAATATTTCAATGCATCAATTTAAAGGGTATATATCTTACACGTATGTATCACACAAAGAATTAGTTAAGACAGAATGTCTAGTAGGGATTAGTGGGGAAACTCTAACTTGTCGAACTTGTCTATTCATGTTTGCTTATGTATTCTTTGTCATACCATATTTGTAATGTGTTTTCATTGTTTTTATTGTATCTGCTTACCCTTGGAGCTTTTCTCCCTGGGCCTCCGCTGAAAATGGACATGAATCCAGTCGGACTATCCTGGTCAACAAATGTAAAATAAATAAATAAATAAATAAATGGATTAAATACTTTATAGGAATAATATTAGAAGAGACGGAGAGGTTTGAGTGAAGTGCAATAGATAGGAGGAAGCTTATATGTGTTAGCATGTGGTGTTCAGAGAGTTGGGAGTTGAAGTAGGAAGGTTGGTGGGACGTTTAAGGAAAGGTAGTGATGAAGTGGTGGGGGGAGGTGGTGATGGGGTGAGTGTTAAGTCTGGCAAGGACAGGTCCAAGAGTTGTAGAGGTAGTTCTTTAGTGTGAGCTTGAAATTTTTGGGCTGTTCAATTCCGGTAATGTTATTTGGGAGGTTGTTCCAGTGCTTAGCTATGGCATAGGAATAGAGACACTAACCAGCTCTTTTTATAGGTTTGTATACATCTGTAAGTAGCTCATTATTTGAGCGGAGATTTCGAGTGGGACAGTAGGTGTGGAGGATGCTTTTTAAGACTGGACAGCTATCAGGCTTATGTATTATTTTATGTGCTGTAGTTAGCTGTAGGTAGTTGAGATAATGGGGGAATACCATCCAGTTTAGTTCCTTGCAGTGATGGGTACAGTAGGGTGAATTAGTGGTGAATTTTGCAGTTTTATAGTAACAAGACTGAAGTTTAGTTTTGAGAGAGGCATGCAGGTTAGTGAATATGGGAGCGCCATAGAGAAGGGAGGGGATATTTGCCAGATGTTTTTTTAGAGCTTGGGTCCAGGAATTGTTTTTGTCTGTAGAAAGTTCCTAGTTTGAAGGGAGATTTTTTGGGGCATTAAGGATGTGTTGGTCACATGAGAGCTTGTCATCTATGGTGACTAGTAATAATTTGGCATTATTAACAATTTCAATCTTGGTATTGTTATGGGAGTATATTTTGAAGTCTGGTATGTTGGTTTTGGGAGAAAAAAGTAACAGTTTGGTTTTGTTAGGATTAACCAATAGTTATGCGCTGTTTAACCATGACTCTATGGAGGTAAATGTTCTCTGTGTTTTTTTCAGTAGATCAGGGGGGATATTGGCAGAGGAGGTGATAATGGTTGAATCATCGGCTTATTGAGTTAATGTGCTATGATGACAGATTGTGTGAAGGTTATTAATGAATATATTAAAGAGGAGGGGTCCTAGGATGGACCCCTGTGGAAGTCCTGTTTTGTTAGTTTGGTACTGTGATAGGCAGCCTAACCATTTTACACACTGTTGTCTATTGGTTAAGTAACTACTAAAACATTGTGTGGAGGTTGGTGAGCAACCTACTGTTGTCAGTTGCTGGAGTAGTTTTTTTGTATGAAACCGTGTCAAAGGCCTTTGACAGGTCTAACAGTATAATGGATATGTGTAGGTTGGACTCCCTAGACTTATTAACTAGGTCTGTGAAAGACATAAGAGCTGTTATGGTACTGTGGGATGGCATGAAGCCATGCTGGGTGGGTGTAAGTAGATTATAATGGGTAAGGTGGTAAGTAATTGAATATGTATACATTTTTCGAGTAGTTTGGAAAGTGGTGAGAGGGTGGAGATGGGTCTATAGTTTGTAAATTTGGTGGATTTCCCTCCTTTGTGTAAAGGGGTTATGATATTTTTTTTCCAGAGGGTTGGGATGTAGGATTCAGAGATGGATTCGTTAATAAGGATGCTAATTGGAAAGGCAATGGAGTCTACAGCAAGTTGTAAGTATTCTGGTGGAAGGTTGTCTAAGGAACATGACCATGGTTTAAGTTTGAGGAGAAGTTTATGAATTAGTGAAGTGGGAACAGGTTGAAAAGAGAGATGAGGAATTGTTGGACATTGGAGGTGGGTGAGGTTTTGAGAGTTTGAGAGTGTTGTAGACTGGTAAGGCTTGTGATTAGTGAAATGATGCTATCTATGAAGTTGGAATTGAACATGTTAGCTATTTTGGATGGTGTCTTATTTGCATTTGAGGTAGGGTTTTGTGTGGATCCAGGGGAGAGTATTGTTTTAATAGTTTTCCAAAATGTTTTAGGGTTGTTGTTATGACTGGTTAGTTGCTGAAAAAAGTAGGTTTTCTACTTATCAGCATTAATTGATTTTTTAGTTCTGTTACTTAGTTGCCTGTATTTTTGCCAGTTTGTATCTGTTTTATTTCTTTGCCAATCTTTCCAGGCCCTATCTCTAGTTAGTAATATTTGTTCAGTTGATTTGGTTAACCAAGGTGCATGATTAGATTTTGTTCTTTTAGTTCTGAGAGGGGCTAAATCATTAAAGGTATCTAGGAAAGTTTTATTGAAATTGTTGACAGCCTCATCTAAAGGTAAAGTTTTTAATGGGGTCCACTTGATCTTAATAAGCTGTTAAATAGTTCCTGACTACATTTTGTTAGGTTCCTGGATGTCTTGTAAGTGTCGGTGTTCTGTTTTTGGGAGGTGGTTCTATGGGTATAAGGAGGAAGATGGTCACTGAGTGCATTAGGTAGGGTACTGGAGTTACAGTATTTGAGAGGGTCAGAGACAAGGATCCAGTCAAGGCCTGAAGTTAGGTTATTGTTACATATCCCAGTAGGTAGTGTGATTAGCTGTGTAAAACCATGAAGTTGAATAATATTTGCTGGTGAGTCTGTGGAAAGGTTTAGCCAATTGATATTGACATATCCCATGATGACTATTTCACTGGAGAAATTTTTGGATACCCAAGAGAGAATGTTTTCTAGTACTGAGATATTTTGGCCTGGGGGAATATAGACTGTTATGATATAAAGTTTTTTTTGGCTATTGAGTTCTAGTAATGCAATGAGAATTTAATTTCTGCATTACCAAAGATGGGAATATCATTGGGGTATGGAAGGACAGTATATTTGTTTGGATAGATTATGGAAACACCTCCTGCTTTTTTCTTGGTTCTGTCCTTTCTTATTATATTACAGCCAGGTGGGAGGAGTTCTGTGTCTTTGATATGTGGCTTTATTCAGGTTTCAGTAACTGCGACTAAGTCTGGGGAGTACTGTGTTAGCCATGCCTGAAATTCTATTAATTTGTTGCATAAACTGCGTATGTTTAAGATGACTAGCATCATCTGTTTGGGGGCTGTTGTCTGGAGTGGAGTGTGGTTTTGTGGGGGTCCAGGGTTGGGGTGGATGTCGCCGCATTGATTTAGGTTATTGGGGTAAGGAGAGTTTTGGCGTTTTTTTTTAATGGTGTTTTTTGAAGATTAGGACGTAGTTTGGGGGTAGATCATTATGAGTGGTTAAGTATCCGTCGTTTTAGAAAGTATTGGGTATTGGTACTAATGCAGCTGGCAGATGTGTTTGAAAAACTATGTGAGCGTTTGCCTTTCTGGTCTGGGGATGTTGCATTTTTTGGATATAGATGTTAACAGTGTTAGCCAACAAAAGGTAAATGAAAGTAGAATATAGCTACATTTTAGTTGTGGCATTTTGTATTTAAGTAGGTAGGGTGGATAAGGTTATTTAGGCTGTAAATTATTGGTTCAGGTGAAAGAGCTGTAATTTATTGGTTAAGGTGAAAGGGGTGGTGGTGAGTAGCTACCGGGTAAGAGTAAGTGGGAGGTGGAGCTAATGGAATAAATGCAATTGAAGTGGGGTTTAGGGGGGGGAGCAATTGATGTGTGGCGATTAGCGAGGGCTAATGGCACGGGGCTGCACCCTTCAGTGCTGTATGGAAGAAAACAATCAGTAAGTATGTTAGTTACAGAAGCAGCACTAAGAGCTAGGTGGACCGGGAAATAGTTTTTGCAGTTTAATCAGATTTAGAGTGTGCCACTCCACACAATTATTTAATTTTAAGTTACAAAACATCTTTTTACTTGAATGGATAGTTGTTTGGGAATAGATAATAGACACAATGTATATTGAAGCAGTTGGATGGGTATTACGAGGATACTAGGTATTAAAGTAGTGCTTAATATAGGGGTATGTAGTTTTTGCTGGTTCTGGAGTTATCTAAGAGCTGTTTTTGCTACTAACACTATTACAGCTATTTAGCTATTAAGATATTAACAGTTATCTTACTGTTATCTTACAGGGATTTAACAGTAATAATTTATAGTTCTTAGCAACATACTTTAGAGATTTTGCAGGTTTAACACTTCTGGCTGTTCGAGGGAAATTTTATCTTGTCTTGCTATACGGTGTTCATGAGCACAGTCTGTGGACACTTATTGACTCTGTAGTCTTTGCTTTTGGAGCCTGATGACAGGCAGAAGTTCTATTCTTGAAAGATGAAGATAGGGAGAGTTAGTTGGAAAGGCCAAAGGGTGGGTGAGCGTGTAGGAGTGGAAAAAAGGGTATAGAGACAACAGCATAAGTGAGAGGAAGGAGTCTTTTATACAGATAGTTAACAAGTACAGAGGTTAGAATACCATAAAGTGACCAACTAGTGAATCAGGATTTTATGGTGCAAATTGCAATGTAAAGCATCTGTGTAGGATGAAAACATACTCACAACGTGGATGGAAAATAACATCAGCAACTGAAAATGGAACTTTGTGTAATTGTATCGAATCATTTGCTTGCCAATTTTTAATCAGGTAGGCAGACTAGACTCAGAACTGTTTTCAGCGTGAGACTTGACCAACAGGCAGTGAAGGGTAAAGCAGTGAAACGTGTGAGATGAAGGATGTATTTCTAAGCCAATTTAGGAAGGACACTACTTACTGTGAAATAAGATGTCATACTTTCTGAATAGTTAACAGTAGCAGTTTTGTAGGTATTTCAGTTTTGTGAATGAAAATGTTTATACTCCATCAGTATGTCCCAGATAATTGTTAAAAACACCTCTGGGGAAAGGGTACACAGTACCAATGTTTACAAAGGAACAGCGTGGTGAAATCTGAGGTCAGAAGTATGTCAGATAAACAAGTACATTAAATGCCGAGTTAGTTTCCACAACACAGTAGGGAACTCATGGGTATGGATACACTTGGATAAAAACTGTGAACACTGTGTTAAATTGAATTGATAACTATTCTCTCCATTACAAATATATATATATGTATATATATATATATATATATATATATATATATATATATATATATATATATATATATATATATATATATATATTATATTACAAAACAAAAGAGTACAATAGTACAGACTTGAAACAAGAAAAGTAAAAATGGAGTGTGTGAGGGCCACAAAAAAGGAGAGTGGAAGCAGTGGGATACATAAGAAGCATCATCAGCATTTCAAAACAAGAAGTTATTTACCCTTCACTATTGACTATAAGATCCCATCTGTACATACATACATACAAATATGTCAGGCATGTGCAATAATGGCCTTCTAGCATGCCAGTATACCAAAACTGTTACCCCATGACAGTATTGAATATATGCAGTTTTAGAGAAAGGTCTCTGTATAAACTATGGGATACCAAGTGGAAGATTGAATTAAGTTCTGGAGACCTAATCATTCTAGGGAAATTTTGAATGAAGTTTTGAAAATCTAATCAATATTCTGTGGTCATATGAAAGGAGTTCTGGACACCTCCTCATTCTAGGGACATAGGATGGACAGAGCTAGTTCAGAGGAGGCAAGCAGAAAGCTACTTGGTCTTCACAGGATGCAGTCTAAAGACAAACTAAAACAAATGTGACATGTTTGGTGGCAACGTACTGGTGACAAAGACAAATTTTTTCCTGTCTCTGATGCTGGTGACACAGTTTTGATTACTAAGTCAGACATCAGGGCAGGTGATGGGGTAGACTCAATTGGGAAAAGCCAGATCTCTCTCTCTCTCTCTCTCTTTCATTTTGGGGAGGATTCTTCTTTAGCATATCTTAGCTGGAGGCTGGATATTTGCCATAACAATAGCAATAACGTATACTGGAGAATTTCAGGTGCATGTGCAATGTTACAGCTTGCAAGCCAGATTAACATCATTGTATCCTGTATGGGGGTCATGGGGAAAAGACAGACTATAGCAGAACTCACAGAATTGCTAAACTATTGGTGTGATGAATTGCTCTTCTCTCTCCTCTCATCAGTGTGTTTCTGAGAATTGGTGGTTTGAAAACACAAATTACACTGCTTGGAAAACAAACAGGTGGATATCATGTTTCAAAGGAGGAGCTGTAGGTGAGCAAGAGGATGCAGAATAAAGAGAGGGAAAAGGAAGTGCATTATTCCACAGAAAGAGTAGTAAATGAATGATACGCTCTGCATTAAGTTGTACTATAGCCAAAGACAGTAACAGAGTTTTAGAATACATGATGCAAACATAGGGCAGTTCCTGATATTGGTAGGATCCGTGGTATTTATCTCCAGCTTATTTAATGGGGATGGAAATGGGCAAACAGTGTTTGCATGACATGAGAATCTACATTTGTCTGTCACATGAAACATGAAAAGGAGTTGAAATATTTTACTGGCAGGCCTTGTTATTCTCCTTTAATTTATAAGATGTCTAGCTAAACATGCAGGTCTCTCTTATAATCAAGGGGAAGTTTTCATACAGAATAGCGAACAGTTGTATGAGGTTGGTAAGCAGTAAAAAGCACACATACTACACTTCTAAGCAATTCACAAAAAACATGGAATATCTACGTATGCTGCCACTTATGAGGAAGAGGCAAGGTTTAGAGCAGGTATGCAGATAAAAGCAGACAGTGTATTTCTCCCACTTCTAATTTAAGTAACTCTAGGGGTCAATGTATGTCTTGTAAGTTTCTATCCGGTTCAGTGTGTTGTCTTTCATTCAGGATTGACTGATTGCACTTTGAACTCTCAGATCAGAGATCAGAAGACAATTTCTCACCATAAGTAAACCAAATAAATCCCTGTGACAAAGCCTGTACTCATACTAGCAAAAAAAAAAAATGGAACTCCTACCTCTAACCAAACCTACCCACCTTTAAATGCTCCCTAAAACAATACTTTACAAAGTCGTGGACCTGCTCCTGTGCCAGTCATGCCTGAATGTATTCACTATGCTTCGCTCACCCCTTCAGCTTAAGTCACACCTCACAACCCTCTCCAGCCTCCTACTCTGCACATTTATTTTGGTTTTCCCACCACCTTACCCACTTCATCTTTGCTGACCTTTCCTCCACTTGTTTCTCTTTCCTCCCTACTCACCTAGTCTACCTGAAGGCGCCCTACCGTCACTCTTCTTATAGTCTGCCTTTCTCTCCATCCTTCTTCCTTCTATAACCATAATATGAACACCTGTCTCTTAGTAAGACATCACTCCAATTCACCTCATTGTCTCTAATCATGTTATCTCTAATATCTGTTAAATATCTTATGAGAATTGTCTCCGGTCTCATTTATCACATACTGATCTATGTAACAAATAATATGACTATTGAGTTTTTCTTCACATATTGTCTTCAACTCATGTTATTGTTTTTCATTGCACTCTACTATGAAACACATGTTCTATGTTTTTCTCTTCTCTCATTACGTTTCTCACTCCTGTGTTTTGTAGTGTAATTTATTTTTGAAAGATTATGATTGTGTAGCTTTTCTCCACGGGCCTTTTTGGCCAGCTTAGACTTTCCTGGCAAAGAAATGACAAATAAATAAATTAAAAATAAAAATAAATTGAATAGCTCTGTGATAGCAAAGTGTACATCACATCGGAATCCTTTTTGTTAAAATCCTGTGAAGACAGTAATGTATTTGGGGAAAACAGGGAAACCACAGCATATATTGGCCAACACCTACAGGCTAGTGCATTTGGTGAAACAGGTCATAAAATCATAAGGCAAGGAAGACCAGGGTGGTGCATGCCTTGCCAAAATCCACTCTAAGGCTCTATACCTTTTGTAATGCGAGTGACTCTAATGTCCTGGTGTAAATGTAAAGGCACATATCCAGTTGTCTAATCATTTGACATGCCTGGGGAAATTATCCCACAGAAAATGGAGGTGCTAGGTAATGAATCGCTGTTTCCAGCTTTTTTTCTTGATGAAGGTTTAGATCTCTGGTTCTGGTACTGGCAGCACAATCTGACTTGTTAAGGAGAAGCAGTTTGATAATAACTGGGTCTCTGAGGATGGTAAGCTAGGTACATGTCTTCCCTCAGGAGTCTGTATAACACTGAGTAAAAGATCAGAGCCTGCACTCTCTTCTGACAGTTAAGGAGTTTGAGACCAGATATTCTTTTTATTAGGAAACCTATAATTTTTTTTTAATATTTTTATTCATTTTCAAAAAGAAAAACATGTATATAGGTTATTTATGACAGTGAAGTATTTACAAATTATTTAAACTGGTTAGCTAAAAGCAGTAAACAGATATCAACATTAAAACCAAAGTAAAGTATGTACAAGGGTGTCTATTAATGACATGTAATCGACTTTCTATACAATTGTTTCCCAATTATAATTTGCTACAGTCATTACTCTCCAACATGTCAGCTACTTTTTGCCATGCTATATATAATGATGTAGTTCTTTCAGTTCTTTCTTTAATAGTGTAATAATAATAATAATAATAATAATAATTTAGTAGTGTATAATTTTCTGGATGTGTGTTTTAATATGTCCAGGCAGATACATGCTGAAGCCAGGAATTTATCAATGTTGTCAGGAGCCATGAAGGATGATTGATATCAGGCTGTGAGTTAGAAATTAGATTTCCCCAAGTAATTTGTAGTTCATCTAGCTCACTGGGGGTTTCCGGGTATCTGTTTTGAAGAACTATTTTCACTGATGTACACTGGCAATCCATCACCATTACCAGTGGATCTGAAGGTGTTGTGCGCACAGAAGGGGTGCTCTTCTAGAATTTTAACTATGTCTCAGTAGCAAGACATACATGGATGTGCTCTAAATGCAGAAATGCCTTGAGGTCCAGCAGCTTATTGTCAAGAGTCCTGGCACTGAGTAGAGCTACCTTAATATCATCATAGGATTGGAGGGCTTTATCAAATTGGGGTGTTCATTAGATGAACTCTGCCTAAATAGGCACAGTGGAAAACTGTAAGAACTTTGGCCAGTATGAGGAAGTCCTCAAAATAAGGATGCCTAGCATCTTATGCAAAGTAGATTGGACTGTTGATTATTTCATTCAGGGTGATACATTCTGGATCTCCCTGGAATGACACCAAGAACTTATCCAGTTGTTTTACCAAATTATCTTTTCCTTGCATGTAGGCTTCATTCTTAGGGAAGGGAGGTTTTCATTCCAAACCAGTGTCTTACCCTTACTGAAGCAAACATGGTAAGCTCTAGCATCTCGTTCTACAGGTCTTGAGGAGATTTGTGGTAGGTCATTTACCCCAACGTGGACAGCAACCATGTTGTTGTTGTCATACTTGGTGGAGGAGAAAGTATTGAGTGTACTGGTTACATCCACTATCTTGTCTCCTGAGAGACAGCTGTCTGTAACCCTGTCCTAATCCAGCCTAGTGAGTATGTGTCAGGCAATTGGATCAGCAATAAGAAGAATGTTTCTAGTAGCTGAATTATGCCTACCAGACTTGGGAGTGGTTTGCTGTTGATAACATATTGGTGTTGGTACTAATGTTGAGGTATGTGGAGTCGGTGTAATAATAAGGGATATGTGCTAACGTCTAGTTTTATGAGTTCTATGAGTTTTAGGTAGAGACTGCATCAGCATATGACAGCTTTCTAATGTTAGTATAATGCTGCATTTGTATGAGTGGGGGGGTATGTCAGTGCAATTCTCACTGCAAGTAATGGACTGTGTATTTGTACCTCCAACAGATGGCAGCTACATATTAGGTAATAATTTGATATCACTGAGCGTGAGACATGCTTTAGGATCCAGACAGCCAGGAGGATGTCAGAGGAAGGGGCAGTGGGTTTGCTGCCACTCCATGATACCCAGTTCTGATGTATGAAAAGGACCCTGTCAGCAGTAAAATGAACTATGGATGTAATGATACAAAGACATTTTTGTGGAACTATGGAAGTGATTTTGCAAAACGACTATTTGGGGGTAGTAACACTGAAATAATGAAGATACCAAAATAGTAGTGTTTCTGACCTGGAAAAGAAGACTAATTTGCTCACAATGGCACCAGTCTTCATTGCCAACAGTAGTTACCTCAGCTCAGCTCTCATTGCTTTTGCCCAGGGCACACTCCTGCTTAGCACCTACTGAATGAGGACAAATGTGAAAGTACAACTGACTAGTGGCAAAAACTGGAGTTGTGCATAATACCCAGTAAGTAACAACACCTACTGCAGTAATGCACTCATCACAACATAAAACGAACAAGAGAGAGAACCAATAAATTTAAGCCAGAAGTGCTGAGCTATCTATACAGCAGCAGCATTTGGCCTACTCCACTAAATCAGCTAGCGCTCCCTCAAAATGGCCACCACATTAGGCAAGAAAAGGCTGTCTCCAAATGGTTGTTAACAGATAAATAAGCTGTTTAAAATAAACAGGATAGCAAAATGACTGTTGTTGTTGTTTGTCTTTTGGCTTTTCCTGGTTAGGGGTTGCCACAGTGGAACTCCGGTCCGCTAATGATTGGCAGTAGGTTTTTACGGTGCCAAATTGCCAGCTCGACTCCCAACCTTCAACAAAGGCACGCCTATTCATGCATGTCTTTCAGAACACCACTCGACTCCGGGGAGGACATGCAGACTCCACACAGGAAGCACTCCCTGCACTCCAGTCAAGAATCAAATGGGAGAACCTCTTGCTGTGAGGCAACAACACTACAGCTGCACCACCGTGCCAGTAAAATGACTGTAACTACAGTAATAAAATGCAAAAAAGCTATATGTGTGTGTGGGGGGGATAGCTTTCCTGACTTTTTGTGAAGTCCAGAAACATTATTATATTTTTCAGTCAGTATGCATAGGCTTGATTTTCTGCAGTCTTGTTGAAAAGACCACAAGAAAGCTAAGATGGGCACAGTACATGTCAAGCAAGAACAAGACAGTCCATGAGAAACAGCCATAATTTCAAACCAATAGCACTGAGCTACTTAGACGCAGCAGTAGGTAGCCTGTTCCCCTAGACTAACTAATGCTCCCACCAAGATGGCCAAAACACTAGACCAGAAAAGGCTGTTATCTAGTAAGTGCTAGCAGAGAAAATTAATTGAAAATCACATAAACAAGCAGTCTTAACAGAAGAGCAAAATAACGTTGTGTAGTATTAAAATGTCAGAAAGTTAACTTTCCTGAGTTTCCAGAAGCACTTTTAAGATTTTCAGTCAGTGCATATGGGTTCAGCTCTAAGCAGTCTTTTTGGAAAGACAGCAAGGAAGCTAAGTTAAGAACAGTATATGCCAAGCAAGAACAAGATAACCGTTGAAAAACAGCTATAAATTCAAACCACTAGTGCTGTGCTTCCTACATGCAGCAACTATTAGCCAGAAGCACTTTTAAGCATTTAATGTAAAAAACATTTCATTACATGTATTTTCCCCTAAAGCAAATATGACATCTATTCCTCTTTTAAAGCTCATTATGCCAAAAATAAGTCTTGTTTTTCCTCAATTTTATTGGATTCCTCATTTTTTTAAATTTTTTTTAAATGTCATATTCTTTTTGGAGATGTATCAATAAAAGTCGCATACATTTACAGTCAGTACAGGAGTGGAGGCTAAAAGTTATAACTTCATGTACTCAACAAAAGTGTTTAAAGATCTTGATCTAATGTTTTCTAACCAAATTTGCACAGTGCTGACAGCCTTCGACTGCACGATCCTCCTGTTAGCAGAAGAAACACCCATCCATCCCCAACCCCCTTTTCCCATTTTTGTATGTGGGGCCAGGTGGTCACTTCAACAGTGATAACCACCTGCAGCCAGTTTTCACACCACTGGTAAAAACAAAATAAATGTCTGTATACCAAGTCAAACTAAGGAATAAGATTCCCAAGAAGTGCAGTTGTGGAAATTGGATCCACTTCAACAGTTTTTATGACAGTTCGAGTCTGTTTTAAAGAAAATCGTATAGCTGAAGATTGTCAGTGCATTAAGTAAGTTTTGCAAGAAGTGGTAAAAAGACAATGGAAAAAGATGTTGATAAACATAGAAGACAACGTCAGCTTTGTGGAGAAAATCTAAAGCCTGTTTAACAAATTCACTTATAGAAGGTAAAATGTCTGTGTGTTGGAAGAGTGTATATGTTGCTTTAGAAAAAAAAAACAGTTACTAAAATTGATTTTTGTTGTGATGTATGGATCAAAATTGAAACTGACTAAAAGTCTACTGATTTGTAAATGCAAAGAAAAAAAGGTTTGAGGTTGCCAAATCCAGTGGTTCTGTATGGATCAAAATTGAAACTGACTAAAAGTCTACTGATTTGTAAATGCAAAGAAAAAAGGTTTGGGGTTGCCAAATCCAGTGGTTCCTTTGGCATAATTATATTTATTCTGATTCTGCAATGAAACATGGTTTGATAAACAAAAATTGTTAAGTAACAGTATTGTTAAAAAGCTATGAATAATTTAGGCATAATACAAAACTGAGTAAGAGGAAAATGTGTTTAAGGAAAATTATATATCAGAATGGATCTACTTGATATGGTCGACATTTCAGAATGTTGACATTCATATGGCCAACACCATATGATCGACATTCGAAATGTCAACCATGCAAGTAAAAAATAAAAAAAACACAAAAAAACTTACCATCACGCTGCTAGAAGGGGGGCTCTGCCCCCACACTCCCCAGAACTTAAACATACCAACTCCAACATTGCACTACAGTGCGGAAGATGGAAATCTTTTCATTCCGTACTGTATGCAGATGCCAGTTCTGCATGTTTGACATTTCGAATGTCGATCATATGGTCTCGGCCATATGAATGTCGACATTCTGAAATGTCGACCCTGTGAAGGGAACCCATCAGAATATAAGAAAAAGATTTTGTTGTGAAAACTAGATGCATAGAATACATAAAGTGAAAAAGAAAATGTTATAGACGTAAGACTGAGTTTTATTGGATGGATACATGATATATGAAGATTGAATGAAAAGTTGTTTAATTTGTGTAGTACAGAAGATGCCAAAGAGCACATTTTTTTGGAGTGTAAAAGAGGTAAAGAGTTTTGGAAAGATGACAACTAATTAAAAATGAACATTTGCATGCGAATATGGGTATAGTATTATATGAATTGTATGGCACAGACAACAAGCATGAAGTTGAGAAAACAGATGAAATTGTATTTAGCACTTTATACTGTGCATATAAGAGAAGAACTGAGGTTTTTTTATACAAAATGGGATGTTAAGGATGTTGTTAAGAAAATGAACTTTTGGTTATGGCAAAGGAATGAGGTGATAAGGAAGTTAAGGCTGTAAATATGAGTCAGTAAGTGAATAAAGACATTTTTGGTAAATGTGATATTTAACATTCATCTAAACTGCAATCAATTCAGGAAGATGGGTTCTTGATTTATTATCTCCTATGATAGTTTTCCCCCAGGAAGTTGGAGCCACCCCCTCCCCCAGATGCTCTGCAGTACCATTATTAATTCCAAGGACTTTATGGTCTTCCTAGCACCAAAGAAATTGTGTTTT
Organism: Protopterus annectens; assembly: GCF_019279795.1. Classification (NCBI taxonomy): domain Eukaryota; kingdom Metazoa; phylum Chordata; order Ceratodontiformes; family Protopteridae; genus Protopterus; species Protopterus annectens. The sequence goes on along the minus strand of NC_056744.1, from coordinate 1,676,880,132 downwards.
GGGCTTCAGTACCAAAGTTTATTATTTTTTTATCAACATCTACTGTGTGTTTCCCGTGGGTTCTAGGATGTATATTCTGTACTGATGTTGTTTTCTGCATCTTGTCTTCCAATGATGGCATTGCATTTATTATTTAACCTTTCTTGTTTATTGCATCCTCCTACATTTCATTGATTGATTGCTCTGTTTTTGTAAAGTGAAACTAGCAAAATATGTTCCAAAGGACACTGATGTCTCTTTAGTAAGTTTCTCCTGTAGTGTAAAAATTCTTTTATCACTCTTCTTTTAACCAGTTGTTCCCCAGCCTGTTTAATTGTCTATCCTAAATTAATTCTTCTTTAATAATGATTTCTGATTTTTTTAGCCAGTACAATTCTTTTGAATTTCTGTATCCCCAGGATTCATGAATCCTCCGTGTAAAACTAAAGTAGTCTTACACGGAAACGCCAGTCTAAGAGTAAGACGGCAGTGAGCCATGCATATTAATGAGGGCGTGCTGCCTTAACTCAAAGGCTAACACAGAGCATGCACAAGTGCAGGGGGCGTGTCGGACTGCCGAGCAGTCCAAAAATCCACGCCCCTGCAAGTCTCTCAATTGGGAAATGTCAACTGACATGAGCGAGTCCGCTCAAATTTGTACATACCCAACACTACACTCCCCCACATTCTAAACCCCAGTACAATTATAAAATGTAAAACTTTTTTTTTTTATTATTCCCGATATAGCTGCCCGTATTTGCGTGTGTTTGCGCGGGTTTGCCCATTGCTTAGGTACAGTTAGCAGTCAAGACATCGAAGAGGATAATAAGAAACGTATATGCAAATTAAGCAAAATAGCAATAGCGTAGTGGAACCTTCGCACAAAGAGGAGGCATTCCCGGTTCGAGTCCCACCACTTTCCATTTTATTTTCTGTTGGAAATCTGTATATGAAAAGAATTCCTGACATTTATCATTGAAATTTTAGTAAAAAGCATTGAAATGGCCTATGTAGTAGTGAACGAATTTTTTATATATATATATATATATATATATATATATATATATATGTATATATATATATATATATATATATATATATATATATATATACACATATATAAGAAAGTGAAATGGTTATGTATACTGATGAATGCATAAGTAACGTATCTAAAGCAATGTGAAGCACTGCTAAGCAAAGTTTACCAGATTTAAGCACATCTCAGTATAATTGCTCATAGCTTAACACTGCTTTAACTAGTGCAATAGCTTGGCACCGAGCTGCGCATCGCGCCAACTAGCGCAAACAAAACATGTTTGCGCGTAGCGCAATGCTGGGCAACGTCGATCAATGTAGAGCAATGTTGGGCAAAGTTGAGCAAAGTCGGCTAAACACAGCCACACCTCCTAGCCGGTCTGGCCAGTAGTAAAATAAAAGGCAATGACAGGTCTCGAACCTGGGATACTGTGCACCATAATCACAGTACTGAACCACTAAGCCATGACAGCTTCATATGCATGCACTTTCAGCACACACATACATATCAATAGAAGTTTACCCATTGCTAAGCAGGTGTGCTTTCAGCTGAGTTTCTTCAAAACCGGCCAATCACAGATAAGTGCTGGAAATGAGGCATATTTAAGCTCCATAGGCGGGAATACTTGCCATAACTGGTTGTAGCTCCCATCTGCGGTCAGCATGGCCGGTGTTGGAGAGGGCTCTCAATTTCGAGCGCAACGTTGGGGCATTGAGGAGTCAAAAGTAATGGTTTGGCTCCTCGTCCATAATCATGAGGAGAGACTCCTGCAGGGCCACTTCCAAGGCACCCAATACCTTGCAGAAGCCTGGAACCATCTAGCTCATGATCTCACCAGTGCCACAGGCATCCCTCAGACTGGTGAGCAGGTCAGACACCACTACTCAGACCTGAAGAGACACAAGGAGGACCGACTGAACCAGTGGATACAGCAGGCCCGTGGGATGGAAAATGCCCCACTACTGAGTAGGTAGCCATGGAATGAAGTATGTAAAAATTGCTATTGTAGTTTATATTATGGATTGGTATGTCTCAATATCACTTCATTCAGGTGTCCTTGCTGTGAATCAGCAAGCCTATGCAGATAGGCTGCTAAGGCTGCGCCACCAGGCAGGTTAGTAATTATTCTGCATGTATTGTTATATAAAATAAGTGAGAAAGCCTGAAAAAAAGTGTTGTAGCCCAATAATAAAGGTATAATAAGTCTTGAATAACATCTCTGTATGTACTGTTATATAAAATAAGTGAGAGATCCTGAAAAAGAGTGCTGTAACCCATTAATAAAGGTATAATAAGTCTTGAATAATTTCACTGCATGCACTGTTATATAAAATAAGTGAGAGAGCCTGAAAAAAGAGTGTTGTAACCCATTGATAAAGGTATAATATGTCTTGAATAAGTCTTCTGCATGCACTGTTATATCAAATAAATGAGAGAGCCTCTAGAAAAGTGTGTTATGTAATTAATAAAGGTATAATTCCTGGAGTGTGTCCGTGTCACTTTCTTTGATATGTTGTTGTACTCTTGCATTATAGAAATAGTACTGTTGTATTAAGCACTGTCAACCCACACTTGGGTAGGCCCATATAAAGTGGATGAAGGGAGTGGCAGTAGCTTTTAAGCATATACACATTCCTCAACTGTTGGTTCATGGCTGGCATGTACAGGTTTATCTGGCACATGAGTAGCTTGTTATTGTGTTCCCCAGAAATGTCAGTGTGCTGCTAGAAATGTAGGGGGCTGTTAAAATATAACTGATAATGTCACCTGAACACATCTAGATATGTAGATATATAAATATAAATATAATATATCAATACATAGCAGTAACATCTGCATCCTGGACAGTTTGTATGTCAGATGCAGGTCAGGTATATAAAGAACTAGCAAAACCCATACAACAATTTATCAGACATTGCCTAGTGTAATAATACATGTAGGGGATATATACCTGCAGTTGATAGGAATGTAGTGTAAACTATAAGTATATATAAGTTGTTAATGGAGGTATCTTTTTACACCCTACTGTATGTGCATAAACAGTGCAATTCCACACCTCAATGGGTATGTCTAATCTCAAAACATTTGTTGGGACATATGTCCTATTGGTTTATAAATATCTGCATTTACTTTGATGCAGGTGCCCTGCTCAAATACCATAATCTTGGTGGCCTGTTGCCACCAATTAATCCTGCATGCTGTTGGAATGTCCACTGTTGTTCTATATATGCATGTGTTATGCTTGCTGTTCAACTGTTGGAACTCTAGTGTGTTGGGTTAATGGGAATACTACTGCATGCATGCTGTTACAACTAATTTGGAATGCTGTTGGCTGTTACCAACCCATATTGCTGTTAAATTCTCCTAAACATAGAACGTATGGGAAGGCTGGTCCCAGCGGACCCACCTGTCCCACCTCAGCTAGCAATGGCACTTGGCAGCAGCAGGTCTGGTGCACAGCCTGGGACCTCCTCCTCCGTTGGGCCTGTGCCACCTTCGGGTGGAAGCACTGCAGGGGATGGGGCTCATCCCCCCCGTGTAATTGTGGGCAGAGGAGGGCCTCCTCTCACCCTCCAAACGGTCCGGGCTGTGGTGGGTAGGGAGATCCAGTGTTCTGTCACTGATCCTCTACGCCAGCTTGAGGCACAAGTGGTGCGACTCATGGGTGAGCCTGTCCCTCCAACGCAGCCCCCAGCAAAGCCACCCTGTGGTCTGTGAAGGTGCAGTGGTGACTGCCCATGGGTGGGGATCTCAGTTCCACTGTCGCCATCTGTGGGCTCATGGGCTTGCGGTTTCCAAACATCCTTCTCCGTCAATGTTGTTCACCCCCATGTGTCATATTCCACCCCTGTATGCGTCTTGTTTGTCCTGTCTGTTTACCTCCCCAACCTACCTCCCCTACCCCACATTCCACTCTCACCTGGAAAAAAAAAGGGCAATCTGCTCCAAAAAAAATTACGCCCCGTACATAGCTGCCCATTTTGCACACGTCTGCTGGACATATAAAATGTAATTTAATTGGCAGTACAACATACTTTGTTGTCCTCACCCCTCTCTCAGGGGTGGAAGATTTCATATTTCCCTCCAAAATTATTGCATATGCACAGCTGTTGCTGTAAAAGAAATGGGCAGCTATGGTCCTTCCCTACACCCGTCCTGCACATCCCGAGCTGTTTTCCCTACTGTCTTTCCCTCTTTGTGCCCCTTTTTCACCATTGTCCTATCTCCCCATTTTCTTTTCTTTCAAAGAAATGAGCGCGAGGGTTAGCGGGAGTAAGAACTTTTCAGCAGTAGTTAGTGGGTTTGCACAAGTGTGCGCTTGTGTGCGGTTAGCTTAGCATTGCTAAGCTTCGCACAAACCCGCGCAAACTCGCTTACAACTGCTTAAAAGTGCCTCAGTCACCCTGCATGTGAGGGCCCTGTTCTGCTCAGCAGCAAAATAAAACACCTCTGTCAGTCTCGAACCCCGGACCTTGGACACACTAGACTGCATGAAGTACCACTAAGCCACAGTAGATATACAGCAGGTTGTTGCTGAAATAGATATATCATGCATCAGAATGAGTGAATGTAAAGGAAAAATAGGAATGCCATAACGCAAAACCTGTTATGTGGAACTTTACCAGCAGTTGTTGTGGAATTGCATTACATGACTGTGATAAGACAACCAGCTATTCTAGCAGTAAATGATGTTACAGCAGCACTTTACAAGCCCCACACAATATCATAGCAGGACAAACATTGGCATATCTGATTAGGGCAGAGGACATACATCCCAACTGTGACTACATTTCAGGGATGTCCCTGATTTTGAAACATATGTTAGCTGTGTCCCTCTGAATCCCCTGAAAAGTACTGACATTAGGCAGAAAGGTGGGGTATTACACCTAATGAATAATGACAATATGTAGGAGTTAGACACCGCTTGTAGTTCAGAAAAGTTGTAGTAATCCATATGCACTGGTTCTCCCGAAGTCTCCACTTACTGTCTTTAATATTTTGAAGGTGTACCTCACTTTTACCTACCTTTACCTCACTCTGTTCAAATATGTACCTTGAGAGCTTCAGAGGCCTGGCCGAGGCAGAAACACACAGGCATATCAGCTTTTCTGCTGTTACACACTGTGCAAATAGCTTTGGAAGGAGTTCCACAAGCATACCCTTATGTAGGAGTACAACACTGAAATACCAAAGGATGTAGCCATGTACTGGTAGCAAACGACTGTAACAATGCCATTGTACCAGTGCTGAAAAGACCTGTGCATTGCACAGACAGAGAATAACAGCCTAACGTCTGGCTACCATCTGGATAGGTCCACAGTTGGGAGCTATGCAGACAGACTACTTGCCTTGCTAAACTAACAGGTACACAGCAACCCTTTAAGTCCAGCAAGATAACATTCACACAATAATACATAATGCTCTCTGTATGTCTGCATCCCCACCCAAATGTACAATATACCTGTGTGTTCAGGGTCTACCAAGGATGTAGGTAGGCATACTCAGTACTGGAATTGTCCAGTTTTCTTGAGCATCCTGTGCTAATGTCAACAATAAAAAAGCACAAACTGTGCAGAAGTGAGTACATTAATATTCACAGTATAGCAGTTCACAAACAGTTCATGTGCCAAATGAATACATCTCAATAACTACTTTTATATGGCAGTTAATTGTATAAGTAGAAAAGAAACTACATACTCCCATGTATCTTGTGTTAGCATTTGTAGGGGTGAGTACAATTCTACACTATGCAAACAAAACTACAGAGCAAAACAATGAGAGGGCTCAAAATGCTCACGCAAAGTCCCATGTAACACAAAGCAGCAGTCACAGTCCAAAAAATGCTCCAACGTTGTAAAAGAGTAAAAAAGTAGGAGTTTATTATAGAACAGGGTAGCGCTTTCGCTAAATAGCTTCTTCAGCCCTTTACAAAAACAACTAACACTAAATCCATTTAAATACCTAAAAAGGCGCCATTCTAATAAAAACTATTTAAAGGTATACATACCCAAACGGCAGAATACCATAATCACATAAGAAATATATATAATCAAAGAAATAAAATCAAAACCCTGCTTTAATGTTCATTTATACAAAATTGTATATGCAGGGACTATAAACATTAAAACAGCAAAAGTGTAAATGATTATATCTATGAAAAAGAGGAAACCTGGCTATCTTAAAATTCTTCAACTATATCTAAGTTTCCTCATTTTAAGAGTGGAAGTGGAACTTTACCATTAAGCCCCGAGTAGCATCAGCTCAAACCTGATTATCCAATGTGTCTCCTGCTTCTGTATAGTTCTTCACATCACCCCTCCTATATGTCCTATATATCTGTTCCAAAACCATAAATTTAAACTGATGTTGCAAACCCTGTTCAGAAGTGTGCTTGGCAAGTGCATTATGTAGGTGTACCTTTCTAGTGTGGTATACATGCTCGAATCCTGTCCCTTAAACAGCGATTATCTTACCAACGTAAAACGCTGGACAGGCTGTACAGGTAGCTAAGTACACCACATCTTTAGACATACAATCCCCCTTAACACGTATAGTGTATGGATCAAGTGAAGTGGGATGTACAAATACTGGATCTATAAGAATATATGAGCAAAAATTACAACTATTACACGGTGACATATAGTGTTCCTGGGTAGATGAGGTGTGATGTCTAGACTGTGGATAACAGAGTAGCTGTTTAAGATTCCTCTTGTTACGATAAACAAACTTAGGTCTGTCACCTGTGATCTCCTTGATCTTAGAATCCACTGACAAAACATGCCAATGTTTCATAAAATTATCCTTAATAGGACCAATGTCCTTCGTAAAGGAGACTGGAAAGGCAATACGTTGGCATTGCCTAGTCAAATCAGTGGATATATTACTTGTAGGGGCACTATCGTCATAGCAAACAACTGCCCTGTCCATCGAGAAGTTAGCATGTGGTATGATTAACACTGGGTTATACCGTAAACCCTGCCACAGGAACACCCTCTTGCACCGTCATAGCATGCATCCTGGGTTTGTCTATAAGAATATTGTTCGTGGACAATCCATACGCACTTCTAGATACACACCCAGTGAGATCACCTATAATTTGGATCTTAGTGATCTAAAAGATAGATTTAAAGAACGGGGTTATAGTACAATGGACATCGAGGAGGGTATGAATAATGTTACTAGCTTAAGAATGACTAGAGCTATGCCATATTTTTCTGACAGGGCAGTTGTTTGCTATGACGATAGTGCCCCTACAAGTAATATATCCACTGATTTGACTAGGCAATGCCAACGTATTGCCTTTCCAGTCTCCTTTACAAAGGACATTGGTCCTATTAAGGATATTTTTATGAAACATTGGCATGTTTTGTCAGTGGATCCTAAGATCAAGGAGATCACAGGTGACAGACCTAAGTTTGTTTATCGTAACAAGAGGAATCTTAAACGGCTACTCTGTTATCCACAGTCTAGACATCACACCTCATCTACCCAGGAACACTATATGTCACCGTGTAATAGTTGTAATTTTTGCTCATATATTCTTATAGATCCAGTATTTGTACATCCCACTTCACTTGATCCATACACTATACGTGTTAAGGGGGATTGTATGTCTAAAGATGTGGTGTACTTAGCTACCTGTACAGCCTGTCCAGCGTTTTACGTTGGTAAGACGAATCGCTGTTTAAGGGACAGGATTCGGGAGCATGTATACCACACTAGAAAGGTACACCTACATAATGCACTTGCCAAGCACACTTCTGAACAGGGTTTGCAACATCAGTTTAAATTTAGGGTTTTGGAACAGATATATAGGACATATAGGAGGGGTGATGTGAAGAACTATACAGAAGCAAGGGAGACACATTGGATAATCAGGTTTCGAGCTGATGCTACTCCGGGGCTTAATGGTAAAGTTCCACTACGTCCACTCTTAAAAATGAGGAAACTTAGATATAGTTGAAGAATTTTAAGATAGCCCAGGTTTCCTCTTTTTCATAGATATAATCATTTACACTTTTGCTGTTTTAATGTTTATAGTCCCTGCATATACAATTTTGTATAAATGAACATTAAAGCAGGGTTTTGATTTTATTTCTTTTGATTATATATATTTCTTATGTGATTATGGTATTCTGCCGTTTGGGTATGTATACCTTTAAATAGTTTTTATTAGAATGGCGCCTTTTTAGGTATTTAAATGGATTTAGTGTTAGTTGTTTTTGTAAAGGGCTGAAGAAGCTATTTAGCGAAAGCGCTACCCTGTTCTATAATAAACTCCTACTTTTTTACTCTTTTACAACGTTGGAGCATTTTTTGGACTGTGACTGCTGCTTTGTGTTACATGGGACTTTGCGTGAGCATTTTGAGCCCTCTCATTGTTTTGCTCTGTAGTTTTGTTTGCATTGTGTATTTATTTTGGCTTATACCACAGAGCATTTACTCCCTACAAACAGTTTCTTTACATTATAGAATTCTACACTGACAACTGTGTACTGGAAGTGGCAACATTCAGGTCTGAGTACAACATTTTAATCACTGGCTACACCCCTAGCTTCAGATATAAGAACTATACCAACATTCTGACTTAAACAACGTTGTGCACAGCAAACAATCATGGGCCCCACTTTGGAAAGCTGAAAGGGCTACGCCTACCTGACATAGCAATTTATAGCATTGGGTTGCTATGACAGTGAGTACTGCAATTACCACACAGCAAGATGAATGTAATTACCAAATGGTGGCCACCAATTGGTGCAGAGGCCATCACATGCACATGTGCAGATACCTATAAAAGCAGGCTGTACTTGCTGCCCACACACGCAATCATTCCATTGCAGATATTGAGAGAGACAGACAGAGACAGAGTGAGAGAGAGAAAGAGAGACAAACACCCACATCAACAGAAAAAAAAAGCCAAAGACACACGGAACGTAATACTACCAACACATACAAAGGAAAGGTATGTAACAGATATGTATTTACTGGCATGTAGTAGATGTTTTTGAAGAGTACTCTACATACTTTGAAACATCCATATGTGGCAGCAGTACGTATGTATGCACAGATGGCCTGCATAACTACTGCCATGGACAAAACAGTGTGTAGCTGTGTGCAGTGGGACATAACTGTGACATATGTAGCTCAGCATTAAATGTCAAACATTTGATCCATGTTATCTGTGTTCTGTACAGTAGTGTGGACAATGGCTGTTTGGGGGAGTAGCGCATACAGCTATATAAACATGGATGTGACAGAGTAACACATGCATGATAGTCATATTAACGTGTAGCTTAGCATTTTGGTATGTACCTCACAAGACATCTACAGCAACTGGAAAGGCCACAGACATACCTCACAAAGAGTATTACTGGCCTCAAACAGATGCCCTATGCAGATTGTCTCACAAAACCACAGCTAGACTGTGTCGCATACTGCCTACCCAGAGGTGATCTCTGCCTAACATACAAAGCTATGTCAAACCCAGAGCTGTTGGACATGCTCCACGTAAACAGATCACAATCCCTATGAGCCACACGCTCTAGGGACCTAAACCTTGTCACCTCAATAAACAGAACATGCTTGAGGGATAGATTCCTATCTCAGAGACATCCCATACTCTGTAACAAACTACCTATCAATAGCAAACAAAGCTCCTCAGTAACATTCATCATAAATAATCTTGATGATTGGATGGGAGATAGGAAATACACCCCGGGAATCACCTCTGTGGCTCTGCTTGACAGGGGCACATGAAATTAAATTACTTGGATGTCAAAGGCTAGGGTACAATCTGGCTAGGCTTCTATAGGCCCAAGGGCCAATAGCCTGTTACCTACCTATGAACCAATACACACCCACATGTACTTGTTGCAATAATTGCTATGTGCGGTTGACTGAGTGTGATGGTGAATGTGTTGGTGAATGTGTCACAGTTGTGTATATGTGGGATAGCTTAGTGGGAAACTGTTTCTGTCATGGTATTTTGTGTCCTAGCTCTGATCCCAGCAAAAGATGTGTATGCTATTGCTAGGCAGAAAAAGCAGTATGGCATACGGTCTGACGTAGTCCCTTGGTGTTAACTGGGGTGTGCCATTGGAGGCTAAAGCAGTGCATGTATGCTTATTGATTGGTACTGCTGGTGAATCCAAATCCTGTATGAAGTGTAGTACTACCTGAAGCTGTAGGCCTAAACAGCACAGTATGGTGTATGTCCACATTGCTTGGAACCAGTGTTTTGTGTGTTCCCTGTAGTCCTCACAGATTACATACCTCAGACATAAGGTTTTGTAAGTACTGGCACACAGTACTGTATGGTACACATGTAAAGCTCATCTGGGTTGCCATACCTTTGTGTCTTGTATGTATGTCTGATGTGTGTGTGGGTATGCCTGTAACATGCCCTCGGTCATATGTGTGTTACAGGATATAAGTGTGTATCTAGCAACATGTATAGTCCAGTACAGCGGTATGCCACCTATATTCACGAATGTGCACATATTTTAGGCAGGGGTTTTCCATCAACAACTAGTGTGGTATACTGGTAATACTGTAACTGGACTTTACAATCATTGCAATGGATGACATATTTCTTTATGCATTAGCTTGATATATACTTCCTGTGGCTAGGTGGTGCATTGTGTCACATACAGTGTGCCATGCACTGTTGTGTAGTCTTACATAGTGGTTTCTCTTTGTTGCTGTGCAGAACATGGTTTAATATATAGAGCATGCCAGGCACTGTCAGGCAGTTGTGGGTTGAGCACTGATCTGTGGTATTGAAAGTGTGTTCCTCTGACAGACAATAGGTTGCTATTTATGGCAGTTCAGTGATATCTGTACTGTAGAATGTTAAGTGTGCCACATGACTTGTTCACACATATTGTTTCATTGTCTTCCAGGGTTCATGGCCCACCATCACAACCCAACCTATAGTCCTGCTGAGGATGACATCATAACAACCAGTCTGGTTCAGCACTACACACTGCTTTTCCTCAAGAACAGGCCAGGACCAGCATGAGCAGACTGCACTGTGGCAAGATGTTGTCCATAGGGTAAATGACATAGGCATGCATAACCGGACATATGAGCAGGTACGCCATCACTGCAGTGATTTACTTAGACAAGTCCGGCAGCATGCGTCTGATGTCTCTAGACAACAGCTTGGCACAGGTGGTGGGGTTACCATCCATCCCCCCCTCACCAGAGTGGAGGAGCTGCTCCTGAGCCTGGTGGCTCCTGGCCAACAAAAACAACAGCAGACATGTATCATCATGGAGGCCGGAGCCACCCAGCAAGTTCACATGGAGCGTGCAGGTAACATGGCATATCTGTAGACTACTGTTACCTCTATTGGTAGATCATGCATATGTGAGATGTGTACTATGTAGTTAGAAGATGTGGAGCCTGGTGTTGTGAAATACTGATAATTTGGAACATGATCTGTAGGCCTGTGACTGTCAGCCATTGTACTACTGTAAGATTGCAAACCCACAGTAGCAATGCCACAGTTGTTGCCACTGACAAACTGTCTCATATCCTGTAGGTCCCTCTGGTGTGACAGCAGGGCAGCAGACCCATGCTGGTGAGTGTGTTCTACATTTAATATTGCAAATAAAATGTGCATGTCATAGGTGAGGTGTAGGCCATGTACACATGTAACACACCTATGCATAATACATACTGTGCATGTTTACTGTGAGAATATGCACATCTCAGTAACGTGAGTAGCTGCCTCAAACACATGCAATACACAGAGCATCCCAAACAATTGTGGCTACACTGTAGTGGACATTGGATAGGCAGGGTCGATACACATGCACACAACATACACAACGTTGTCATACGCAGTACATGTTAATATGCTACACATGGAGTTTTCAGACACCCGCTGTAAGGTTACACTCCAGTATCCCAAATGTCATCCACACAGCACACATAATATACCTGAGGGGTAGAGGTCTATCATGGGGTGGTGCGACACTCAACACACAACACATTCAGTCTGGCGCACATTAGTAGCCTTGAGTGACCACATGATGCTGCATGATGATGGCTCATGGAACTACACCACATCCAGTTACAGTAACCACAGTACTACACATAGCATTCATTGCTATACACCTCAATGCTGTGTGTGTGCAGACATACGCACCTATACACAGTATGCACAGCAATCACCATTTGCACAAAGTGACATATATATGTCTTGTAATGTTATTGAGTGTATAGGTCACATGGCACACATTGGGTATGTGTGATGTTTAATGTTGCAGTTGTGTTGTAGCATGCCATGTCATGGCTGGCACTGGCATGTCAACAATATGTTCTACACTCACCATAACTACTGTACAATGGCTATGTTGAGCAATGGTATTCCATCAGGTATACACGCACCACTCATCCTGTGTGTATACATAGCATGCATGAGCTAAACCTGTGTCCACAATTATCTGCTAATCAGTAATGGATATTTATGTGACATACAGATAAACATCCAGCCATGGTATGTATACCTGTGAGTGATGGTGCACAGCACATTGAAGAGCTTGTAATACTTGCACAGCAATGTTGTGTCCATGTACACATTGCGTTCCAGGGTGAGGCCAATCACTGAACAACAACACACATGCATCAAAGCCATGTATACTGTTACTAGCAAGGACTGTCTACACTCTCACTGCATGCTGTTGGGCAACACACGTACTGCATGCTGACACGTGTGATAGAATTGTTTGGCTTGTGATACTGTACCCCACCATCAACCGCTATTGAGTATGTTCTGGATTGCTGGTGGTGGTGGTGGTGTGTTTGTGTGTGTGTGTGTGTGTGTGTGTGTGTGTGTGTGTGTGTGTGTGTGTGTGTGTGTGTGTGTGTCTGCTTTAGTGAGGAGTGTATTTGTGTGCATGTGTGCATTTGTGCATGTGTGCATGTGTTCATGTGTGCATGTGTTCTGACATCATGTACAGGTCGTAAAGTGTGTTTCCTGTCTTCCTCTCACAGGTGCTTAGGTTGGGCTGGTTCACTGCAGCAGTGAACCTGATATCACTGACACAAATAGTGATAATGAGGATAGGTGTGTTGAGGCACAGGCATGTTTGCCAGGGTCTGTCGTTGGGCCACCAATCGATAGTACAAAAGTGTCCACCCCATCCATGCACACAGTCATACTGCCAATACATTCATCATCACCAATGCCCTTAGCTGAGGGACAGTGTACAGTCGGCAATGGCCAGGACAGTGTGGTATGTATGGCACATGCATCTAGACACAGCAGCCATACCCAGATGTCTGGAACGGTACCACATAGACAGATGTCCAGGGGTTCTCATCTGAGCACTGCTGGTCATCATGCCCCTGGCAGATGTGCCACAGGTCTTACAACCTCGCGCATGTTCCAGGCTGTCATGGAGGCACAGGCACATATGGAATGGTACACCAGACAGGGACTAAGGGCACAGAGGGCACATAACACCGCTTTAAATGACAGTATCCGTGACCTAGCAGGTGCCATCTGTAATTACACTGAGGTCACTGATAGACATTGGGATGAGACATTAGATGTCCTCCGCAATGTCATGTCCATGTGTCAGGTCAGTGCGGGACAGTTGAGACATCGATGTGGACGTATGCCAGCAACATCAGCAGCTGGCAGTTGCCACGGACGTCCCTCAAGTCACAGCCGCTCCCGTAGTGCCAGTACCAGCCCCAGCAATGTTGGGGGTGGGCTGTCCATAGACCATCCTAGAAGACCACATGCACGTGGCTCTGGCCAGTCCCAGCAGGGACCTGGGTCCAGTGTACATATGTCTACCTCTGAGGATAGTACCTAGTCTGGCTTAGTACCTGATACTGTCAGTAGCACCCCTGCCAGGCACAGGTACTGTATCCATGGTCAGAGACGGTGATCTGTAAATCCTGGAAGGTACAGTCTGTGGCTGTCCCACAAATCCCTGTATATGGCAGCCACATGGTGGAACTGTGTGCATGCAGACACACACACATAAACCAGACACCTAGGGCTAACACATACCCGCACACATTACATCAACATTGGCCCATACCAGTACTCTTGGCCCTCACAGACACATATACATGTCGATTGTATGGCTCAGTGTAGGCCTCTGGCAAACCAACAACACACCCTGTGCATATGATGAAACCTGTGCCACCTCCTCTCATCTGTTGCATTGATGCAGGAACAGGCTAACATAGTGCTGATGCGCAGGGTGACTTTATAGCAGTATAGCAATGTTAGCATGTTGTCAGCAGTAAAATATAATGATATCCTTGAAGGTGTAGCTGAGCAGGCATGATGCATTAAAGCTATGATTGTCAATGTAGTATTGTTTGCACCAGTGTTAATTCTAATAGTGTATTGTCTGTCCACGTGCCACTTGGCTGATGTGTGTAGTACTGGCAGCATGTGTTAGAGAGTGGACAGTGCATGTGGGATGTGTGCAGCACAGATTTGCAGGTGTACATTTGTGAACATGGTGGAGGTGCACTGTCTGCATGTACGTGCATAGTGGACACATGGGCAGGGTGACATGCCCTGTATTACACAGTGTTAACACTCCATAGTTTCTATTGGTGGCCAGTATGCATTGTACTACACACATTTTGGAACTTGGGTACACATGTGTGTATGACATGGTTTGACACTGTGCTGTGGGTGATACTGTTGCTATCTGTCATTGGTTTGCATTCTGGTAGTATGCATAACCTCAACAGCCTGACCATAACCAATCGTTAGATGATGTCTTGACAACTGACACACAGATGTAGAACACACAGTAACATTTGGATCCTTCATGTACTATACTATGCCAGTAACCAGTGGTATTCACCTGCACCCATTCCTGGGACCACTCCTGTTTGGCATATAGCTCTCTTAGGTACAAGCAAACACAGTAGGGATATGTCCGTCCACGTCTAGAAATGCATACTGTGGCCTGTAATGCATTCTCCAGATGACACACACGTCCTCCACAAGGGTGTCATACAGACAGATACCTGTTGTCAAACCCATGCTGTAAAGCTATAAGCCAACTAATGCATAGTCATCCACCTTTACAAAACATAGTATCCCCACAGTACCACATAGGTAGTAGCCCCCAACATGTTGAACAGGTACCGATGTGTACATACAGCCAAGTGTTACGTCATCTCTCCTTTGGTAATCACATTTCCAAAGGTATTTTGAAATCCCTTGGTGAATCACATAAAGCAATAAGGGGTCTGCATGCATATCCACAAACGTTTTTGTACACCTATAATGAATAGCCATCATTGACAGACTTTGCTGCGTTTGAACAGGTCTGAAATATACCTCAGGCATAAACCTTCACTCACACTATTCAATAGAAACCGTAATGAGTGTGTGTGACATGGTTGACCTAGGCCAGGGATCACTGCAGTGGCTGGGCTTGTCACAAGCATACAGATGTGACCTAAGGTCTGGAAAGCGGCAGCACACTCTGGCAAAGATAACAGATGTGTTCATGGAGAAAGCAGGGTTCCCACCTATGAAATAATTTAGGTCACATGTACGTATATGTATTTGCCACACAGCTACACGACGTGCAATGCACATACTGTTGTCATTGTGATATGTCATATAGCAGTAAAAGCAAAACCCACAACATATTGACCAACTGTGTCACACACATAGAGCACACACACACACACACTCACCAAGTGCAGGATTCAAATCCCTACCTAACTAGGTTGTGATACTAGAGCAGTACACATTAACACGACATGCTGTACACATTACTGGGAGCTCTCCTTTCCACAGGTATATTTGTAGGGTGGTGACATCCTCAGACTAGACAAAGTGGGTTACATTAGGTGACATTAGGTGGGCTACATAGAAGCAATTTCTAAACACTTTGGCAATGTGATCATCAAAGGAGAGTTTACTGTCTACCTGGGTCCCCAGAGCCATAATTGCATTCTCCGTACATACTGGATTACCACCTATGTGGTAATTTGTGTGCACTTTGTTTTATCCAAAGGGGATGACTATGCATTCTTTGGCATTCTGCTTGAGGGCATTGTTTTGACACCAGGTATCTGTCTCTGTAAGACCCTTCTGGAGGATGTCTGTGTCAGCCGTAGAGTCGATTATGGACCACAGTTAGCAGTCATCTGCTAACTTGTTCAGCCATACTCCTCCCATGCTTGCCTGTACCTCTGAGCAGTATCTACTGAAGAGGTGGTGTCCCAGGACCAAGACCTGTGGGATGCCATTTGTGACTGGTTTAGAATCGGACATGGCACCAGCAACTCTGAACATGTGTGTTTGATTTGTGAGCCAGTTGGCCACCCATCCTGTGACATAGCTGTTAATGTTCAAGCTGGTAAGCTTGTCCACAATGCCAGAGTGGGGAATGGTGTTGAAAGGCCTTAGTGAGGTCCAGGTGGGCTGTGTGGACTACTTTCACCTCCATCTATGTCCTTGGTAACTGTTTCAAAAGTCAACTAGGTTTAGGAGGTAGGATTTGCCTTTAACAAAGCCAGGTTGGGTAGAGTCCAGTGTCTGGAGGTCCCCAATGTCTCTGTTTATGGGTTCCGTGATAATTTGCTCCATAGCTTTGCAGACCAGGCTGAGTAGTCCTGTAGGGCAGTGGTTTCCTGGTTCTGTTGTGGCACCCCGTTTATGGAGCTGGATGACTGTTGTTGTATGCCATTCTTTGGATACATAGCCTGTGGTAAGATTGAGTCTGGACAGTGAATACAGGTGAGGGTGTAGTTCCTTTTGGGGCTGGTGTAAGTCGCAGCCTGGGACACCATCCAGTCCCACTGATGCTGTGTTCTTAGCTTTTGAGAGGGCTGTTTTTACCTGCATGTCCATGAAGTCTGGAGCTCTGCATTCTTCTGGGATGGACACAGTCCCTTTTGGGGGTGATGGGGGGGAGTTTGCACTGAGCTTGTCCCCCAGGATGTGGGCAATGTAAGTTGGTTCAGTATATTTTTTGCCATTTTGCAGTAGCTGACAGCATATTTGAGAGTTGTCACCTAAATGTTTGGTATAGCTAAAGAAGGTTTTGTGGTTGTTATTTTTACATTCCTTGGCAATTTGTCTTTAGAAACTGGCCTTGGATTATTTTATGAGTGATAATTGTTTCTTCCTTATAATGATCAGTGATGCCTTTCCTTTTGTGAAGTTTGCTCTATCATGTGTTCATTTCCTCCTTCTGTTGTATACCTTATTTATGGGCAACGACCACCAGATTGGTTTCTTATTTTTGGAGGAGTGCATCTTGGTTTTATATGGGATGTCTCGATCCATGCATCCCTGTAGATGCTCATAGAATGCACTTGTAAATGATTCGGCAGATTGTATAGCATTATCCTATAGCAAGGGGGCTTTGGAACTTTCCACTTTGGTCTTGGGAAGTGTGCAGTTTGCTTTTGAAAATGTCTTCACAGTGGTGTGCTTGACTGGGGGGGGGGGGGCGGAATGTGGATGTCCAGTGTGATTACTTTATGATCTGATATTACCAGCAAGGGGTTTATCTCTGTTGTGGAACACTGGTACCCCATGTTGGTGATACTCAGGTCCAGTATGTTGTCACCTCTAGTGGGTGTGGTGACCAGCTGTTTCAGGGCGTTTGAGTTTTTAAACTCTAGGAAACATTGGGCAAAGGATGTTGTACATGAGTAATTCTCCCACTCAATGTTTGGGTAGTTGTAATCTCTTCATATAATGGTGTTTGATAGAACCTTTATATTTTCCACTGTTCTCAGGAATACTGAGTAAAGTTCCTGAAATAAGGTAGGTGATCTGTAGCAGGCTACAATCTGATAAACAGCTTTGCCCAATGTTAGTTGCACTTGCATGGTCTCCAAGGCCTCATGCTGTGCGACTAACCTGAAGGTGTGGGTATCCATAAGGTAAATGGATACACCCCTTCCTTTTGTATTTCACTCTGGGTTTTGGGGCCGAAGATCAGAGGGATTGTGAGTGTTTTACATGGAGCATGTCCAACAGCTCTGTGTTTGTCATAGCTTTGTATGTTAGGCAGAGATCACCTCTGAGTAGGCGATATGCAAGAGAGTACATCTGGAGCATTTTGAGACGGTCTGTGTATGGCATGTATTTCAGGCTGCTAATGCTCTTTGTGAGGTATTTCTGCAGGCTTTCCTGTTGTTGTAGATGTCTTGTGAGGTACAGAGCAAAAGGGGCATTGTACTCTATTATGGATCTAGTGAGTGATGAGTAGAGGGGAACAATGTCCTCTTCTATTCTGCATGAGCCACCTTTTGTGATGAGGTGTGCCACATAGAAGGATTTCCTGACTACTGTGGGGTTGTGATTATTACAGGTGTGTCCACTGTCCACCTGTGACCCAAGGTCTTTTATCACACTTTCAGTGTTAAGTATACTACCGCCTATGTTGTAGTTCATGGCTACAGAGTTTTTACCAAAGGGGATGACAATGCACTTATTGGTATTGAGCTTGAGGCCATGGCTTTGACACCAGGCATCTGTCTCAGTGAGGCCCTTTTGTAGGATGTCCACATCTTTAGTATTTACAATTATGGCTCCTAGTTTGCAGTCATCTGGAAACATCATTAGCCAAGACCTTCCATGTTAAAGTTTACTTCAGGGAAGTAGATACAAAACAGACCAGGACCCAGGATTGAACCTTGTGGTAATGCACTCATCACTGGTCCAAAGTCATACTTGGAGTCTGCTACTTTCACAGTGTGTGTTTTGTCAGTGAGCCAGTTGGCAACCCATCTTGTGACATAGCAATTTATACCTAGTTTAATGGGTTTATCTATAATTCCAGAGTGGGGGATGGTGTTGAAAGCTGTGGCAAGATCTACATAGGCTGTGCGGACAACCTTACCCTTGACTACTTCAGTGTCATCTGTCAGGTTTAGGAGACATGATCTGCATTTTACAAACCCAACATGGTTGTGGTCCAGAATTTGGAGATTATCAATGTCTTTTTTTATAAGTTGTATGATGATAAATTCCATGGCCTTGCAGAGCAGGCTCATCAGGCTAATGGGGTGCTAGTTCCTGGGGTCCATGGTATCTCCACCCTTGTGTAGTGAGATAACCGTCGCTGTGGACCATTCAGCAGGCACAAAGCCTGAGGTGAGGCTATGACTGAACATAGTATGTTGGTGTGGTGCCTGTTCGTTCTGTAGTTTGTGTAGAACACAGCCTGGGAAGTTATCTGGTCCCATGGATGCTGTGATACTGGCTTTGGAAAGTGTTTTTTACCTGTACAGCCATGATGACAGCAACTTTGCAGTCTTCCGTTATAGAGATGTGCTCTTTCATGGGTGAGAGGGGGGTAAAGTTAGCACTGATCCTATCTGCCAGGATGTTGGCAATATCAGTTGGGTCTGTATATTTAGTGACATTGAGCTGTAACTCAGAGCAGATCTGAGTGTTGCCATGACATTGACCTGTCTGTTCCACAGAGATCTCCTGAGTAGACAGTATGCAACAGAGTACAGATTGAGTTAAATTCAGTCTTGTTGCATGGGGCAACTGTTTGAGGCCAGTAATCCTCTTGTTGAGGTACTTCAGTGATCTTTCCAGCTGCTGCAGGTGCCTAGTCAGATTCATCGCAAGTGTGTTGTGGTACTCTCTGACGGGTCTGATGACTGATGAGTAGAGGGAACCTCCTTTGACCTACATGCAAAGACCTTGGCAGTTTGTGGGAACACATAGCATGATTGTCTGACCACTTTGTGAATGTGTTTCTGGAAGTAGAGATGATTATCCACATTTGTCCATAGATTCCTTATTATCACCTCCATATTTAGGGTGTTGGCACCTATGTGGTATTTGTATGACTGTAGCTCGAGGCCATAATTTTGACACCACATCTGTCTGACTGAGACCCTTTTTAACGATGTCTCTGTTGTCCCAAACATCGATTATGACAACATTTTTGCAGTCATCCACAAACTTTGCTAAACATAGCCCTCGTGTGTTTGACTGTATTTCTGAAAAGTATACACCAGACAGGAGGGGTCCCAGGACTGAGCCATGGGGGACAGCAGTTGTTACCAGCTTGAACAGGAGACCACAATTCTTCCCTTGTGTGATCTATCTGTGACCCAGTTGGCAATCCATCAGATGACATACATATTTATGCACAGGTTGTTGATTTTGTGGATACATGTGTCTGGGATGTTGGAAAAGGGCTTTTCAAGGTCTATGTGGGATGTGTGTAACTCATTTCATTGATGTATGTCCTGGGTGACTGCCTTGAAAACAGTCTAGCAGGTTTGGGAACCATGAGCTGCCCCTGACCAAACCAAAATTGGTAGGGTTGTGTGTTTGTAGGCTCCCAATAGCTCTGTTTATGAGTTCCATCATGATGGACTCCATAACCTTGCAGATCAGGCCTAATAGGCTTATAAGGCAATAGTTCCCATGGTCTGTTGTGCACCAACACTTTTGGAGTGTGCCAAACGTTGCTGTAACACATTCAACAGTTTCATATCCTGTACAGAGGTGAGGCTCAACAGACTGTTCAGGTGCAAGGTCTGTTTGTTCTGGAGTTCACTTATGACACAGCAAGGGAAACAATGTAATCCCATAGATGCCGTGTTTTCAGGTTTGGAAGGAGCTGTTTACCCATTCTATATGTGATATCTGTGCTTTCACAATCTCCAGGTATGATGATAGGGCATTTTGTCAGTGAGAGGGGGGTATGTATGTATGAGCCTGTCTGACAGGATGTTGGCAATGTCAGTCGTTTACAGTTTGCACTGACTCAGGACATATATGAGTGTACATTGCTATTTATGACATAGAGGAAGGAAGCGCCATGGTTCTCTATGGACTGCTTCACAGATTATTTTGCCGGAACATGGATTGGATAATGTTTGGAGTGCACATTGTTTATTCATGATACTGATTGCAGGTTTATCGATCTTCTTTGCTTTTTCACTTTCTGTGAACAACTTAAGTACTTGTGGTACATAGTTTGATTATGACAGGGTTCCAATATATTATATGTGTCTGTTTTCATATAACTGTATGCACAAGGCAGGATTGGTGAATAGTGACAGGTTCCTGGGGTAAAACATATGCAACTGCCAGATATGTGTGGCCCACTGCTGTACTCAGACATGGCCTAAGTGTGTGAGCATGCCCAGTATGACCTTTCAGCATGTTGTTGCCTGACATTTGCTTTGTTTATTTAAGTGTGTGAGCATGCCCAGTATGACCTTTCAGTATGTTGCTGACTGAAATTTGCTAAATTTGTTTGTGTGTGAGCATGCCCAGTATGGACATATATACTATATGTGTGTGAAAAATCAAGCTGGTTTTTACTTCAGGGCTCACCTTTGTGTTGTACATCGACAGAAAGCACACTGTGCCTGCAGGGCTTCCATGAGTCACTTTGCATAGACTTATCAACATTTCTACATACAGGGGGTACAGCTATTATTTGTACATTTCTACCCTGGGGGCACACCTGATTGTTACTGTGGGTGTACATAGGATGAAGGGTTCACCTGACACTTATACACATTTGCTAGGCCTCCACTGCTATATCAGGTACTCCATTTCAGTCTCTACTGTTGCCTATCGTACTGGCTTTAGGCATACTACTGTACTACAGATCTTAGCTTCCAATTTCACATATATTAGTTTGTGACTTCATAGCCTACCCAACCCACATCACACTGCCTGGCCTGCTGTTATCTGTCTGCATAGGCCTGAGGGGAAGTTCAGAGGGCATGATACAGCATTTGTTTGTGTTTGCGTTAGTCTACAATTGTCCTGCTGTGTCTGTGCCAGTTAAATGTTGTCATGGCTTAGTGGTTCAGTACTGTGGCTATAGTGCACAGTATCCTGAGTTCGAGCCATGGCACTGCTTTTTATTTTCCTGCTGGGCAGACCTGACTGGTTAAGGAACAGTAAAGCAGGTGTGAGCGTGTTTACCCGACTTTGCTCAACTTTGCCTGACTTTGCCCAACATTGCCCAACTTTGCCCGACGTTGCGATAGTTTGTGCGGTGCGCAGCTCCACACAATTGTGCTTAAATATGCTAAATAGTGGTAAAATGTGCTTAGCACTGCTTTATAGTGCTTAAAATAGGGCAATCTTGCCTCAGGTGGTGATGCAGGGCTGCCTATGTCAGATACACATAGTACACTCCCTATACATGTTTGAAAACAGGTAGTGTCAAGCTAGGCATCCCTTTTATTGTATGTGCGAGTCAGAGAGAGGTGTCATTTCCAGGGTTCCTACTGAGTCAGTGTAAGTGCTATGCGTTGCCTCTTTGCCAAGGCCAAGGCATACTGGGCACGCCTCTTTCTGCCTACTGGGGCAGGCTCAGGTTGTTCCTCCTTCGAGTCACGCTGTGCCTGTGCAGGCCTTGGTAATGGTGGGGGGCTGTTTGGTCCTTCCCCATGCTGTTCCTGCTGCAGCTGTTTTTGCAGGATCATATTGTGTAGCATGGCACATACCATGACAATTTGGGTACATGTAGTTGGTGAGTACTGCAAGGCTCCAACAGATGTGTCCAGGCACCGGAACCGTGACTTGAGCATCCCAAACACACACTCTATAATGTTTCTTGTTTGTGCGTGTGCCTCATTATGGAGTTCTTGTTCGGGTGTGTGTGTGCATTTCTGATGGGTGTCATCAGCCACAGCTCCAGTGCGTATCCAGCATCCCCCACTAGGTGACCGTCAGGGATGTCCCCATTGGCAAATCTCTGGTACAGCTGCGTCAGATGCCAGATGTGGGAATCGTGATAGCTTCCAGGGCAGCCAGCACACACATTCATTATTATGCCCTGGGCATTGCACACGACCTGGCAGTTGATGGAGAGGAAGCCCTTGCGGTTGATGTAGACCCTACCCCGCTCACCGGGTGGTGCTTTGATGTGTATGTGCATGCAGTCTATTGCACCCACTACCTCAGGGTATTCTGCTATTTGGTGTAAAAGACGCATATTGCTGGCCAATGCCTCACTGGAATTGGGGAATTATACATGCTCACCGACATGTGCTGACATGGCATCCAGGAACTGGTGCAGTACCCTGGATGCTGATGCCTGTGAAACCCCCATCATATCACCAGTTGGTCTCTGGAAGGTACCTCTAGCTAGTATTTGTAGGCCAACACATACCTTGGTATCCACTGGGATGGGTTCCCCACTGTTGGTTCTGTGTGTGAGGCGTGGCCGGCACAGGTCAACAATTTGCTGCAGGAGGCCTCTGTCCACTCTGTAGCGCTCCACTATCTCCAGCTCATGTATCCCCTGGTAGGTTACCCTCAGTCTGTACACTCTTCTCCGTCTCTTCACTGTGGGTTGCTCAGCAGCATTCACAACATCACCACCCTCAGCACCTTGCACATGTTGGTTTATGATAGCAATAGCAGCCCCTAACATTTTATCTGACTTAAGCTTTTTAAGTTTTCACTCTTTGTGTACTGCAGTGTTGCAGAGTTCTTGGGAGAAAATAGAGTAGATTGCTGTTTGCAGAGTTTAAAGTGCTGGGCTGGGCTGGGCTAGTCTACTGCCTGTGTAATTGGCTGATTCTGATATATTTCACCCCGCAGCTCTGCTAGTTCTCCTTGGTTAACTTCCTACTACTTCTTTTCCTTCCTTTTTCCCTTTCTGTTTCCACAAGGGGCAGCGCCACGCAAACAAGCGCACATGTGTGCACACATGCGCACATGCTGTGTGTCCGTTTGCAAGAAATTTCAGATATATCTACGGCATACACCTTTGGTTTCTTGTTTTCAGCTAGGACAACTGTAAACACGTCTCTTGCAATCCTGAGCAAGCACAAGTCACTGTGCTCCAATCAGCTTACAGTCTTTCAGACATCCCCCTCATGATGTCACCTATCTTCTACTCTACTACTCCCCTACTCCTACACTTACACTCTAGGGACATGGCTCACATGCTGGGGAAAATTGGGATTCACTATCCTTATCCTCATTTGCATAGGGTTGCCTACTAATGCTTGGTTACATCTCTCACACTGAGTCCTCCCCCCCCCCCCTTAGCAACCACTACTCAGTTGCCATGTTGTTTCAGCCTGCCATTCACCTGCATGGCAGAACAAGCTTTTTAGTGAAAATGCCCATTTGTGGCTATTTTTCACTTTTTTCATTTTATTTAAAGTGCAGCACTACGCTTAAACATCGGCGATCGGGGGAAAAATGGATTTTAAGGATTTACATTTGCAAATGCCAATGGCCTTATATTTGGCCATTGGCATGCTTCCTCAACTAGATGCATCCTTTATTTGGTGTTGTCATAGCTCCGTTTAGCTGTTTGCAGAACGGTACTCCGTTACCAACGGAGTACATTTCTGCAAATAACACTACTCTTCCACGGACAGATTAGTGTTTCCTGGATCACAAATTTACCTCATTTGCATAGCTTTCAGCAGCAAATGAGGTAATTTGCATACCATAACACTGTCCGTGCAAGAGTAGCTTTAGAAGCTCTCATGCACGCCCCTGCTGGCTGTTGCTGGATCGCTCGGCAGACATATTGCCTGTCTGCCATCTTAGACTACTCTTAGACTCCATGCAAGCATTCGTGAATCCGGCCCTATATGTTTGTTGTGTGTCTTATAAATTAATTGTTTTTGCTGCTTTCTGCTTCACATTGTAACAAGAAGTACACTTCAATGCCCCTTTTGGATTGAGTACAACACCCCTTTTGGAATGTACCTCACAAAACATCTGCAACAGCTAGAAAGGCCACAAAAATACCTCACAAAGAGGATTATGGGACTCAAATAGATGCCCTACGCTGACTGTCTCAAAAAACTCCAGCTTTACTCCATCGCATATCGCCTACTCAGAGGCGATCTCTGCCTAACATATAAAGCTATGTCAAACCCAGAGCTGTTGGACATGCTCCACTTAAAGAAATCCCAATACCGTCCAGGCTACACGCTGTAGGGACCTAAACCTTGTCACCACAATAAACAGAACATGCTGGAGGGATAGATTCCTGTCCCAGAGACTTCCCATAATCTGGAACAAGCTACCTATCTATATCAAAGAAAGCTCCTCATTAGCACTCTTCAAGAAAAATTTTGATGAGCAGATGGGAAATAGGAAATTCACTTCGGGGATCACTTCTGTGGCTCTGCTCAACAGGGGCACACAAAAATAACCTACTTGGGTGGCGAAAGCCAGGGAACCTTGTTGGCTAGGCTTACACAGGCCCTTGGAACGATAGCCTGGTACCTACCTATGAAACTATGAACTAGGAAAGTGTGGAATAGCCAGAGTATGACAGAAATGTGCACTACTGGAAATAATGAAGTCTTAAAAAAAGCAACAGCTTTTAAAGAAAGTGTGCATCATGGAGATAAAATCCTGATTTTATGGGTAGAAGCAGTCTTTGTGTGACATAAAGAAATCATTATTCATAGAAGGGATTGTGGATACTTGAAACAGCTCTAACTGGGTAGGCATGGAGTGGAGAAAGTGTTAGAAGATGTATGTCATACATAAATGAGACTTAAGGGTACAGAACGAGGTAGGGTGTTTGGTTTTAGAATGTGTGGCTTAACCCATTGGGTAAGGAAATGGGTTACATGGAGTTTGTAGGATCCTTCCCACTGCCTAGTACTGTTTCTGAATAGGACTGTACTTCATAGGGGAACTATATTTGCAAGTTTCTCAATATTTGCCCTCCCTTTATTTTAGTTACATGAAAGAAGCCAATTCTTTTTTCAGATGTTATACATTCAGTGTCCTTTTAAATATGATTAATGTGTCTGTTCACTCTGTACATACAGTTCATAAAACACATTGTATTTGTCATAGTAGCCCCTGCACCAGTGGGTCTTAAAATACACAGCAGAGTTTGTATGTCTTTCCCTCTTGATGCAGGTGTAGCTGTTACTTTGGTGTTTTTCATCCCATATATATAACGTCATCATAGTACGTTTACGTCCAACAGTCTTGTTTTGTGCGACTTAATAATGCTTTGTCTTTATTTTACTATTTTTTAATATACAGGACAAAATGAAAGCAGCTTTAATATCTCTAGACTCCAAACTGAAAGATTTAAAATATATACAAAACCATCAGGAGAAAAAAATCACAGCCGTACAAGTAAGTAAGGTGTGACTGATTAATTCTTTGTGTTTAGAACATTAGTATCTAATCAGATATGCACAGTCTGTCTCTTGTGCCTTTTATGGTATATTTCATGTTATTTTAAACCTAATTTAATGGCACATATAACGGTGAAGATAAAGGGAATGGTTGTATTCTCTTATTGATTCAGGCGGGTATATTGTTGACAAGTCTGACACATCTCCGAGGCACTTTTTATGTTTAACACATTTCTCATTTGTGTGTCCCTGATTTTTACAAGGTATTATTTTTAGTTAATGAAGGAAGAATTTCTCTGTTAAAAAGCATTTCTGTTACCTGTGGTTTGCTACTTAATGTTAAAGAAAATGGTGGTAATTTTTTAAACTGGGTAGTTGCATATATGTGTGTTTCAGTTCAACGATCAAATTTAATGGTGCAATATATTGTACTTTCCCTTCTGAACAGAATACAGTCCCCTTTACTAGGAAATAAAGACACAATATTTTAGGTGATACAAATCTATTTTTCAACCACTTAACTTAGCACAAAATTTCTGCATCAGAGAAGTATGTATTGCAAATGTAAAAATCCTTCTATTTCATATATATATTTCTATCCCCATTGAACCACACAAACTGTTCTGCATTGTAGATTTATCTCCTGCTCCGTAGACCCGCATGAGCTGTTCTGTAATGTACATCTTGTCATGAAACCATAAAAATATACAAGGAATTTGGCATCATGGATTTGCTCACCAGCCCCACAGACCAATAAAATGCCCATTAAAAACACTCAGCTAATTGTGTCACTGATGTAAATAATCAAATCCTTCAAACTTGCATAAGTATTTAACATTTTTATACCACAAGTCTATTCCCCACACCATGGGCAGAGACAAGCCATTGATATAGAGAATGAGGCACAGCCCCAATAACCTCTATGAGATATTTTAAGTGTTTCTATGCCCATAACTTAGGATGATAAATAAACAGAATCTGCTCTGGATCTATTGTTTCCTAACCCTGCAGATGTTTTAATGACTGGTTTGAAAATGTAGCCGAGTGAACAGCGCTTTTCCAAACAGTTACTGTGGTGTACCATTCAAGTGTGAGTAATCTAACCTGTGTGACTAATAGGTGTTACATAGACTAAGCTGGTTTGTGTTACATCCACAGTTTTTAATACTGTATAAAGAATTAGAGTGTGTAATGTTAACCTTATATCCCCAAACTCACTGACTTGTCTTAACCAAACAGTGTATACAATTTAAAAATGTAACAAAACACTAGAAGAAAATTTGTACATTTACAGACAATACAGTGTATACAGTGTAGAAAAAAAATACAAATACACTGTATTTTCTGTAAACATACACTTTTTCTTCTAGTGTTTTTTATTTTTACATTTTTGCATTGTATACACTGGTTAAGACAAATACTGACAGAAAATTAGGAGAGGAAGATGTATTTATCTTTGTGACACTCAAGAGTTTGAGTAATGGGGATGAAAACTCATTTGTAATAAAGAAAAAATAAAACTAGCCTATGAGTGGAGGTTTTTTTTAATTTGCATCTGAAAATTAAGCTTGAAAGCCTTGCTTTCGGTGGTACTTCTAACTGTATCTCCATCCTGCACTATTTATCTGTGGTGTGATGCTAGCAATCTGTGATAAGTCATATTTAAATGTCAATGTTTAAGTGACATACTTTTCTTAATGGCTTTGTTGTTGGAATAAGTGACCTAACTTAAATACTGGGCCCCTTCTAGCCACATGATGTAGCAGATGATGAGATATGCATAGCAGGGAAAGGTGAACAGAAAATAAGTTCATGCAAAAAATATATATTTTTTAAATTGTGCTTTTTCTGTATGTGGCATGTTTTGTGCTGGATTACAGGGAAGGAAAATCACTTTTTGGAAAGAAAAAATAGACATTTGAGTGGAGAACTCCTTAACGTATGCAACTATCACTCTGAAGTGACTCCTGGTCTATTTTGGGGAGTTATCTTTGTACTGGGTATTCTTTCCTAATTTCTGTAGAGAGGAGAGCATCTTAGGTTGGTTGTTCATCCCACCTGCCACCCATACTGCTGGGCTTAGTCTTGATCCCAGACCGAGGTCACTAGTATTCCAGAGAGAAGCCTTTGCTCTGTGTCAGTGTGGGATGATACTTGTTTATTCTGTTTTGTAAGGAAAATGCACGTATTAAGCTGAAACTGTAATGTAGAGCTGCTCATGTAACTATTTGTGTATTCATTGTTTCCAGGAAGATGCATTTAATTTGGAAGTGTATATTAGACAGGAATTTGCAAAATTGCATCAGTTTCTCCGAAACAAGGAACAGAAACTCATCCAGCAACTGGAGGAGGAGGAAGACGAAGAAGAAGCAGCAAACTTTCTGAAAGAAGCTGAAGAAAGTCTTCTAAGTGTTAAACATGGTGCTATTTCCTTCCCTGTGGCAGTGTCTGGTGGTAACATGGAATTCAGTAATACAGTAACAGAATTGGAGACTGTAAAAGAAATGGTAGAAACATTTGAATCCATTAAAAAAGATGTTATGGCCACACAGAAGTCAGGTGACAGTAATTTGGAGATCAGGCAACAGGACTCTTTTAATATACTAACAGTAAGTATGTTTTTCATTTTTTTTTTAATTAGAATGACTTGTGGCAGGTGAGATGAAGAAACAGCATTATGTTTCCTTGTATATTGCATTTATGGACTGGCAGAATTAATGTGTGTGGATACTCAGGAAAATAGTTCCAGTACAGAATGCTTACACTAGTACAAAACTACAAAATGCTAAATATTACCAAACTTTGAAAACATGTAGGACAATAGTGATAGAGATCTACATAGGATGTTAAATTAATGTTCCAATAATACATAAGACTTAACACTCACTAGTAACTAATCACTGGGACTATACTGACCTGCATTTCGAAATATTCTCTGTCCCTATATTTGCTGATATGGAATAATTTCACCGTGGATTTCAAGATGGAATGCACCTTGGAGATTGTAAACAAAAGTATGAATGTACTGGGTGCATTTAAGGGGGTTCAAACTCCAGAAAGCAGGGTGTATTTACTGTTAAAACACCTCAAAGAGGACAGGTATTCCCTTAAAGAGTTTATAGTCTTTTTGTTGTCTCTTAAATGCTGTGTGAATTTTTTCCAGGCCTTCAATGTGGTGATGGAGAAATTGAGTCAAACTGATAATTCTTAGAGTGGTAGGTATTTGTTTCAGGTCTGGCAATATCATTAAAAGGATTAAACCATTAATTATTTTAGTGAATGGTGCATTGGCATTTGTCAGGGTTGTGCAGAACAGAGTGTGTTACTTTGAGCAGAGAATTTTGTTTCAAGTTCAAGCCAGTTATTAGTCGCCAGACATAAATAGGGGACATGCTGTAGGAGAGTGGTCAGACATGAAATGGGAGACCTTGTGATAAACACACTTAAGTTTAATCTGTAAGGGAGGAGCTTAGGTTGATAAAAATGGATTAACAGTATAATACAGTTAGGAGGCAGAAAGAGAGACAGGGGGTAGGTTTGATTGTTTGTGATGCACTACAAGGAAACTACTTTTTGGCTGAATGTTTGTATAGTCAGTTAATGCTGGGGTCAGATTTGAACTGGGGGCATAGTGAGCTCTAGGAATTTGAATTTATGAGTTATATGAAATTTGGGGAACTGTGGCATTTTTGAGGGGGAAAAGTTGGATGGCATTATCTTGTTTTTTTCTTTGTGTGTATGTGTTTTGTGTTAGGCCAGAGTTGAGAATACAGTTTTGAATTGAGGTGACTGCGTTACAGAGTGAGTTTCTTTTATTATATTTTTATTTAATATTATAATTACATGTTATTTAGTTACTGGTTGTGAAAAGAAGGTAGTTTCATCTTTGCATTTTAATTACCTTAGCTGGATAATAAAATGTGGGTATATCATTGACAAATATAATAAATAAGTACAAGTGATCCATGGACACAGCATTGGGGTACATCTAGCATGTAGGGTGGGGCTGAGTCCTGGTTATAACATTTGGCTTCCTGGTTGTATTCAAGGAGCTAACTGAACCAGCTTAGTGTTGATAAATTAAGGCTAAGATAATAAGAAATAATTCTATGTCACCCAACCTGCAAGCAAGGGTATGGCATCCGTGTTCAAGGAAGTAATAGTATGACTCTGCTCAGCCCTTATCAGACCAGTCAATGAATACAGTACCCCCTTTGGCATGTACCTGGCCAAGTACTTGCAATAGTTAGAATGCCATTGAAGGTTCCTCACCAGGAGAATCCAAGGTATCAGTACCTTGTACTGCACAGATTGCCTTAAGGTCATATTATGGAATAAGCTCCCCATCTACATGAAGCAGATTTCATCCATGACACTGTCTACAGGAAACCTTGAGCTCTGGATGGGAAATTGCAAATTCGGCCTCCCTCCCAGCTGAGTCCCGTGTCTCTAATGGACAGAGATCGACAATAAGTAAATTAATACCCAACTAACATACCCTTCCCACACGTAACCATTAGTTTTCTCTTTATTAATATACCCCACCGGGTCCGCTATGTAATACCGAAATACTGAAATTCCGAATTTCAGTATTTCGAAATTACATAGCCAAAAATACTACTACAATATGAAATCCCAAAACCCCATAACTGCAAAATTTAAAATCCCGAACGTACTCTACACATACAGCACACGCATACACATATAAACAACTTCCCCCCACAATCAAATATATAATCCTACACTACCCATACTTAAATATTCTAACTCCAAGATCGCACAAACAGACACACAAAGGAAACTCACACCCACACCTTTTACAGTCCCTCATACACACACACCAGTCACAACACACGCTTACACACATTAAAGCCCCTAACCAACACACTTACACATACATACTTACCTAAACTTCCACCCAGCCATTCACACACCGCACCACCAGAAGCGCGCATTCAACATCCCCGAGCTTCGGGATTTTGAATTTCGTGCTTCTGTGGGTTTTCGGAATTTTGTGTTTTCAGCTATGTGATTTCGAAATACTGAAATTTGGGATTTCAGTATTTCGGGATTACATAGTGGACCCACCCCACCATATAGGCATCCAGGAAACTCTGGAACAAAACTAGGTTGGGTTGCACAGCTAAGTTGTTAGTCTAATATGAACCTACAAACTATGTGAAGGGGTAAGTTCTTTATTTTTGCCAGGTGGCATCATGTCTTTCTATTATTTTTAAAATAGGTGGAGTAATCCAAGCTATTTTTTTTTCATCATTTTGGTTCTGTTGGGTGTTAAGCTGTTTAAAATGTTGAGAAAGAGTTGTTCAAGTATCATACAACAGATTCTAGGTTAAGATCCAAAGAGAGAGAGAGAGAGAGAGAGAGGCCCCTATTTAACAGATTTAAGCACTGAGTTAAAGGGGGTGATAGCATTGAAGTTGTGGGTATTTTTGACAACATGTGTACTTGTGGTAATATCAGCTTTTGTACTGTTTGTCACATACAGATAGTGGTAAAAGAATCCCAGTGGAAAATAAATTGCCATCATTGCAATACTGTATTTTCCTGAAGTGTTTTCAGTTCTAGTAATAGTTTATGTAATTTCTGAGGGGCTGTAAGGATGGCTTTGTGGACTGATTTAGTTATAACATGCTTAGAACCTGTTTGCTATCAAGAAGTGTCAGTTATTTGTTACACTGCATATTATCTAGGAGGTGGTTTATTCTGTTTGTTGGTGCTTTGTGGAATATATTTACAACTCGTGACTCAGTCTTTAGCTGGACTGAGATTGGGTAAAATAAAGATGGAGTCAATGGGAGTGTTATTGGTTGGATGATCAGAGAAAGAGTTTATCCTTGACTGTTGAAGGCATTCTGTTTGTGGCTGTGTGTGAACTATCAGACCTAATTATGTTACAGTGGAATGATTTCTGAATCCCATATGTGAGGTTTTAGCAAAGTTTCTTAAATCTGAGGTATTTCAGGATTGTACAGGGCTGTTTAAGCATGGATCTGGGCATTTTTTTACAGATAATGGTTGAGCTAAAGTGGAATTTTGAGGAACTGCTTATAGCACCAGTCTATGTGTAATGAAGAATTTAGCTGGGTACTTGTATTATTGGACCGGGTTTGTGATAAGTATGCCTTGACAAGTAATAGTGAGTGTTTTATGTCTCAAAGTGGTGGAAACATTGGAAACAATTTTATTTGCCAGCTGGTTTGATTTTAAATAACACTTATTTAGAAAATGAGATTTCGGTTGACTGACTGTTTTTATTATGGAGATAGAGTTGTAGTGAGATTAGTTATTGCATTCATTTGTGAAGTTATGAAAGAGATAACGGGGTGTATGGTTTGTGTAAAAAAATTGCTTTGGTAAGTATTGACTGTAAAATGTATACAAATAAGGTGTGTGCGTGTGTGCGCGTGTGTGTGTGTGTGTGTGTGTGTGTGTGTGTGTGTGTGTGTGTGTGTGTGTGTGTGTGTGTGTGTGTGTGTGTGTGTGTGTGTGTGTGTGTGTGTGTGTGTGTGTGTGTGTGTGTGTGTGTGTGTGTGTGTGTGTATGCACACGTGTGACTTTGAGAGAGTGGTAGAGGTTGTAAATTGAGCGATGGTTAGGCATAGTCCACCCATGCATGCTTAGAATATCCACCATCAACCCACTGAATGTCCACCACCATCGACAGACTTTAGTAGGCAATTATTGAATGAAAGTAGATGGCCTTCCACATCTCTCTCGCACAGACACAGACATGTACAATGCATGCACACCTAAGGACATTTTATATTTGACAGTTCACTTACTGAATGCCTTTACAAGGTAGGGGATACTGAAACTCCTGGAGTTAACTCATGCAGGCATAAGAAGGACATGCAGACTCTGCAAACAGGTCAGTGACCCCAGCCAAAAACTGAACCAGAGACCATCTTACTGAGAGGTGACAATGCCACTAACTTGCATCACTGTGCTACCCAGTTAGTATTAAGAGATGTCTGAGCATGTTGTTGCAGTGTTTTGAATTTGTACATAATAATAAACATCTTTTTAGGTGTATGGATTGAGCAAAGTGAAGTTTGAGTTAATGTCACTATATGCCATTGGCAATAATGCTGAAATATGTTTTTTGTTGGTATTAAGAATGGCCATGTTGATGAATTTCATGTCATTATAGTTAGTTTTTAGGTAAATTAAAACAACAGTTACAGTTTTTCTATACTTTCGCGTATTTGTTATCTTATTTTTGGCGTGTTTGTAGAATTCTTGTGCAGAGGAGAGGAGAGGAGATGTCTGGGTAGTATTAATAAGCATTTTGTGGATATTTTCCGTTTTTTTACTAGTTGGTGCAACTGTAGGGTTTGCATATTTAAGTTTTGGATGTGTGGGGTCCTTGTCCCTTATGTAGGAGGTGCAGGGAGTGTATTTCCCTTATTAGGGACTGTAGTTCACTGCTTTCTTTCGGTCTTATTCCGACCATTTTTTGATTGTGCATTTAATGTGTTTTTGTATTATTCTTTAATGATTTATATAATATGATACATGGTTGCAGCATGTTTGTGCAACTGCACTGCAATTGACTAACAGTCGCATTTAATGAAAAACCTTGCAAAAACTGTGACAAGCAAAAGGAGCTGGAAGCATCCTCCTGGAAAATTCATGTTAAAGACCATTCCCCTAGGATCTCTGTATTATGTTTCATTGGTATGCGATCTGTCTTGTATAAGCCTATTACAAACAAGTCTGTGATTAAATAAAATACAGTTGAATATATTCTTATACAGCTGTGTGAATATATATATATATATATATATATATATATATATATATATATATATATATATATACACACACACATGTGCACATGTGTGTAGTGAGCATACATTCTGTCAGTTACATTATTTAAGCATGCCATATACTTGCATAAGATATTTTATTCCCATTCAAAACACTTCTTGATAAATCCATCTCTTTTAGTCTGTAATATCCAGATTAACTTTGATTGTACAGGTAGCTGTCTGGTTTCCTAACTGAACATTCATACCTAGGACATTTTAAAAGAACAACTTTTGGTAAAATTCTTATTGCTCTACAACTTTACTTGTATCACAGTCCATATACTTTTTACTTTCCTCCAACAGTTCTCCCTCTGTAAATTTGGTTTGCTCCATTTCCATGAATTTTGGTAGTGTCTTGCCTGAATGCCTGCAGTTCCTCATGCACAGCTTTCTGTCTTCCCTACAAACAACACAGGATCTTTGTTCAGCTGGTAAAATGAAAGTCCCAGCTTGGAATGAAACATGTTTTTTTTACTGTATCTTTGTTTTATGAGCCATTTAATGCCTCAAAGTAATTCTAAATGCTTCTTAAACAATTTTAATATGTTTTCCACAAAGTGGTCGGTGATATCAATGTGATCTTGTTTTCCTTCCTCATTCCATAGGTTCATAGGTTAGAACTTGGCTAGCTGACCTTGTGGGCCATTTTAAGCCTAGCCAATTACCTCATGTGAGAGCAAACCTTGAACTTTGGGTTTGTAAGGTAAACTCCTTAACCATTATGTCAACCTCTCCTCAGAATCCATTTCTTTTCACCTTGTTAAGGAACCAAATAACTTTCACCCGAGACAGTTCAGCAGAAAAATAATAGTCTCCTTTATTACAAAGAAAGGCACGTACGTAGGACATCAGACAATCAGAAACCTGCCTCCACGGGTTGCAAAAATCAATGCTTCTGCTTTTTTCTTGATTGGAAACAATATTGTGGTAGTAATTATAAGACTGCCATGACCATTTCAAAATGAACACTACAGCATTAATTCTGCTCACTAAGAACTTAAGAATAATTGTTTACCACATTCTTTAAAACATATATAATATAACAATAACCTTCACCTGGGTGTGGCTAATGCTGGATTTACCCACGGTTGGTGTGATTTGGTCATGAGGGCGAAGCCCGAGTGGCCAAACAAAGACAACCATGGGTAAATCCAGCATTACCCACATCCAGAAGTGGGTTATTGCTATTATACAATGACATTATTTAAGAAAAAAAATAATTACATTTCTTAAATAATGGCATTATATAATGCCTCCTTGCTGCCCTTCTGCAGCTGTCTGGTATTCTGCAGCTATTCTGATGTACTGCGCATGCGTATGCTTACGCAGTACATCAGCGCTTTGGGTGGAAGTAACGAAGAAAGCAAGATCTCCGTTGCTTTTTACAAACTGTCTCGCTATGTTAAACCCATTTAACATAGCGAGACAGCTTTAAAAAAAGCAACAGAGAAACCAAGATCTCCGTTGCTTTTTACAAAGTGTCTCACTATGTTAAAGGAGTTTAACATAGCGAGACAGCTTTAAAAAAAGCAACGGGGAATCTCTGTTGCTTTTTTTAAAGCTGTCTCGCTATGTTAAACCCATTTAACATAGCGAGGCACCTTTAAAAAAAGCAACGGAACTAGGAAGATCTCCATTACTTTTTTTAAAGCTGTCTCGCTATGTTAAACTCATTTAACATAGCGAGACAGTGTGTAAAAAGCAATGGAGATCTTGCGTTCTCTGTTGCTGTAAAAAAAAAGACTTATACTAATGGAAAAAGTCCGGGCAACCAGACCTTTTTCCATTAGTATAACTCTGATTTGCAACATGCACGCTGACCGATCAGCATGCACGTTTTGGAATATTAATGGGGGGTTCATTGTATAATAGAACTTTCTACACAGAACAAATCTTATACTTTTCTGACCTTGGCAGCGTTTGACAAAAGCCTTCTCTTCAGAACAAATCTTCTTTTCTAACCCTGTCAGCACTTTCTAATATTAGACAAGGAGCAAGCTAACAGATGCACACTGAAGGATACTCTGAATATTTCATTTTTGCTGTGAAAGCATATTAGAAATGAAATGCACACACTACTATTTTATTTTCCCTCCTTTGTACTCCTCTTCCTTCACAAGTGTTGGCATATTCTCATGCCATTAAATGGCAGTAGTGTGCCACTGTCATCTTATCCCACTTCTTTAACAGGACTTCTGCCTTTTTCTTTGCTTGACCTTCATTCATGTGTCTCTCACAGTCTTTTTACACCTTCTCTGGCTACAGCAGTATACCTGCTGAGCAAACTATCTAAATTTCAGGCTTTTGTCAAGGTATCCTTTTGTAGTCATAAAACAATTGACAGACTCTCTTTCACACATTTCCTGAGGTGTCAAAGCTGCAATGCAAGACCCTTGCTATGTCATGTGAGTGACAGCTGCAACTGGAAAGGAATGGACATTACAGTAATTCTAATCCTCAATGTGTATAGAAAGATTTGTGTTTTTTTTGTCTTAATATTGTAGACTTTAAAAAGTGCATTGTTAATTGCATAACTGTTTTTGTTTTATCAATTATGCAATTTTTTTTCTCTGTTATGATGCTGTACTCTTCTGTAATTCTGCAACATAAGATGTCCACCTTTCTACTCATCATCTTTGTTTTTTGTGCCGGAGTCCCAAATCTTCTGGAAGGGGGATGTTTCTTTATGCCTTTCCTCCCCTTCCCCTCATTCCAAAGCTCCTGCTCAAAATACAACAGGATACTCCCAAATCCTTGCCAGTGACTTCCTTTTGGCCCAGACAGCATTGTTTCCCTCCTCTTCCGCATTTAGCCAAGGACAATCATCACAAGTTATCTCAAAGGGTGGACCCACTCACAAAAGACAAAAAATCTCTCATTCATCCTCATCTGTCCACTTTTGATTCCATACAGACACCTTTTTTCTGAGGATGTGCTTGGGATCCTGCAGGAAACCAGGAAGCTCACTACTAGGAAATTCTACTTATCCAAATGGAATTCTGTTCGGTGCCTTTCTCATAACATGGGTCCACTTTCTGTGAATGTTCCTTTGGTTCTATCTTATCTGTGTGAATTGTTCAATGCTTGGCTGGCTTATTCTTCTGTTTAGGCCCACTTAGCTATTTCTGCTTGTCTGCCTTTATCACCTAATTTTATGTTCTAGATTTGAGGCTAAACAGTTTCTTAAAGGTGTCCTTCATGTTAAACCTCCCAGGAAGCCTGTCCCTCCTCCCTGGGATCTTAATTTTGTTCTAGAAAAATTGACCTAGGTGATAAGGTGCTACACATTTTGGATATGTATAGACAACTCAGATTTTATTTAGATAAGACTAAGACTTTTAATAAATCTGACCAGCTCGTCATTTCCTTTTATCCTAGATCATTACGTTTTGCTGTTTTCAAAAAAACTCTTTCTTCTTGGATTTCTAAAGCCATTACTTTTTGTTATACCTTACATGGCAAGAGCCCTTCTTCTGTTAAGGCTCATTCTACTAAAGCTGTGGCTTCTTCTGGTGCTTTTATCAAGGATTTGGATACTAACTCTATTCTTGAGGCAGCTGCCTGGACTTCTGTGCATACATTTACCAAGCATTACAAGTTGGATATGATATCCAGAGCCAGAGCTGGCTTTGCTAGAGCCATCTCCTGGGGTTCCTAGAGAACTATGCTGGTCTTTCCTCCTCCGTCTCTTCTTCCTGAGATTTTACACTCTCCCTATAGCAAGGAATACTACAACAGTGAAATGGAAAGAAATGGTACAGTTGTGTAAGTTCTTACTGTAATGATAGATGTCCTTCTCTTCACTGTTGCAATATTCACTTCTTCGCTCCTCCCCCTGGTTCTTTTCTTTTTGGGATGTACTGGTTACCTCTTTTTTCCCCATTGATTAGTGTTCCTACTGGAGTGTCATTTCTGAGGATGGTACATCTGGATGTCACCTTTATGCCCTATGCTTATATGCAGGGAGCATATGTGTGACATGCAGCATACCTTAAAGCAACCTAAAGGCTTTGGTTTACTGGCTAGATGTCAGGCCACCCTTGGCAGGGGATCCTTATTGTTAGAAATACTAGAACAGTGAAGAGTAGGACATCTACCATTAAGGTAAGATCTTGCACAACTGTTCTTTTTTTTCTGAGAACTGTCTGAATTGTTATTATAAAATACTGTGATGGGACTTTTATCCTCAGGCGTCAGCTGAAAAATGGCTTTTGCCCATTTGGACTTTCCCTATCAGCAAAAGACCAATTAATAAATTGTTCCTATCTGGAGGCATACTCTTAATTTTTTTGAAGATGTTAAATGTTTTGTGTATTTTTCCTATGCCAGTAGGGGATGGGGTGTTCTGAAAACATATTTAGTTTTTTGTTTGAAGGTTTTCAATAAAACAAAAAGTTTTGGAAAATATAACAGATTCAAATGGAGATGTGAAGAAACAATTTTATAAAAGATCAGCCTGCCAAACATTAGCGTATGCATGTAACACAAAAGTTGGAAATGTACATTCAAAATACCATCCTGTATAATAGGTGGGAACAATAGATTTTTAGCATAATGGCAAGTCTACCCATATTATCTTGGAATGTAAATGGCCTTACAGTTGTAGACAAAAAGGAAAGAGTATTGCATTGCATTAAGAAATGCATAGTGCAAATAACCATTCTGCAGAATACACATTTGGAAAGAAATGAGGATGTCAATTTGACAAAGAAAGGATTTCAGGATGGAAATTCAGATGAATATCAGGGACAAAGGAAATCAGGAGTAATAATACTAATTCCTAGAGGGGTTCCATTAGTATTAAAAGAAGAAGAACAACAAACAACAATAATGGTAATTTTGTAATAGTAAGGGGCTGTTGGCAAGGGAAGAGGATTACACTGGCATGTATTTATATTTCAGCAAAAGCTACTGTTATGGAGCTTAAAAATTTTGAGGATAAAAAAATCAGCTTTAAGCAGGGAATATTACTTATGGGTGGGGAGTGGAATTTGATTTGCAATAGAGAAGAAGCATCAGGTGGAACTATGATGGGAAAACATAACAATGAGGGTCGATTTCTGAAGAAATTTATAAAAATATATTTATGGAAGGTATGAATTCAGTAGTAGGAACTCTGAGAGAATTTAGATATTCCCCAAGGTACAATATTTGGGCTAGACTAGATAATTATATTTCACTGGAACATGTGCATTTAATTGAAAGATTAGATACACATCAATAACTATTTCAGATCATGTACTGATATAGACTAAGATAAAAGTGTAGCATAATGAGGTAAAAATGAGACACTGGCACTTCCCCACATACCTGTTAAAAAGAGAGGAATTTAAGGAATGAATACTGGAAATATTATGAAAGGCAGAAATATATTTACAATTATAGCTTGTTAGTGGGATGAAATGAAAAAGGGTAGAAATAAGAGCAAGAGATATGGTTAAGACGTAATAGGAAGTATTGTATAATAAGGGGAATCTCACAGAACAAGAAGAGGAGCAAATGCAGAGTGCTTAAAAGAAAATAAGGGAATATCTGGATAATATGTATGAGTTTAGAAAGATTGCTGTTAAGCAGCTGTTTTTTGATAATAACTCCAGAGCACAAAAACTTTTAGCATGACTTAAGCAACAGAAAGTAGAAAGGGTTGTCACCAAACTTAGGAGTCTGTAACAAGAAAATAATCAGAGGTCCTGTAGAGGTACAAGAGAGATTTTGGGAATGTTATAATACTTTGTATAAAGCAGAGACATGAAAATTTTGAAAGACCATAAATGGAAATATTTATGGAAAACTTAATTATGCCAAGGTTAGAGGCAGATGATGCTCTACAACTAACAGTTAGGATAGGAGATGAGTGGAAAATGGTGATGTATAATGAATCTTCAGAAAAGTCTCCAGGAACATGTTGTATTCCTGTGAAAGTATGAACGTTTGGAGGGAAGAAAGTGATAAAAGATATGGACGATTTTAACAGTATTTTAAAAGGAAGAGAAGTGCCAACATTTTGAAAGAAAACTGTGGTGGTTGTATTACCTAAAGATGGTAAAGGCCAATCAGATGCAGGTTCATATAGACCTATTTCAATTTTGAAACCATGTTTATAAAGTTGGAAAAATAATAAAAAAATAGTTGGTTCCAAAACAGCACACCACCATCTGCGAATTAAATATTTAATAATTACACACAGTATTTAGCGCTTTCATCTCATACCAAGTGAGACTTCATCAGAATACATTCATACAAAAGCCAAAAGCACTTAAAAAAACCTTGTCAGTTAAAAATGAAGGTCACATGACAACAGTAATCAATATTTAAAGATACCATTACAAAAAGCACATTTCTTCCTAAAATTATTACCTTTTTTTACTAAAAAATAATATTATCATATAATATGTATACAGCATAATATTACCAGCATAAATGTATATCCCACTAAATATACTCTGATATAAAATACATTATATTTAACTAGCCATTTCATATATTAAGGGTACAATGGATATACAATCATTTAAAAGCCTGGTGAAAACATAGCAACCAACTTATACTGCCATATAGTTTCCTTCTTTTTCAGACTATTTTTCCAGTCACCCCATCTTGGTTGTATTTTAACAATTTCTAGAATACTAAACATGAATTTATCAACATTTTGGCAAACTTACGAACATGTCTATATAGAGCATTATAAACTTTTTTTATTTTTGATATCATTTAGATGCTCATATATCCTGTTCTTCAAATGACGTTCTGTTTTGCCTACATAAAAATGTTGGCATGATGAACATATTGCCAAATATACTATTCTACTTGTCAAACAATTCCCTTTCTGGAATAGCACCTGACTACACAGTTTATTATTCAAGGAAATTATTTTTTCTTTATTAATATATGGGCATTGACTACACATTCCACAAGGGTGTGTACCTACAGATGTCATATCTATGGGATCTACCTTATTCTCGAATAACTTTAAAATTGGGTCCAGTAGTATTTACAAATCTTGGTGTGCCCCCATATATGCAAACCTGGTTCTCCTGGGATGGGAGACCAAGTATGTAATAGATGGCCCTTTCTGGCATAGGATAAAATGTTATGCAAGATTTTTGGATGATGTTTTTATCCTGTGGGATGGGCCAGAGGAAGAAATAGAGAAGTTTATGGCATATATGACCCAAACCAAATATTTACTTGAATTTATTTATAATTATAATAGAAAAGGAATTAATTATTTGGATACATATATTTCTCATGACAAAAGTGGATTTAAATCAGTGAGGTATCACTAAAGGGCAAGCTGTTAGAATAGCCCATATGACTTCACACCTGGAAGATGTGAAAGCAGAGTTTGATAAAATATCATACATGTTCCAGGAAAGAGGGTACCCCCAGGCCCTAATAAAAGAAGTTTTGGATGAGGTCTATGAAAAGTGGGGAGTTGTATATAAACCATTATCGAGTGAAGGATTGGTCACTAGTAAGGCTATGAGCTCTGGTCTTAAAAAGGAGGTTACATATGAAAAGGCTTGTGTGCTACAATATAATCATCTTTCAGATGAAATAAAGGGAGCATTTAGAGCTAAACGCAATATCTTTAGGATAAACCATGACATTGTAAATAGAGTGGGTAGCACACCAAGATTTGTAAATAGTACAGGACCCGATTTTAAATAAAAAAGGGAATTGTTTGACAAGTAGAATAGTATATTTGGCAATATGTTCATCATGCCAACGTTTTTATGTAGACAAAACTGAACGTCATTTGAAGAACAGCATATATGAGCATCTAAATGATATAAAAAATAAAAAAGTTTATAATGCTCTATATAGACATGTTCAAGTTTGCCAAAATGTTGATAAATTCATGTTTGGTATTCTAGAAATCGTTAAAATACAACCAAGAGGGGGTGACTGGAAAAATAGATTGAAAAAGAAGGAAACTGAATGGCAGTATACGTTGGCTGCTATGTTTCTACCAGGCTTAAATGATTTTCTATTCATTGCACCCTTACTACATGAAAGGGCTAATCAAATATAATGTATTTTGTATCAGAGTATATTTAGTGGATTATACATTTATGCTGGTAATATTATGATGTATACATCTTATATGATAATATTACTTTTTAGTAAAAGAAAGGTAATAATTTTAGGAAGAAATGTGATTTTTGTAATGGTGTCTTTAAATATTGATTACTGTTGTCATGTGACCTGCATTTTTAACTGACAAGGTTATTTAAATGCTTTTGTATGTATGTATTCTGATGAAGTCTCACTTGATATGAGATGAAAGGGCTAAATACTGTGCGTAATTATTAAATATTTAATTCACAGCTAGTGGTATGCTGTTTTGGAACCAACTACTTTTTAATATTTTTACAAGTTTAACAATGTTGTGAATTTCATGTTTATAAAGTGTTTATATGTATGCTAGCCTAAACAAATTTTAAAGGTGATGCCAGCATTGATAGATATGATCAGTGTGTTTTTGTGGAAGGGAGGCAAATATTTGACAACATTAATAGAACAATGGTGATTCAGAGGGAAGCAGAATGTAAGAAAATACTGCTGCTGTTGGTGAGGCTTGATGCAGACAAAGCATTCGACAGAGTAAGCTGGGATTTTAGGAGTAGGGCAATAGAAGCATTCACATGGCCTGTTACTATACGAGTGTATATGAAGGATTGGAGGCAAGAATTAAAGTGAGTGGGTTCCTGTCAGATAAGTTATATTTGAATAGAGGAACCAGGCAAGGTTATCTTCTTTTCCTTTTGTTATTTGCTGTATATGCTTGATATACTTTGATAATTGCTTATAATTGCTCAATATTTTTAATATGTCTAACTTTGTTACTTCCAGATTTCTGTGCCCCCCCCCCCAATCTATATATACCAACTCCAGGGCTGCACGACATTGGGGAGGGAGACAAATCCCTGTTATTTGCCTTGAATACTGGTTTTTGATCAAATGAAATTTCGATCAAATGGGTTTCAGTCAAATGGTCTTTCGCTCAGATGAAGTAGACCTATATATATATATATATATATATATATATATATATATATATATATATATATATATATATATATAAACAGACACACACACACACACACACACACACACACATATATATCTGTATTCTGCTCCATCTAGGGCAGTGCAGTGGTGTAGCAGTTAGCATTGTCACGTCATAGCAAGAGGTTCTCCGGTTCACTTCTTGGCTGTGGTGCCTTCTGTGCGGAGTCTGCATGTTCTCCCTGTGTTCACATGGGTTTCCTCCCACATTCTAAAGATATGCAGCAGGTGAATTGGACACTCTAGATTGTCCCTAGGTGTGAATGTGTGTGAGTGTGTGGTAAGAATGAACTACCATGGCTGGGCTAGCCACCCAATTATATAATCCTTGGCACTAGATGATTGTCACTATTGAAGTGGCACCCTAACCCCATGTACAAAAAATGGGAAAAGGGGTTGCGGATGAATGGATGGATTCTGTTCTATCCACGTTTTTAGCTGAAAGGATGATCTTGCATTCGGGTCCCCTAAGTAAAGAAAATAGGAAGGAGTAATAACTGTCGCTTCTGAAAAGCTACAGCTGTATTGTTGGTTGTGATAAAATAAAAGTTACAGTTCACTTTGTGTCCTTTTCAGGTCCCAGAATCCTTTGAAGATGTTGCTGTTGCTTTCTCAGATGAGGAGTGGAAAATGTTAAAAAAGCAGGATGAGGAGCTTCACAAGGAAGTGATGGTACAGAAC
Source organism: Protopterus annectens (assembly GCF_019279795.1). Taxonomy (NCBI): domain Eukaryota; kingdom Metazoa; phylum Chordata; order Ceratodontiformes; family Protopteridae; genus Protopterus; species Protopterus annectens. The sequence goes on along the minus strand of NC_056744.1, from coordinate 1,676,836,437 downwards.
TTTGAAAACATGGTTTCAGTAGGTAAGCGTGTTCTAGCTTATGAGGTAAGATATTTAGACTTACAATTGTAATGTCAAAGGAGAGCCTCACCCACAGACTCCAAAAATGTTTATTTCATCATGGTTTGGTGTTTTCTACATTTTGACACCACTCTTGGACTATTTACAGGTTTTTAAATATTTTCATACGTAATTTCTGAGTCTGACCACATGGTTTTTAGCATCTTGAAGTGATACTGATTGTTTAGTCTGCCTGTAGGCATCCCACAGTGCAGTGCTTGTATGTAAAAAAATTACATCACGCAGGCCTCTTTCTTGATTTTACATGCATACACTGCTGTCTTTCAGTCAGTTAGGTTTAAGTAACATTCCATGCTGTTCAATGATGACTTAAAACACAAACAGTACAAATGCCACAGAACAAACTTTCAAAGTGCTTTTTACTGCAGCTTCTTTTTAGAATGGCTACATTGGAGTCTTTTGTGAAGCCTCAGTTGTACTACTTCAATTCATCTCCCATGCCACTTCACACCTAACTTCCCTAGCTGCCAAAATGTTAAGGGTAATTTGAGCTGTTACCTGCTGTGATTGACAGCTTACCGCAGGAGACTTGACTCATGTACTGTTTCCTTGTTCTAGCCTTTACTTTCTGTATGGATAGGGGAAGGACCAGGGAGCTGTGACATCACAGCATGGGTGGGTTTTTTCGACGGTCATGGTGATGTCAGTTTGGGGAATGAGTTGGCCAGAAAACTACCTGTATTCATTGGCCTTGATGACATAAGCATTTCCAGGGCAGCATAAAAGTTTTTGAAAGTGAAACCACTACAGTACAATATGGTACTGTTTTAGTGGAGAGAAACAGTCAATTTAAAATATCTTCAATGCTGTATTGTTTATTTGTAGCAAGGACTCTAAATAGGGAGAAGGACAGAGAAGTTGTGCATTTAATAATAGAATCCCGTTGTTGCCCTTCAAATGCTGTATCAGGATAATTCATAATTGTGCACTTTCCCCTTGGTTGGAGTATAGCATCTCTTTCCATTCTCATTTCAAATGATTCTAACAATGTCTGTATCTCCAGTGAACTGATACGGACTTGTGTGAGCCTTCTTGTCCTTGTTTAGGAATATCCTTTAAAGCATAAAGCCTTATGTTTCCTGCTTTACAATTTTTTTTCAGTCTGTAGCTGCTATAGATGTTTATCACTTTAAAATATAAAAATTTATTTTTTATTTTATAAACTCTTTTCTTGTACTGAACATTTTTTTGCATGATGTAGTCACCACTTAAGCAGACTTTCTTCTCAGTTAGGTTGTTAATGTCCCTGCTTCTTTCTTCTGCTGAACTCCAAGGAATACATATTGTGATTCATCAATGTTTCTTCTTAGGGTGGTATTCCATTAACATTTGTTTCTAACAAATTGCTTATCAGTGTATGACATGTTTGGCATCTGTGACCATTTTGCAGTTACCAAGGAAAATTTGGATTTTTAAAATTACTTTCTCAGAATCACTTAGTATGATATTAGAGAAGGTTTGAAAGCTACAATCCATTTACAGTTTTTAGAGTTACATGGTATGATATTATTGAAAATCTGAAAGATAAAACCCATTTACTGCTTTTAAAAGTTAAATACTAATCAATATTGTCATGTGTGTATCTACACTGTCTTTAGCTGTTCTTCATAAGGTCCAAGTGGGAGTTCATTGGTAACGTACAGCTACAGCTCCCCTTCCAACATGCTAAAGGTGATCCTGTTTTGGATTACACTGTATCTATGTACACTGTATCTATATCAATATACACTACATTGTTTTGGGTTACACTGTATTTATATACACTGTATCTATATCAATATACACTATATTCTTTTGGATTACACTGCATTTATATACACTGTATCTATATCAATATACACTACATTTTTTTGGATTACTCTGTATCTATATACACTGTATCTATATCAATGTACACTACATTCTTTTGGATTACATTGTATCTACATACACCGTATCTATATCAATTTACACTACATTCTTTTGGATTACACTATCTGTATACACTGTATTTTTATCAATATACACTACATTCTTTTGGATTACACTGTATCTATATACGCTGTATCTACAATATACACTACATTCTTTTGGTTTACACTGTGTCTATATATACTGTATCTACATCAATATATACTACATTCTTTTGGATTATACTGTATCTATTTACTCTACATAATTGCAGCCCTTTTACAGGAATCTTGCTTGTAGAGTGCACAGAATTTTTGAAACTGATATTCCCATTTTCATAAGAATCTTACTGAGCCTCATCTGCCCACTTCTCAGAATCTGGAGTAAATCTTATTGATAAGAAGCATCTCTAAACAAAGAAAGACCTAAAATGGAATGCATATTCTGACCAAGAGATATCTATACATCACATAAAAGTAAGGTAAACTTAATTTATAACATCTAAATAAATATACTTTTTTACTCTATAGCTATTTTACCAGCTACTCTGTCAAGCCATAATTCACAGGTCTTCTTGTAAACAATTGCTCACACTTAAATGAGCAGCAATTTAAACCATACAGTCTTGTTTAACTTCCTATCTTTATCCTGTTGATTTTCAGCATCTCTGCACAAGAATATAAGTGAATACCTGATTAAAGTACTTACAATAAAATATAGCAGGTTAAACACTAGCTTATGCTACTGTTTCTTACTTTGGCATACTTTATCATACAAAATCGCTTGTTCTACCTTTCTGATATATCAGCTAGGTGTACTAACCCATCATCAGTTATATCATCCAATACTACACATAGTTAATATTCTAATATTATCACAACTATATTCTACCAACTTCATCCTCTATCTAAGCTTAGCACCAGTAACACTTTACCAGCACATGTTTCTACCCAGTCTTACACTGTGTTTCCTTCTAACTCCCCTTCCTTACTTGTTACCAAAGTGTGAAAATTACAAATATTATTTTGCACACTATGTTTTTACAAGTCAATCCAAAAATTCCTACAAATATTCTTACAGTAGTTGCTAGCCTCTTACTTACTCCATCCTCAAAATAGCAAAAATCATGCATTTCAATAGAACATTTTCAAACTAGTATCTAGAATGGCTACTTTATCATAGATCAATCCTAGTTGATGATATCCATCCCAACCCTGCTCTGAAGAGCCAACACTCAAACGAATATAACAGAATAAATTGTACAAACCAAACTACTCTACCCCTATTCCATACTAATCAGGCAACTTTCATCACTGTCAATGCTAGATGTGTAAGAAATTCGGCTGAAACCAAACATCAGTGATACTGAGGTACTACCACAAGCTATAATATAATATAAAATGACTGCAACAAATGAAAAGGTGGTGGTGTTGCAGTATTGTATCCAAACCGCTACAACCTAACCCCTTGTAACGCTCCCATACCACAATTCAATAAAGCAGAATTTCTTGTTACATTCTTGAGACCAAGCAAAGAAAAGCAAATGTGTATTACTGCCTTGTATATTACCCCAGTTGACACCTCACAAAACAATAATACTAGATGTTAACATGATTAATTTACTGTAGCAAAAGCTCAGGTTCTCTATTGGACTGGATTCTGGTTGAACTTTAACCCACATGTATTTAATACCACACTGTCATTAAACTTGAATATACTAAAATCCATCCTCTTAGATGATACAATAATGAAATTTATCTTAGACTAAAAGTAAATGATGTACCATGGCTAACCAATAGTATAAGAAAACTGATGCAGAACAGAGACAAAGCTTGGCAAAACTGCCAAAGAAACAAAACCTCCAGTATTATAAAACAGTTCACAATCAGGCAAAAAAATAATCTCTAATGAAAAAAACTTACTGTAATAATTTCCAGAATAGCAGCAAAACAAATCAAAAAAGGTTTGGTCAGCTGTCAAAGGAATATTCAACCTGAATACAAACATAATCCCAAACAGTCTCCAAATAGTTCTGAGCTATTTACAGCTACTCAGTTTGATAGCTATTTTATAGATACCATAACATCTGTTATAAAGGGTTTTAATCCTGCCCATCTACATTTGACACTACAGCCTGTGCCTACAGCCACTATAAAGCATCCATTAAGCAAATTAAAAGTCTGCTCCACCTCTGTAGATAACATATGTAGCGAATTTCTTAAAATTACAGAAAATAGCTTACCTCATGTCCATTCTCATAAATAAATCCATACAGGAATCATATGTCCTCAAATTATGGAGAAAAATCACACAGTATCCCCTTCAACGAAGACAGAAGTGCAACAGATATCACAAATTTCAGGCCAATGGTTATACTGTCCCTGTTTTCAAAAATACGGGAAAAATGTGTCCATAATCAACTTCTATATCTCAATCAGGAGCAGGTTTTAGCCCTAACCCAACATTGTTTCTGACATTCCATAGTATTTACGGATACAGTCAAAGCTATTGATAGTGGTAAATTTGAATCTGCCCCATTCATTGATCTACCAAAGGCCTTCAGTACTGTCTGTCATAGTAAATTCTTAGCTCAAATATATTCACTAGGCTTAACATCAAATACTTCAAACTGGTTTCAGAATTACCTCAATGATTGATATCAATCTTTGAAATGGCAAACCATTCTATCCCCCTACCTCCCTGCCAATACCGATGTCCGAGAAGGCTCAATCCTCTCTTTAATATTCTTACAAATTCACAAGTTTATAGGAGATTACTTGGCTAATGGCTTAAGAGCCCTTACATGCCTAGCCAGTATAACCTGATTTTGCCCAATATATGCCCCCTAGTGAGACGAGAATACCATGGATTTGTGCCTCTGCCTTGAGTATGTTATTGTCCATAAAGGAACATTGGCACTACCCCAAGTTTAAATTTTTGATTCCCCATCCATTGGTCCAAATTGCCTTTGAAGAGGGCTAGGGAAGGGCTCTGCTTAATGTAAATAGGAAGCCTGTTTCAAAGAAGGGACAATCTCTGAGACACATATCTGTCTCTCCAGCAAGTTTTGTTTGAGTATCTGACTAAGTTTAAATCCCTAGATCAGGCGACTCTTGTATTGTTTGACTTGCAGATGTGTAGCAGCTGCATCAGGGCTTGATCTGTGACCACTTAATAGTCATTAGGAGACACAATAAAGGGATAGTGCTTTTAGTCTATCCCCATAGGGCATGTTGTTTACACCCTGTATTTTCTTTGTGAGGAACCTCTGAGGTCACTCCAGCTGTTGTAAGTGCCTAGTCAAGTACCTGCCAAGTGGCTCACTGTACTTGATTATTGGTGTAATGAGAGATGAGTACAATGGGACTATAATTTCCTTGTTTCTAGATGCCATACCTTTACTTATAAGTTGTGTCACATAAAAGATCTCCCTCATCACTATGGACACATGGTGGTCAAAGTTCAGGCTACTATCCATCTGTGTACCTGGATCACTCACCTCTGAGTCTGCTCTTACAGGTGTGCTATTGATGTAATTTGCAGAGGTATTTGACTTCCCAAAGGGTATGATAATGTATTTTTTTTCACATTCAGATTTTGGCCATGGTTCTGGAACCAATCGTTTGTCTGATCTAGACTCATTCAGCGATTGCCTGCACTCCATACATGCATGCAATATGCCAAAGTGGCCACACATATATGTTCATCAAATGATCCAGTTCATCTACAAATCTCCAGATCATATAGAAAAGCTTTAACAGTGTTGCAATAAAGTTGTCAAATTTGCTACCAATGCTCAATACCGTGCATCTCAGTGTACTGCAGTGAAAGCTCTGAATTGCATAGAACTTCACACTGCATATAAGCTTACTCACTTTCCTACTACCTGTACTGCATTAAATGCAACCCTACAAAAATACTCCCCCCGTTGCCTACTGCAATCTAATGACCAAGTGCAACTTGCTATTCATAAACCATCCAAATTACCAGGACACTTTCTTCTTATTCTGTTGCTGAAGCCTGGAATTCTATCCCTATAACCATCAAATCTGATGCCTCCTTCCAATCAATTCTCTGTAAAAGACAGACTAAAGAATGAATGTCTTTGTTTATGCTCTGCATCAGGTTAAATATGTGCTAACCTTCTTCAAGTTCTAAACTACCTTCCTCGCCTGTTCTTAATATCTACTGTAAAACTCTTACAGAATCCCCAATAGTAACACTTTACACCCTCAATGCTTGAACCTTACTTCATTAATAAACACACATGACAAAATGTCTCCTCCAGTTTCCTTTTAATTAATATAGAAACTGTATTTTTTACTTTTTGCTGTTTCTTGTACATAAAATAAACTTTCTAAAGAAATTGATCTTAGTTGTTTTGACATAAAAAGTGTACCCCTACTGTTTTGCAAGTATCTGTGCATCATGCTTATTATAACTAGTATACCCGGATCTAATCATGTCTGTTCTCGTACTTCTATGTAAACAACTTCACAACTACTGTTATGTTATGTTATCAAATCTTGTCTGTCTCAAATCTCCTGTAAATAATGTCAATATGTATATAGTGTAAACATTTGTGTGATTATATGGCATTAATAAGTACAATGTGATTTGTCTCTGAGCTTTTCTTCTGGGCCTCTGCTGAAAATAGTCACATATTGAGACACACCATCAAAGTAAGTAAATATCAAATAAAAATAAATAAAATTAAATATCGGTAGCTACACCTACTCTCTTGTCTAATCTAATACTTTCAGATAGTCATAATTTATTTGTTTTGTTGTTACACAGGTAACACTTTTTCTCCCATTTTAGATATAAAACTATCCAAAATGGATACCATGGACATTGACACTAACTGAATACATTACAACAATACTGAAATGCAGAGAATTTTTGGACAGACATGAATTGTGAAACTGCAAAATGTATAGACCAGTAAGGTTTGAAGCTAGTACAGGCGGATTGTAAAGATTAGACAGTGTGTGCGATTAATTACTTCCTCTGCAAATTACCAAGATGTCTGCACTACAGAACAAATCAGAAAAACTCCTAAAGCATCTTGGCAGTATATCAATATTCTTTAACAGAACTGGGTAACTGCATGAAAACATAACTGCACATGTTATGGCCAAGGCACGTGACAGTGAATGATGTCAGATGAAAAGCGTCTCAACCATAGCTGATAAGTGGTATCACAGAATCAACTTAAATGGGCCGTAGATGTGGAAGAAAGTGTAATACATATGACAGTGTATCAAAAACATGTAACTTTGAAGAATTGGTAAATAAAACATGATCTGTGTGTCTCCAGCAACATCAGAGCAATATGTGAGGCAACTTCAACTATGACATTGATTTAGGTATATTTTGCCAAAACATCACATACAAATTTAGAATAAATAAAAACACAGAGTAATGCAAACACACTTTGGAAAGTCAGATTAACATAGTAGCTCATCCTATTCCATCATAAGCAATTTCAGAACAGGTATGTTTTTAATAACTTACACAATCCAGCCAAAGAGGAACAATCTCATGATCACCAAGGTATTAACCTCTATAGAGGAGGAGCCTGAGAAGCAAAATAATGGGCACCTAAACTTTCAGGCTTCGCTTGTGGAACCACCAGCAGCCCCTGTGTGGCTAAGAGTAGGACACTAGTCAGGATGTATGACACAGCTAACTCTTTCAGTAGGGAGGACCCAAGTCATGTGAGGTCAAAAACACAAATAGCAGAACCTTAAAGACAATCCCAAAACAAACCTGCAAACTGTGCAAACTATGCAGCATAGAAGTAATATGTTGGCAATGCATGGTACCATTAAGTATCCTGGCAGAAGAGTATTGCACTAATTGTAAATGTTCAGGTTTAGGGTTGGGGAGTCCTAGGTAAAGGACATTGCAGTAATCCAGCTGTGATGAGTGTAAGTCATGAATTACTATTGAGAGAAAAACCTAAGATAAAATGTGCAATCATGTTAGATATGTTTCTTAGATGGGGACATACCTCTCAACCTGGAAACATCAAAAATCTGGACAAAGGCCCATGAAAAAAGGTACAAATCTGTGTGCTGATTAACATAAAGTTTGCATGCATAATTATGTAATCCTGCCCACTCCAATGGAATTGTGGGATGCCAACTTTCAAATGGAAACTGAAGAGCAGGCAACCAAAACATGGCCCCAGAGCCCAGACCCTGTAGTAAATGGTAACCATATTTTAGAATGTGTAGCAAAGATGTTCACTGAGCAGGAAAAAGATGATAATGAACCTTAAGATTTTGTTTTTGGTGACTTGCAGTATGTGAGTTTTGTGGTAAAAGTAGGGCATTTAATGGTAGGCAATATTCTAATCTTAGCAAAAGAATATTATAGTTTGCTAGGACCTCCAAAAGTCATTCTCCATGGCCTACTGATCAGTGGTGTATCTTGAGTTTGTACCCCTATATACAGCCCTCCCCCCTGCAGCCACTGTAATGTCCCATTACTTGGGTGTTTCGCTCCATTTACCATAAACACAATGTGCATACTGCTTTACTTCTACAGTGATTACTTGGATTTCATTTAATACTTTTATTTTACATTTTATAGCACAAGCCTTAATAGACATCTGCTAAACAAAGCAACACAGTCTCACAATGAAAATACACTTAGCATCAAAACCTCTCTGCTCTTGAAACTCGTTCATTGAAACACACATTCAGAAAAATACATCTGGCCAGTGGCAGATAAAGATAACCTTTGGGCTGTTTTCAAATCATAGGCACCTTGCACATTAAACATACACGTGTTCTTTGATACACAATACTAATTGTATTAAATTATATTCCTTGTATAATATAGCACACTTGTTAGCATGCATGCCAAATTTATTGTTTTGAACATTTTTCCAGTAAGCAATGGAATAAAATGCATGAACCAATAATGACAAAACTGCCAAATTCAGAACATTTCCATCATCAAAGTCTACTCAAACTTCTACAATCCACCAGTATCAATAAATATGCACAATCTCAGTAGTAAAAGTCATCTAAATAATGCCACATTAAAGAGATCTGTAACTATATTTCAGTGTTTCATCTGCAAATAAAGTGCCTGTTCCCCTTGAGGAATGAACTGCCTATGTTACAAAAAAAAAATGATAAGCTAGTAATTTTGCAATAGGGAATGGATGGCAAACTGATAAGTTCATATTTACTAGGTATCTCCGCCAAGCAGTCAAGACTGCAGCATCCACCCCCTTTAAAAGTACAACACCGTACAATATCAGCAATCCATCTACATACTGTGAAAGTAGAACCCACAGCCTTCTGCATCAAAAGCAAGTAGTCTACCTGTTGTTCTACTAACAATACAAACAGACTTGGCATAAGCAGCACTAAACTTCTCTCCCCCGAAGAACTATGCAGCAAAAGAAGTCTGGAGAAAGCCAACAATTTATTGGGGGTGGGAGGACAAAAGGCCCAAAACAAGAGACACATTTTAAACATTGTTTGTATAATCTTAGAAAAGTTGCTGTTAGAATAAAATGTTTTGTGTTACCATGCATTCAATGAAAGATAGAAGACTGAAACTTAAATGGCTATTATTATTTAGTGAATTCAGTTCTCACTGATTTGCCAGAAAACCACACATTTTAAGAGGAACAGACCAAAAGTATGAGCCAAACTGTACATTCCAGACAATCACAAATGGCGGTGGTATGGGTTGAGAATATAGGCTGTTGCTCCAGGATACACACCATTAGTGCCACATAAACATTTTTATTTTTTTGCATACATATTTAATAGGTGGTTGCACACCTTTATCTCAAATCATTACTTATTATCTGGCTATAGAAGATGAGGGCTTCTGCAGACTTGCCCAGACATTTTGAGATTAGGTAGAAGGTGGGTGGCTAATGTCACAAGTGTTAATTTACTCAACCCTGTAAAACAGTCCCATCCATCAGGGTTAAAGCAGCTCCTGTGGCTGACCTGGGGGAATTCAAGATGCTGGGGACATAGATGTAAGCTACTGAATGAATAAGGAAACCTTTGGTTTCCACTAGCAGTCGGACTTTTAATGAAGAACATTAGAAATCCTAATTAACTGTTTATCACTGGACCACAAATATCTAGTATGCATGCACACCAGCAAATAACAAAAACTTAGAGGCACTAAACTCCCAGTTAGGCTGCGTGATGGGCTCCTGTAAAGAACTAGTAATATATAAAACATTTGTATTATAATTGCCATTGACAATGAGGCTCCCAGTTGTAGTTAAAACAGGCCTAAACCACACCAATTCACTTACCTAGAAATAGAAATTTGCATTTAGTATACTGTTTCTTTTTTGATCCGATAAGTGATATCACCCGAATAAAAATGATAAAGGCCCTTAACTTTGAATGTTTTTTTGCAGAGCATATCTATCTTCTGGAAAATACATATAAGTATGATAATATATTAATATATTACTTGCAGAAAGCACAACACTACTTCTTCAATAAACCCAATCAGCTTGTTTCTTTTCCTGTGCACAAATGACCATAAATCAAATCAGTTTTTGCAATGCACTCATGTGTTTTCCTCTAAGTTACATTTCTGCAGCTCTGAAAGCAGGAAAAAGTCAACTGGTTGTAATGTTACTTCCTAAGACACTAGCATATGTTGATGTAATTACAGGTATGTCATACTAAGGATATGAGGTGTGCCAATTAAGATAGTATGAGACTACTACGCAAGAATCTTAAAACATGCACAAAATATACAAAGGAACTGATATTGTAAAGTGGCATTGTTTCCAATGCCCCACACGCCAACAAACAGTCCATCACTGTCACTGAGCCTATGAACATTCATTGGGAAAGTAGCTGCACCGGTGCTGTTAAATATAGAGTACACTCTTCGTCTAATGTTTAACAAGTACAGTTGAGAAGCTTCTGCTCCAAGAAGATTTGTATCTTTCTTATAAACTATCGGTAGAAAGTATGCAGATTTCTCCTGGCCTTCAGCAATGGAGGAAAACCTAACATAACAGCTCTGCAAGAACATTCTTTGCAAAATATTACTTTTCAAAGCATGTCCGGCAAAATATCTCAAAATATTTGATTTGAGAATGACAAAATAGAAATGATGCAAATTGCTGTTGTGCATTTTTTTCCAGAAACGTGCATTTTCTGTTTTCCCGGAAGTGGTGTCACATCAGCCTGCATGAAGCGTAACAAGTACCAACTGCCCTAATTACCTACAACTCCCCCACCCCCAACTGTCAGTCTGCTCTGCTTCTGAAAAGACTCCATGTTCCAGCATACCTGATATAGTGAAATCATCTTCTTCAGCAAAACAGGGACATATTTTCTCGTCATGACCGTACCACTCACGACTCTCTGAGTCCGAGACTGCTGTTGCAGCTGCACTAGTCCACACATTAAAACCAGTGTAGTTGCCTGTCTTGCTGTAAAACTGTGTCTAAAAACTAAAGCCTAGAATAGATAAATTAAAACAAAAAAAATCATTGCTGTCAGCTGCTCTCTTGGTCCAGTTGTCCAGTCCCTCTCTCTGAACTGAATTATGCTGGAAGGAAGTTGCTGCATTGAGAGACGCGAGTCATGCGACTCAAGAGCAACAAGTTACACATTGCCATTCACGTTCATATAAAAAGTCAGTCACACCCCTCAAGCCCTCAGCCAAATTCAGATGGCTCACGACGCTGACGTCATCGCGCATGCCTCTGCATGCAATGATGTCAGTGGAAAATTGCAGAGGGAAAAACATTTTTAAAAAAAGCCGGGAAAGAATCTGGAATAAAGGGGGACAATTGGAAACTCATGGCACCCCATTATTTGGACCTCAAAACTGGTAAATGCCGAGGAATTTGTTATGGTTGAGAGATATAGATGGGGAAGAGATGATTTCACAACAGCTGATACTTTCTCCTTAAGAGTCGTCCTTTGATGTAGGGTAACTATTACATTTCTCATTTTCCCAATAAACTCAACCTTGTCACCATCAAAAAAAATGGGAGAAGTGACAGAAGAATCTGTCAAAATAGTGTGAACTGCTATAACTTCAGTTTTGGTTGTGTTCTGTTTCAGCTGATTACTGCAAAGCCATAATAAATGTATAGCTTCAAGATGGCCTACTTGGAATACACATTTGCTAACACATGTTGAAGAAAAGAGAGCTATATGTTGGTGTCAGACACATAAATGAGGTATGCATTTCCCCTTTCTCTGAGGTCATCCAATGGAATCATATGTAATGTGAAACATAAAGGGCCTAGAATTGAACAGGACTACACAGTCCAATGGGTAAAGTGAAATTTTGTTCAACCCTGTGCATAGCCTTTGGAAAGTACCTCATAGTTTTGATATAAACCAGTCTAAGACAGAGCCCACAGTAAGATCGAAATAGTCAAACAATACACAATGATCAACAGATTCAAATGCTGCTGAGAGATTCCAGGAGGACACACACAGAGTAGAAACATTGCTGTCTAGTCATAAGGGCATCATTAATAACTCATGTCAGGACAGTTTCATTACTATGGCAAGTATAAAACCTAAATTAAAATGGGTCTGTAATTTAAATTTCTAAAATATGAGTCTCTATCTTCTTAAAAACAACCATATCATTGTTGTCTAACTTTTTTTTTTCTCCAAGATTTTGGATTTCTAATACCATTACGGGAATGAACCCCATTCCTAAGTCAAAGTATGATTGAAGTTCATGAAATTAGTATTGTTAGCTAGAACTGGTCTTCACAGCACTCTCAATGTGCCCAGTAATAACTCCTGCAATTCATATGGAATTACATATATCGGTAACATATCTAAGTATGAGTACATATTCCTTTTTATAAGACTCATTGTTCCTAGCACTATAGGAAGTGTCTGAGTATCCTTCTACCACATTACCCTCATTTCTGCCTGCAAATCCTGGTATTTTATGACTTTGTGTCTCTCTGTACATAAGACACTGCAATCACTGGGTGTGGCAGTTTCAATGATCAATGCTACTTTTGTCTTCTTTTCATAGGTTCACAGGTTCATAGGTTCATAGGTGTGTACTAGGCTAATGGCCCTGGAGCCTTTACAAGCCTGGCCCATAGGATTACCCTGACATCGTGCCACCCGACCTTGGTTCCTAGTGCCTCTGTTGACTAGAGCCACTGGAGTGATCCCCGGGGTGAATTTTCTATTTTCCATCCACTCGTCAAGATTACTCTTGAAGAGGGCCAGTGAGGTGCTCTGCTTGACATGTATGGGAAGTCTATTCCATAGCATGGACAGTCTCTGGGTTATGAACCTGTCCCTCCAGCATGTTCTGTTGATTGTGGTAATGAGGTTGAGGTCTGTGGAGCGTGTGGAGTGGAGGGATTGGGATTTCTTTAGATGTAGTATTTCTAACAGAGCTGGGTCATTGCTTTGTAAGTCAAGCAGAGATTGCCTCTAAGTAGGCGGTATGAGACAGAGAATAGTTGGAGTTTTGAGTCTGTCCATATAGGACAAGTGTTTAAGGCCTAGGATCCTCTTTGTGAAGTACTTTTCCGGCCTCTCCAATTGTTGCAGGTGTCTAGTGAGGTACATGCCAAATGGGGCATTGTACTCGATGATTGGCCTAATGAGGGAAGAGTAGAGGGAGACAATGACCTCTTTCTTCCTGGATGCAAAACACTTAGTAATGAGATGTGCCACATAGAAGGACTTTCTGACCACAGTGGCAACATGGAGGTCAAAAGAGAGGTTGTCGTCAACCTTTGTTCCCAGATCTTGTATAACGCCTTCTGTGTTCAGTGGACTATCATCAATGTGGTAAATCAAGGGAACCGGGTTTTTCCCAACGGGTATGATGACACATTTTTTGGCATTGAGCTTAAGGCCATGGTTCTGACACCAGTCGTTGGTGTCATTGAGGCCTTTCTGTAGGATGTCAGCATCACTTGGGGAGTTAATAATAGCTCCCAACTTGCAATCGTCTGCGAACTTTGTCAGACAGAGTCCCTTTGTGTTGGCCTGGACTTCAGAGAAGTAGATACTAAACAGGAGAGGACCCAGGACTGAATCCTGTGGGACTCCACTCATGACTGGTCGGCAGTCTGTCAGCTATTTTCACACTGTGAGTTCTATCTGTGAGCCAGTTTGCAACCCACCTAGTGATATAGGGGTTGATGCCTAGCTTAGTGAGTTTTTCTATGATTCCTGAGTGGGGAATGGTATAAAAGGCATTGGCCAGATCAAGGTAGGCTGTATGAACCACCTTGCCTTCATCCACAGTTCTGGTGATTGACTCAAAGAAGTCAACGAAGTTGAGCAGGCATGATCTACCCTTCACAAAACCAAACTGTGTAGGATCCAGAGTTTGGAGATTCCCTATATCCTTGTTTATTAGGTTCATGATGATGCGTTCCATAGCTTTGCATATTAGACTCGTCAGGCTAATTGGGAGATAATTCCCGGGGTCTGTAGTCACTCCTGCTTTGTGGAGAGGGATGACTGTAGCAGTGCACCATTCGGTAGGGACAAAGCCTGAGCTGAGGCTGTGATTGATCAGGGCACACAGGTGAGGTGCCAGTTCACTCTGTAGTTCATGTAGAACACAGCCAGAGATATTGTCAGGTTCCATAGAAGCTGTATACTTGGCCTTGGGCAGTGCTGCTTTAACCTGTGCAGCAGTAATACTGGGTGCCTGGCAATCTACTGGTATTCTGATTGGTCCTTTGGGGGGGGCAAAGTTAGCAATGAATCTGTCGGCCAGTATATTGGCAATATCTGTTGGCTCGGTATAGATGTACCATTGTGCAGTAACTCGGAACAAAGCTGGGTATTGCCGTGGAGATTCCTTACATAACTATAGAAGGCCTTGTGGTTGTCTTTACTATTTGCTGCAATTCTGTTTTCATAGATAGTTTTAGAGGATATGATGAGGGATCTCAACCTTTTGTTGAGTCTTTCCAGTCTTGGGACTTTGCCTTATTCTACATCAGTTTCCTCCTACTGTTGTAGAGTTTGTTTATGGCAGGAGACCACCAGATTGGCTTCCTTTTTTTGAGGAGTGCATCTTGGTTCTATTGGGTATGGTGAGATCCATAGATTTGTGTACGTGTTTGTACAGTGCATTGGTGTATGATTCGGCAGTCATACAACTATTCTCCATTTGCATGGGTGCTGTGAAGTTAGCCACCTCTGTTTTTAGGAGCCCAAAGCTAGCTTTGGAGAAGTTTTTCATGGTGGTTACCTTTGTGGGAGTGGGGGCTGGGAGCGATGTGGATTTCCAAGGTGATTAGTTTGTGGTCGGATCTAACCAGGGAGGATTTGACTATTGGTGTAGAGCAAAGGTCACCTATGTTAGTAATGACCGGGTCAAAGGTGTTGCTACCTCTAGTGGGGGTAAGAACAAGCTGGTCCAGAGCATTGGAATTAATGAATTGCAGAAGGCATTGGACAAATGTATTGGTACATGAGTAGTTTTCTCAGTTAATGGAGGGGTAGTTGAAGTCACCCAATATGAGAGTGTTAGGTTGGACACTAATATTCTCCGGGGTGCTTAGGAATGTGGAATGTGAGTCTTGGGACATGGTTGCGGACCTATATCAGGCTATGACCTGAATCACTGTCGTACCCAATGTTAGCTGCACCTGACGTATCTCAGATACGTTATGTTGGGCTACCAGTTGGGAGGTGTGCGCATTCTTTATGAATATGGAATCACCACCAGCTTTGGAGCTTCAGTCCAAGTTCTGGGGGCCGAAAGGTGTGGAATGAGCTATAGCCTGGTAGTGCAGGGGTGCTTTCTGCTGCCTTGAACCAGGTCTCTGTTACAGCACAAATGTCGATGTTCTCCATTTTAAGGAGTGCTTCGAACAAGTGCATTTTGAGATTTAGGCTTCTAGCATTGAACAGCATGACTCTCAGATTGCATTTGTTTGTAGCTGTTACGGCCGTAATTTGGTCTTTGGAACACTGCCTAAAAAAGGCACTATAGTGTTGGCAATAGCCTTGGCAAGTATCCAGAAGCCCAGGGGTGACAGATGCAGGCCACCTCTGGCAAAGCATTAATCATGTCATCCCAGGCAGACAGATATTGGATCCCCTTAGAATGACACTAGAAACTTAGCCAGTTGTTGAAATCAATAATTTTCTGTTTGTACTGTGGTATCATTCTGGGTGATGGTAGGATGCTGCTCAGGTCTAGGGTCATACCCGCCTGGGCTACATAATCCAAGAGCTCCTACATGTCTCTTTTCATGTAGTCCAGGGAGGTACATCTCAGGTCATTCACACCCACATGTACAATGATAGAGTCATATTTGTACCTGTTGTTGAGGGACCTGAGTGTGTTTGTTATGTGGTGGATCCTGGTGCCTGACAGGCTGCTGACTGTTACTTTCTCCTTATTCAACCTAGTAAGTGGGACATCAGTATGCCTCACTATCGAGTCACCTATGGCTAGTGTGTTGGGCATGCTGTTTTGCCTTAAGGGCTTTGGTTGAGTGGTACACTGTTTAGGAGAGATATGTGTCTCGTGATTAGTGTTGTGTTGTGGTGGTCAGGTGTATTTCTGCCTTGGAGGTCTCTGCTGTTTGGGTAGATTTTTATTGAGAGCCTCCAGGAAGGTGGGTGCGTGGTTTGTGTTTTTATGTGAAGGCAGTGCTGGTGTGTGTTATGGAGGGCTATGTGTTCCATGTGATGTGGTGCAAGTGTTGACCTTCTCCTCTTGACCAGCTATTCCAGTCTTGGCTGGAGAGTGCGTGCCTTCCAATTTGGATATATAAGTGCATCACAAGTCTGAGTGTTGGGAGGTAAGAGGAGAGGGTTGTCAGTGTACATGAGGCAGTTGCTACGTTGCCTCAGGATGCCCAAGTTCACCAGGATAATAGGAAAAAGCACAGGGAACTGCTTTTTAGACATGTCTGGAGGGGTCGGCATTAATAAATACTGGAGCTGTTTCCTTGTAGAACATTTAGTGCTGGTAGCACTTTTATGTGCTACAATAATTGCTACAAGAAGTCTGGTAAAGTTCATAGGTAGGTACTAGGCTATTGGCCCTGGGGCCTATACAAGCCCAGCCAAAAAGGTACCCTGGCTTTTGCCACCCAAGAAAATTATTTTCCTGTGCCACTGTTGAGCAGAGCCACAGAAGTGATCCCCGGGGTGAATTTCCTATTTCCCATCCAATCATCAAGATTTTTTTTGAAGAGTGATAATGAGGAGCTTTGTTTGATATAGATAGTTATTTTATTCCAGAGTATGGGAAGTCTCTGGGACAGGAATCTATCCCTCCAGCATGTTCTGTTTATTGTGGTGACAAGGTTTAGGTCCCTAGAGCGTGTAGCTTGGAGGGATTGGGATTTCTTTAAGTGGAGCATGTCCAGCAACTCTGGGTTTGACATAGCTTTGTATGTTAGGCAGAGATCACCTCTGAGTAGGCGATATGCGATGGAGTAAAGCTGGATTTTTTTGAGACTGTCTGCGTAGGTCATCTGTTTGAGGCTGGTAATCCTCTTTGTGAGGTATTTCTGCTGCCTTTCCAGTTGTTGTAGATGTTTTGTGAGGTACATACCAAAAGGGGCATTGTACTCTATAATGGGTCTAATGAGTGATGAGTAGAGGGGAACAATGACCTCTTTTTTTCTGGATGAGAAACCTTTTGTGATGAGGTGTGCCATGTAGAAGGATTTCCTGACTAATGTAGCAATGTGATTATCAAAGGAGAGACTACTGTCCACCTGTGTCCCAAGGTCTCTTATCACACTTTCGGTGTTAAGTATACTACCACCTATGTTGTAGTTCATGGGTACAGAGTTTTTACCAAAGGGGATGACAATGCACTTTTTGGCATTGAGCTTGAGGTCATGGCTTTGACACCAGGCATCTGTCTCAGTGAGGCCCTTTTGTAGGATGTCCACATCATTAGGAGTTTAGATTATGGCTCCTAGTTTGCAGTCATCTGCAAACTTCATTAGCCAAAGACCTTCTGTGTTAGCTTATACTTCAGAGAAGTAGATACCAAACAGGAGAGGACCCAGGTCTGAACCCTGTGGTACTCCACTTGTTACTGGTCTGAAGTCGGATTTGGAGTCTGCTACTTTCACAGTGTGGGATCTGTCAGTGAACCAGTTGGCAACCCATCTTGTGACATAGGGATTTATACTTAGTTTAGTGAGTTTATCTATAATTCCAGAGTGGGGGATGGTGTCGAAAGCCTTGGCAAGGTCTAGATAGGCTGTGTGAACTGCCTTACCCTCGTCTACGGCTTTGGTGACTGCTTCGAAGAAGTCTATCAGGTTTAGGAGACATGATCTGCCTTTTACAAACCTGAACTGGGTTGGGTCCAGAGTTTGGAGATTACCAATGTCTTTGTTTATAAGTTCCATGATGATATGTTCCATGGCCTTGCAGACCAGCCTCTTCAGGCTAATGAGGCGGTAGTTCCCGGGGTCCGTGGTGGCTCCCCCCTTATGGAGTGGGATAACCATCGCTGTGCACCATTCAGTAGGCACAAAGCCTGAGGTGAGGCTATGAATGAACATGGTACTTAGGTGGGGTGCCCGTTCGTTCTGTAGTTCGTGTAGAACGCAGCCTGGGATGTTGTCTGGTCCCATGGTGCTGTGTTCTTGGCTTTGGAGAGTGTGCTTTTTACCTGTACAGACATAATTACAGGAAATTTGCATTATTCCGGTATATAGATGGGCTCTTTAGGGGGTGAGAGGGGGGTAAAGTTAGCATTGAACCTATCTGCCAGGATGTTGGCAATATCAGTTGGGTCTGTATATTTAGTGTCATTGTGCTGTAACTCAGAGCACAGAGAACAAAGTGTTAAACTAATAAGCTAGTAAAAGTGCAGGAGAGGAGAAAACTATCAGATCTAAGGGAAAAATTGAAGAGCAGACTTTGGCACCACTCAGAAGCTTACAAACAGTGCTAGATACAGCAAATCAGTATATGGACTAGATTTGTTAAAGGAAAGGTGGAAAACAAGTGCAGATGTGGACTTTTAAACCAGAAAGTTGAAAGAGATGGAAAAAGCTGCCCAAATGGCCAATAAGCTACAATTTCTGGGCCAGAAACCACTCCTGTTGTGGTAGATAGGCTACCTAGTGCTTACCACTCCCACTGATAAGCTAGAAGGCTTCCCTCCAACACAGAAAGGTTTGGGGGGCTCAGAACCTTACAAACAGTTCTGGATACAGCAAATCTGTGTCTGGACTAGACTAGTTACAGGAAAGGTGAAAAACAAGCACAAACGCAGGTTTTTAAACCAGAAAGTTGAAAAAGATGGAATAACTGCCCAAACTGCCAATAAACTACAATTTCTGGGCCAGAAACCACTCCTGTTGTGGTAAATAGACTACCTAGTGCTCACCACTCCCACTGATAAGCTACTAGGCTTCATGAACTATTATATTTGCTTTTCTTACATCTATTTTTGAACTGTTAGTAATAGGTGATCCCATGTGATATAAACTTCATCATTTTCTTTAATGTTTTGTGGATCATATTTCCAGTGTTTTTCAGCTACTTCATTATTATAATGTTTGTACAATCCCCAATGCAACAATCTTGCCACATTATTATGCCTTTCATTATACAGTCTTTCTGCCATTAGTGTGTCACAACCAGCAACAAGGTGTGCAGCCGTTTCCAATTCTGTTTTACAAAACATACATTTGTCTATTTCTCCCACATGTTCAATGGGCTTTGTAAACCAACATGTACGTAGACCACTGTCTTGGGCTGCCAATGTTAACTTTTCATCTTTTGGTTTAAATTCACCTCCCCTTCATAGGATAATAGGAAGTTACTAGGCTAATGGCCCTAGGTCCCATATAAGTCTAGCCAAATTCTGCCCTTGTTTCCATGATTTGCACCTATTGTCCCTTTCCAGGAGCAACACAGGTGGAATCGCCAGGATGAATTTATGGTTACCCATCCAGTCGTCCAGATTGTGCTTGAAGAGGACCAAAGAAGTGTTCTGCTTGACGTGAATTGGGAGTCTGTTACACAGGTGCAGTAACCTCTGGGAGACAAACCTGTCCTTTCAGCAGGTTCTTTTAATGTCGTATACCAGGTTAAGGTCTTTAGAGTGAATAACCTGTGAGCCATTAGACTTACATATATGCAGCATTTTCGATAAAGCAGAGTCAGAGATTCCCTTATATGCACTGTGGAGATTGCCTCTGAGTAATCTGTTTGAAATGGAGTAAAGTGGCAGTGATTTCAACCAATCCGCATAGGACAGAAGCTGAATATCTTGAATTCTCCTTGTGAGGAACTTTTGTGGTCTTTCCAATTACTGCAGGTGCCTGGAAAGGTAGATATCAAAAGGGGTGTTATACTCAATTATTGGCCTGATGAGGGAAGAGTACAGGGAGGTTATAATTTCTTTTTTTGCTGGAGGCAATGCCCTTACTTATGAGATAAGCAGTATAGAATGCCCTTCTTACCACTGTAGAGACATGGTGATCAAAGGTTGCTGTCAACCTGTCTGCCCAGGCAGGTCTCTCACCACTGAGTGCATGCTTAGGGTGTTTTTATTGATGTGATAGCTAGCAGGAACATTGCTCTTACTGAAAGGGATGATAATACATTTTTGTTGCATTGACTTTAAGGCCATGACTTTGTCACCAATCATTTCTTTGTATAAGACCCTCTTGTAGGATGCTGACATCATTTGTGGATTCTATGACCACGTCATCAGCAAACTTTGTCAGCCACAGGCCTTTAGATTTAGTTTGCACTTTGGAGAAATAGATTCCAAACAGTAGAGTTCCCAGGACCGATCCATGTGGAACACCACTGGTTATGGGTCTGCTGTTGGAGGTGAATTCCCCTATTTTGACTGTATGGGTTCTATCGGTGAGCCAATTGGTGACCTATCTAACGATATAAGGATTGATACCTAACTGGGTGAGTTTTTTGATAATGCCTGAGTGGGGAACAGTGTAAAAAGCCTTGGCTAAGTCCAGCAAGCTGCATGCACAGTTTTCCCATTGTTCAGGGCTCTGGTGATGGTCTTGAAAAAGTCCACTGAGTTAATCATTTAAAATGTTGGGACTTGCAATACCATGTACTGGCATTTTTTTTGTCTCCCTTTTTTGAATTCAACATTGACACTTCCAATGCTCCATTAAAGAACCATAAAATATCCAAAACATGATCAGAAATAGTTAAAATGGATTCAGATAAAGAAATTAATAAGAATGGAGTGCATTCTACTGTTAAATTATTTAAACATTCCTGGTCATTTTAAAAGCTGTGCAGTCTAATTATTTCAGTTTAATACATTTCAGATCAGCCCTAATTATGGACATAGAGCACATTCTGACATTATTAACAAGAGCCACATCTGTATGCAGTATTTATTCCCACTACAGGAGTATTTTAGGAGAGTAAAATATTTACTATGTGTTTTGACATTTATATTAGTAACATGTTTATCACAGTCTGTCATAGTCTTGTCCTACTACATGCAATGCCATAAACTTTCAAGATAATTTCAGCATAAAATTGCATTGTACTGCATAAAGTACAGTGGTCAGCACGTGGTAACATCCAGCTTTCTTATCTGTTGTTTAATTTGGTAACTATTTAACAACCTCTGCCCCCATTTGATTGTACGCTTCTTCCTTGGTTTATTCATTTAGTTACTTAGTTACTATTTGGTAACCAGGTAGGTGGACCGGTCCAAAGAACCTTTATAGCCACGATCCAGGCTCAGAGGCAATAAACAGTGCAAATAAACACAAATTATACACTTCAGATATGATAGATTGTTAGGTTTAGATATTTTTGAGAAACTTTAGATAGTTCTTATATAACTTTAATAAGGCAGAATGATCTACAGTTTCTACACACTTCTAACATGGTAGTAGGCTAACGTTAGATTTTATAAATTCACATGGGTTTCAAAACAGTATGGCTATAGTTTATACCTAGATCACTTTGTTTCTTCTCAGCTCTTTCAGTTCCACTCTCGTAAACAAATAATGATGTCACTTATTCCTTTTAGGGACCAAAACTTGGTATTTTTTTTTTTTTTAGCCCAGTGTAGCTGTCCAAAAGTGACATAACTGAAGAAGCTAGTTTAGAACTGCTGTATCTCTATAATCATGTTCCCATTGTGAACGTTGTTACGTATTCTAATCCATCCTGAATATTCTCATTACTAACTTCTACTAGCCTTGGTGCTCACATTTGCTGTCATGCCCCTGGGGCCCTTCTACTTCTTATTTAATTGCACCTTATGTCTTCTGCCACTTCGCTCTCTGCCATTGTCTAGTATGAACCACTTCATAATGCCTAGTCTGTGTTATGTTTGTGTCCCGCTACTTCCTTTTTTTGACCCTTTGGGCTACTGATCAGAGTCTGTACTTGTTCCCCTCTAAACTCACCCTCACCTGTAGCCACACGATAACCCACTGCTGTACCTCCCACAGTAACCTTACTTTCTGTTACTCTTTCTTCTCCCATAAATCATCTTCCTGTTAACTTTTGTCAGTTTTCTAGTGGTTTCCTTCACTTTCTGTTCTTCTTCCACGTATTAGTTTTACAGTGCCCCCATACATAAATGTGCCTCTGTGTCTTTTGCCCCCCCCCAATAGTTTAGTACAACTTCATATTTCTCTATAGTGTTTCAGCTCTATTCTACATTCTGTGAAACTCCCTTGGCATTGCTAAGTCCATTTTAAATGATGAATAACACTGATTTGTAAAAATTAACACCTGTACATAATTTTGTTGTTTTTCTACTGTTCAGTGCCTATGTTATGTGTAATGTGCTATGATTGTCCCTAGTATTGTGTATAATTTATAGTGCTAAGTATGTGTACAGTGCAATATTTTTGATATACTGCTGTCAGGTGTGGAGGTTTTGTCTTTGGTCCTCTTCTGAAAATCAGCCTTGGACACTTGGGTTAATAAAGTAAAATAAAAAATAATATTCTGTTTATATTTTTATTTGCAGGATACAAAATTCCCCCAATGAAGTTACTGTTGCTGTTCAGAGCAGATGATGAATTGCCAAAGAGTGTTTTAAAGAGAAGAAATACGACAGAGCAAAAGGATAATCTTGAAGATAACTTCCATAGTAAGTGCACATCTCATTGTTTTTTGCGCAATTTTAAATTAATTAATTAATTTGTTTATTACATAATGAATTAATTAATTTATTTATTAACTGATGCTGCAAGTATCTTAGAAAAATAAAGACTATGCATGGTCAAAGTCGAAAATGATAAGACCAGCAGCTGCAGCAACAAGGTAATATTAAATGTTTAATCCGTTGGTAGGAAATAACTACATATCAAACAGAGAAAGTAAGTGCACAAACAACAAACCAATTTCGGCTGAAATTAAGAATGCCTTCCTCAGTGTAAAGATCATGACATTTGATGCACTCCTTATACAGTAAATTGTTAATTCAATCAATCAATTACGAACATGAATTATAAATGCTCATTGAGTCCAGGAGGGAATAATCCCCAAGTTTAATGATCCATTCCTTCTCCTTTTTGTTCAGGATGTCATGCCAGCCGTATTTGTTGGATCTGGGAGCTTTAATTTTATCAATAATAGTAAAATTAATGGAAGCACTTGGATGTGAAAGAGTATGTTTATAGTGCATTGGTCATTTTTCCATTTCTAATTTCACTAAGATGTTCCCCCACCCTAAATTTTACAGGACGTGATATTTGTCCGACATAAAATGCAGAACAATGGCATGTGGCCAAATATATAACCCAATCAGATTGGCAGTTGGCAAAAAATGATAAATCAAAAACATGACTGGTATTGTGAGTAGAGAATGATATAGATTTAGCAAACTTGGGACAGTAAGAACAGTGACCACAGGGGAAGCAGCCAACTAATCTATCACCTAAGACAGTTGTTTGTGACAAAGAAGTATCAGGCAGAGAATGCTTATAGTGATTAAAAAATGACCCTAAATTTTTACCTTTCCTGAAAGTGAAAGAACATCTGGTTGGTAAAATATCAGAAAGCGTTTGATCAGCCAATAACATATTCCAGTGGTGATTGACACTATGAATTAATGAATCAGTGTTTCTGCCATATGAAGTAACAAAACGAATGGCAGAAGCATCATTAGTATGTTTGTCTTTATATTGGAGAAGTTCATCCCTGGCCAAGCCATCAACCGAGTGGGATGCACTATATACATAACCAGCCCCATAGCCCCTGTCCTTGAATCTCATAATCAAATCATGTTTGTAAGTATTGTAGATCTCAGTTTCAGAGCAGATGCGTTTACGTCAGATGAACTGGGATTTCGGAATATTTTGACAAATATGAGGAGGATGAAAGCTGGTGGCATGGAGGAGAAAGTTGTACTGGGGGAATTAACGGTGAACCTGAGTGGAAAGGGCATGTTCAGTATTTCTAGTTATATTAACATCCAAAAAATTATGTTATTTAAATCATAATTAACAGTAAATTCAATACCCCATTTATTTTCGTTAAGATATTCCACAAATTCATTTAAATATTCAGCATCAGGCCTCCACACCAACCAGCCGTCATCCAAATACCTCCTCCAAATGTCAATTTCATCAAGGTAAAGATTGTGTAGCAGATCATAAGTAATCTGCTCTTCCACATAGGCCATGAATAAATCAGCATATATTGGCGCAAAAGAAGCGCCCATGGCTGTGCCCTTACTCTGACGAAAGCATTCGTCGTGATAGAAAAAGACGTTTTTGATAAGGACATGTTCACAAAGAATGATGAGAAAAGTGTTGAAGCCAGGTTGGTAAAGTTCAGATTTGTATAGCCAATATTCAAGTGCATCTATACCAGCCCAATGTGATATATTGGTATATAGTGCTTTTACATCCAATGTGCAGAGCAACCAACCTGGTTCCAATTGTGTATCTGAAATTATCCTCAGGAACTGCGTAGTATCCTGTATTCGGGCACGTACCCATTTAAGAAGGGGCTTGAGGTATCCGGTTAGAATGATGGAAAGTGGTTCCATTAGCAAATTTCTGCCTGATACAATAGGTCTACCTGGGGGATTGGCAACATCTTTGTGTATTTTGGGCAAACAATATATATATTGATGTGCAGGTTCATTCACAGTAAGATGTTGTAAAGTGATTTGCGAAATTATCCCCTCATCTTTGGCTGATTATTAAAATTCATCTATCTGTTTCTTAAAAAATGAAGTAGGATCAATGGTTAAGTGTGAATAATACCTGCCATCGAAAAGTTGTTTACTTGCCTCATTGTGATATTGGGTCCAATCTTGAACCACAACAGCACCCCCTTTATCAGCCATTAAAATAACTAGCTGATGGTTATGTTCAAAGCTCCAAGTTACCAGGTAAAGCTTGAAGGTAGTAGACTTGCCAGATAGTGTCTGATCATAATTCCTGAAGTCTTTAGAAAAACCTACCCAAAAAGTAAATTTAATAAATGAAAGTAAATAAATAAAATAGAAGTATTTTAGCATGCATGTAGCACATGACTCCCATGCATGCACTTAATGGGTGATGTCTTCATGCTTTGCAGCAATAGAGAGAAGTAAGCCAGCAGTGCTGTGCTGAAAAAAAATAATGCAGTTATTTGTGAAATATTACTCTTGTGAGATTGCTCATTCTTTGACCTTCCTTTCTACCACTATCGGATTATTATTTCTGGATATAGCAGAGGTTAGATCAGAAATGGTTTACACCCCAAAGTGCATCTGCACTTTATGCCCTTCGCAGTTATAAGCCTGAAAGGGCATACAAGTGAAGTTAACCACATAAACCTAATTTTTATGCAATAATACTGTTTTATGTGAAAACAAGATCACAACAGCCACCGCCAACAAGTGTCTGTTTGCATGAGGCAGAAACAGAATGCAGATATGGCATTACACATCACACCCTGGAACATGTCCTTTAAATACTATGATGCAACAAGGAATGACACAACGAGAAAGTAATGATTATTAGTCTGGCAGTTGTCACAGATGGTTAAGTCTGTGAGCTCTAGTTCCTGTCGTAAAGAGTTTGATTCCCACAGCCCTCACTTGGCTACTATGTGAACTTGAGCAAGTCACTTAACCAGACACTTGTATAGGGCAACTAGGAATTTGAGCTAGGCTCCACCATGGTCACCAAGACTGCAAGCCTTGTAATTACTTCAGAAGCTATGAATATTACCTCAGCAGTATACAGTACGAAGCATCCCAAATGAGGTAGAGGCCATAAGCTTCTGTTCAGACTTTTGTCATTCGAACATGATGCAATATTTCTCAGCTTGAGAGGATATAGTTGACAGACCACACTACTTTGCCAGGGGTGGTCTACACCTGTCCCTTCTAGGCTTTTTGATTATTGGTAAAACCTTGTCCAAACTCATAGTCCCTTTATATATTTATTTATTTACATTTGATTATCAGGAAATTCCAGCTGGACACAGGTCCTTTTTCAGCAGACGCCCGGGGAGAAAAGCTCCACAGAACAATAAATGAGCAGCAGAGTACATGAAGAACAATTGAATACACATACAATAGCAAATAATATATACTGCAGCAAACATTAGATATACGCGTAATATGAAACATAGTAATGAACAGATATACCAATATCTAGATAGAGGTTAGGGATAAAGGTAGGATGTATATACAGATAGTACTAAGCTCAAACGGATACTGTTAACTCATAAACCTAAATCTTAGATACAAATATTGCACTAAACTCAAGCAGATATAAAGCAGAAGCTCCACATGAAGGTGGAACAAGTTAGAAGGGCTAATGGGATGGAAGGGGAAGACAGAGGAGTAAGAGAGGAGACTGAGTGAGTAGTATTCAGGTAGTGAGAGGAAGCTAGGTGTAAGTCAGTTGGATATGTATTTGGAGTTGAGATGAAGTGAGGTAGTTAAGGCATTGCCAGCCGGAAAAACTTTCCATAATAGCAAACCCAAACCAATGCTGAGAGTTTAAACAAGAAAATCCAGTCCCTTCAAGCTGTCCTCACCCTGTAGAATGTAGATTTAATTATCTAAGTGCCATAATGTGATCAACCACTGATTGGCTCTTCCCTGCTTAATCTTTTTTTCTTGTTGATCTAGCTTTAAATCTGCTAGAGCTTTTGCTGCATCATCTGGATTAATCTAGATTCGTGTATATTTCTAAAATCTGGCCACTTTAAAGGGGTTGAGGATAGTTTTGCTGTTGAGTTCCAAAGACCAGTGTTAGATCAGTCAGGGAATTTATCTGCAATAAGTTCTCTTCTTCTGTCCTCTGTTTCTTTTATGCCTATGAATAGTGATGGTTGTTTCACTTTCTCCATACTTTACCAGTGCTTTCTCATTATGTATTCCTCTGAGACCGAGTATTTTGGGTTCAACACTACAATTTTGAGAGAAGATAAGTAATTATAGCACAGGCAGCATGGATGAAGATGTGCAACTAGCAGAAATGACTTAATAAAATGTATTATACAAGCCACTGGGCAGTGTGAACACTTGCTTTAGATGATTGCAAATGTTGAAGTGACATCCCAACCCCTTGTGCAAAAATGGGGAAAGTGGTTATGGATAGATTTGCATGCTAAAAGAAGTCTAATATTTTATGGGGTATTTGAAAGCATTTACAGACTAAAATAGGTATAGTATTTTGTAGCGTACTTCAGTCAGTTTTAAAGAAAAAGCACCCTTAGTTGTTAAACGGGACTTCATCTAACTGTAATGTAAACAGCACAAAACGTCCTGCAAAGTTACTGTTAACGAAAGAGTATCATTCAGGCAGAGATATATATAAATGCTCTACATTCTGAAAAAGGTGTCAGTTCAGGTAACAGAAGCCTGATCTTTTAAACCTTTGTATCAGCTGATTCATTCTACAATTAAAGACTGCACAATGTTTATCCTGTCACATGTAAAGCCACTAGGATCAGAATATGCTGGGAACATTCTTTGGTCCATACTAGCCATAGTGCAAAAAGTAGTGACAAGGAACTGGAAAAATAAAACTGCTTTATCTTTTACTAAATTTATCCTTTTGGCAAAAGATGTTTGTAGAAAGAACAGTTAACTTTAAAACTGAAAACTTATAATTTCATACATCAGAATAGATACTGGCTAAAGTTAAATGATTTGTTAAACAAATATTAATGGCTTGGTTAATGTTATTTTTTGTGGACTTTTGTAAATAGTGAAAAACAAATAAGAGGTTAAACTAAGCACGACTCCAAGAATCATAAAAGTAAAAAAACTTTTATTAAAAGGATTAGCGATTTCACCACTCGTCTGATGGCTTCATCAGACCATAAAAACAGAGAAGCTCCAAATAAAACATTTTTATATACTCAACAATTCCCCATTAATCATTCATGAACCCGACACAGGTGTACATGCAATCATAAGCATCTGAGCCAGCAAATCACACACAGCTACGTGCATCACGTAGCTGCATCATCAAGAGCCAGCCATCCTTAAACTATATCCCAAATTAAATCAAAATAAAATAAAAATACAACAATAACATCCTAACGACTCTTATACATATAGAAAAATCAGCCCAAATATAAATCCTGCAATACAATCCTAAGCATAAGGAACAAATCATAATATGTAAAACAGAAATGCCATCTGTGAAAAATACATACATAGCAATCAATACAACCTAGCCTGCTGCATATATCTAGATCAATTCATAGATATGACATAGATTCATCAATAGTGTATTATTAACTAACCATTAATTTCAAATAAATGACCCTAACAATCATATAAAGCACTAAAATGTGCTCAACAATATACCACATAAAAGAGGCATTCAAACTGTTTGAACCATGCATACCAAATAACAGTCCTTATACCTACATCATTAGACATTACAGACCGCTTACATATAATAAACCTTATACTAAGAAACCAACATATAATCAAAATAATCAGGATTATCAGCACACCTACACCAACCATAACTTAAGTCTAACAGCAGGAAACACTATAATACAAAAGATATTAGCATATCTATGATATGACATTAGAGAATATTATTTGAATGTTTATATTACTACACTTGCCTGCCTGAATTGATCTATATATATGCAGGCTAGGTCGTATAGCATGACTGCTATGTATGTATTTTTCACAGATGGCATTTATGTTTTATAAATGATGATTTGTTCCTTATGCTTAGGATTGTATTGCAGGATTTATATTTGGGATGATTTTTCTATATGTATAAGGATGTTATTGTTGTATTTTTATTTTATTTTGTTTTAATTTGGGGTATAGCTTTAAGGATGGCTGGCTCTCGATGACGTGGCTACATGATGCATGTAGCTGTGCATGGTTTGAATGCTCAGAGGTCTATGATTGTATTTACACCTGTGTTGGGTTTATGAATGACTAATGGGGAACTGGGAGTATATAAAAATGTTTTATTTAGAGCTTCTCTGTTTTTATGGTCTGATGAAGCCACCAGAAGAATGGTGAAAGCGCTAACCTTTTTAATAAAAGTTTTTTACTTTTATGATTCTTGAAGTTGTGCTTCATTTAACAGCTTACCCACCGATCCTGGAAACTGGCTTCACAGCAAGATCACCGAACAGACCGAACAAAAGGGACTTGGTGGCTAGTTTTCCCCTGCCTATGTCCACTGACATGTTCAGAATTAGAGGAGTCCTTATCAACAATTGGGACATCCTCGAGGGAGAGAAAGACTTAACTGTACTTGGGGCAGCCCCGAACTTTTGCTTCAAATGAACCTCTTCCCTAGGATGTTCGTTTGAGAAAAACAAATGTCCATCCCCGCAAGAAGGGTTAACAACAGACCCTGGGATGTATGACTGGCAAATGCATGGCCAGTGTTTTTGTATGAAAGGGCAATATTATCTCTTTCCCGCACTGCAATAGAATTGTCCAATTTAATGACCACTTTGACTGGAACATTAAAATTGTGGTTTACTGCACTATTTGTGTAAGCTCAAACTTTTTATATAGGCAAAACCAACAGAAAGCTAAGTGACCGCATAAAGGACCACACCGCAGCAATCCACAAACAGGACAGTTTGAATGCCTTAGCTAAACATAGCACACTCTGCCTGAACCTCACAGGCTTTAAGTTTATGGCATTAGAAAGAATACCTGAGTTCATAGGAGATGTGGACACGCTCTTGCAAGTCCGAGAGCTAAACTGGCAGATCGAACTTAGAGCAAATGTCAGCCCAGGTCTTAATGAAAGCGTAAACATCAAATGTGCCTTAAAATGGTATAGAGATTGAAAGTATTGAAATGTGAGTTAACTTGATTTCATCAGAAGTATGTCATATAGTATCTAAAAGGATAGAAATGCGATCTGACTGGGTCTTATAAAGATAAAGGTTTTTTTTTTTTTGCACACGACTCCACCTTGCACATGATACCTCAGGCTTCTTTTTTGCACATGACCCCACTTTGCACATGATACCTCAGGCTTCTTTCCAAGTTTCTGTTCCAGGTATACTTGTTGCACACGACCCCGGTATGCACACGACACTACAGGATTCACATGGCACCCCTCCTGGTTGATTGATCTACCTTTTTAATGATAATGAAGATGTATACAGCACCTTGCAAGACTACTGTTGTTACATTATTATTAGATAGGAACTGTTGTGTTAATTTAAATAAACTGCTTGAAGTATTGTATTTTAAACAATGTTAAAATGGTTGCTTGTATTAATGAAACATGTCATTCTGAAGAAGTCTTGATATCAAAGAAGACAAAAATGCTAAATAATACAAGAGTTGCTGGTGTTTTCCTTTTAATTCTTTTTGAATGCTTTTGTGTCATGAAGTTCGTTCTTAGGGAAATTTATCTTCATTTTTAGTGCGTTTTTTTACTATATAGATGTGTGTGTGTGTGTGTGTGTGTGTGTGTGTGTGTGTGTGTATATATATATATATATATATATATATATATATATATATATATATATATATAATGTGTGTGTGTGTGTGTGTGTGTGTATATTTATGTGTGTATATGTGTGTAGAGATCTAGCTGTATCTATATATATTTTACACTGAAAAACGTATTTTGTCACACTTGTGTAAAAATGCACGGATTGTTGTATACTTTAAAAGATTGTTAGTTATCTACCATCTCCTGCCAAACTTCTCATTTTAGATTAGTAACTTTGTTATATGCTTATTGTACTGAGGTATATATTGTATAATCTTATCATTGTAAATACTGCATGATCAGCTTTATATACTTTTTGTAATGTCTCTAACAGAACATGGCTGAAAAGTCTGCCAGTTAGCACAGAGGATTAAGGATGTGAGCTGTTAATGAGCTGACTCCTGTAGCTGAGGATACAGGGTTTAATTCCCTCAGCTTCCACTTGACAAGTGTGTGACTCTGAGTAAATCACTTACCAGAAAGTGCTCCTGGGTCACTCCTGAAAAGAGACAGTTGTGTCACATGCTAACCAGGTTAAAAAAAAGTAAATAAAAATGTCTTCATCCTTGCCTACTGCTCCCAGTTCAGAGAGTCACTTGTCAGGTTTATGATATACTTACCTTCAGGAAACTTTAAGGCCATAACACCATGACGAGTTGTTTCTTTCCTGTGCACAGGCAGAAGTTATTGTAAGCAACGGAGTATAATAACAACTCCTGCAGCTGTTTCCAA